>NC_136495.1:67778050-67868050 GCF_053919585.1 Euprymna scolopes | reverse complement strand
GTTTCTTTGGTATCATTTAACTATTACGCTGAATTTGTTTTATGCATAGTTTCTACACCGTGCATAATAACGTAGGATTTAAGATGACAATTTTGTAGCATACGGACATGTTTAAGTGACCTTGTCTCTGTGTGCGAAACGCCCTTACACAAACTCCTCTCTGAATATTTGGTCTACAGACTTAAAATTTGGAGAGAGAGAGAGAGAGAGAGAGAGAGAGAGAGACAGACAGACAGACAGACAGACAGACAGACAGACAGACAGAAGGGTCACGTTTTAAAGTAGCAATAATGTTTCTCCCATTCGAATATTTTTGCTAGTATATAATGCGAGTGTTGAGCTTGCTAATGAATATCTGATTGTGACAATTTCTTGTAAACGTACGTTAACCTTCCCCTCCTGAAAAAGGAACGTAATTCCCAGGAAAATGGTCCCTGGACAACAGTACTGATACTACATTATCCTACACCAAAAGAAGAAAAGTAAAAGCACGCGAAGATTGTTTCATGACCATAGAACAGATAATACATTAGTTCCCAAGCAAGCAGTAGGTAAGCCATGGAAGGATTGTATTACGATGAAAGGGCGTATATTACACTACTTTTATTAAAAGTAATAGCATAGTAATAGTATAGTCTTAAGTTCAGACAGACAGAGAAATAGAAACCCTTTATTAGTAATAGATCTTCAGTATTCGGTAAATGGTAACAATGGTATGCGAACGTCCGTCTAGTGTCTGTCTCATACGGGTGTCTACATGTTACTGATAACAAAGGTAATGATCGGACGTGCTAGGAATTTATGAAGCAGTGCACAAACCTATCCCCCCTTTTGAATACGCTATTTTGTTCGATCAGTCACAGTTGTTGACATCTTAGCCCTTAAAGATCTAATACTATTTTTGCACTTTTCTGAATCAGAGTTAAATGAATAACCTTTTACGAACTCGTCCGAGAAGTTAAATGGAACAGTATTATTCACATTCTTCACCGCTTACGGCTATCAATTCGTCCATTCACCCTATTCCATCTTGTTCATATATACGACGTAATAACGTTCACATGCTGGTTTTTGTTAGATCATCGAAGTTAAGCAACGTTGAGCCTGGCTAGTACTAAAATAGGTGACTGGATATATATATATACATATATATATATATATATCTCACCCGCTACTTAATTGGCTGAAAAACGCGAAGCTCGTTGTTTGTTTACAAACAGACGGTTTGAGCACTGTAAGAGTGGTGGCGGATGTCTATTTAAATAAACATTCCGACGAGTTATTTGCGGGCGTCCCTTCTGTGGTCGAGTGGGAGAACTGCCGACTGTCAACACGACGGTTCTAGGTTCAATCCTTGGCTTGGTAGAGATGCTAGTCTAGCGGCACTGATGAGTTGTGATACAACGAAACAAGACTGTATGTCGATAACTATATATATATATATATATATATATATATATATATATATATATATATATATATAAGCATTTACTATAATAATTAAATACCTGCAGACACTGGTGTTCTATTCCTTCGGAAATCATTAGTGCAGGGTGTCATTATTAACGCTAGTCGAGAGATTCGAACATTGGCAACGGAAGTCATGTCTGGCTTCATTAGCAAGGACCCGAACCATTCGGCTACCGCCAACCGCGAGAGATACAGTTGAAATTTAAACATTTATTCTTTTTAAATGCTTTTAACGTCAGTTACAGTGATCTAATCACACACACACACACACACACACACATATATATATATATATATATATATATATATATATATATATATTAGCGGAGGGGGGGGGCGCTCGGCTTTGCCCAGGCGCAAAATGCGTTTAAATATATTTTAATTGATCCAGATTTCGTATATATTATTATAGAGTCAAAGCATTCGAAGCTGGTGACGTTACCACTGTAACAGTGTGATACGCATATAAACCGATTAAAAATTAAAAATAGACTAAGATGAACGTACAAAATATTTAACGACTTTTTAAATTTTTACTCATTTTTGACTCTTTAGAAACAATTTAAACCGGCTAAAGACCTATAAAATAACGACCCGTAAAAAGTACAATCATCAATCATTTGAGGCCCCTAGCGCTGCTCTGTGACTTTTAGTTTCGGAGGAGATAGAGTTTGAAAATATGGAGACAGACAGACAGACAGACAGACGAATGACACACAGACAGAAATATAGCCTTTTATATATTAGATTATCTGACGATTAAACGCGGAAGCCTTTGTGTAGCCTAATTGACAGAAACACATTTTCATAACTTACTATATATATATATATATATATATATATATATATATATATATATATATAGAGAGAGAGAGAGAGAGAGAGATGGATAGATACACTTGTGCCCGATATTATTCATACCCCTCGGATCTTTTAGATTTCTATAAGAATATTGCTCAAACCAGAAGGTAGACAATATTAAAGGGATTTCAAACAATAAATCAAGCATAAGCATTTTATTTAAACTTAACAAATAAATAAATTATGCAAGTTTGAAACATTATACAAAGAAAAACAATAATGGCACTAGTTCAAAATTATTCATACCTCTCTTACTAATAGTCAATAGCATGCCTTTTATTCTTAATAACTGCCTGTAACCGTTTTGGATATTTATCAACAAGGTTTTTACAAGCATCAACACTGATTTTTGACCATTCTTCAATGCAATAGTTCTCCAAATCCCTCAAATTTCTAGGTTTCCGCTTTTTAACCTCAGTTTTCAATATGTGCCAGAGGTTTTCGATAGGGTTCAGGTCGGGACTCTGGCTAGGCCATTCCAAAACATTAATTTGATTATCCTCAAACCATTTCTTGACTATTTTGGCAGTATGTTTTGGATCATTATCCTGTTGAAGGACCCAGTTTGATCCTAAATGGAGCTTCTCCGCATCCTGTCTAATGTTTTTCTGGAGTATCTCCAAATATTGCTCCTTCTTCATGGTTCCATCTATCTTGACCAAACTACCTGGACCACTAGCCGAAAAGGAGCCCCAAAACATTAGGCTACCACCACCATATTTCACCGTGGGTATGGTGTTCTTTGGGTTGTAAGCTTCTCCTTTCTTCCTCCAAACGTAAGAAGCATCCATATGGCCAAACAATTCAATTTTTGTTTCGTCAGTCCACAAAATACTTGAGAAAACGGACTCTGGAGAATTCACATGGGTCCTAGCAAACTTTAGACGTGCTGCAAGGTGTTTTCCGGTGTGCAATGGAGTCCTTCTTGGTCTTCTTCCTTTCAGACCATTTTCATGCAGAGTCCTTTGCAATGTTTGCCTTGATATTTTTATGCCAGAAGACTCCAGATTTTCTAAAATGTCCTTAGTAGTGGTGGTTGGATTTACATTAACACTTCTTACAATATTCCTGGTGGCTCTAGCAGACAGTTTCCTTTTCCTTCCTCTACCAATCAAGTTGTTTGTTGTGTGGTGGCTCTGGAAGTTTTTGATGATGCTCTGTACTGTTGCTGTAGGGACCTCAAATTTCTTGGAAATTGACTTGTAACCTAAACCATCCTTATGTGAATTCACAATTTTAGTCCTAAGATCATTACTAAGCTCTTTTTTCTTCCTCATTCTAATAATTTTTATTCTTTTATTGGTTTTCAGTTGATATCATTTTAATTTCTGAAAAATGCAAAAAACGAAATGAAATTAATCAAAGGTTGTATAAAAGATTTCAAAATAAGAATCAAACAGGAAACAAACAGTCAGAAACTCGATTATTACTGAAAAAATAAGGGGGTATGATTATTTTTGAACATTGCAGATTTTATAAATAGCTGTATATTTTTTTTATTACAAGTATCGCGAGATTTTAAAATGATGAAAATGATCAGAAGAGGTTTATTAAGAATATGTATCAATATGGACGTAAACAATAAATTCTTACAAAGTTACACCTAATAAACTCAATTTTCAAGGGGGGTATGAATAATATCGGGCACAAGTGTAGATACATATATATATATATCTGTGTGTGTGCGTATAGGGTTCATCATAAGTAACTATATAATTTTATTTTTTTGTAACATGAAAATCGAATAATATAAAATAAAATATGAAAGAATAACAAATAATATGGTGTTATATGCCGAAAAAAAAAGTAACAGGCTTCCTCATTGAATCCCCGACAATGTCTTACATTACATATTGATAAAATATATCAAAAGTAGGTCTAGCTAAATACGCAAATAATGATGTGTTTTCGTGTAGCACTCGCTCACACTACTACAGCATCCATCTTTGCTCTCTATCGTCCTCACATTTACAGAGTTACTATCTTTGACAGTAGTGACGCGCAGAGAACCTCTTCAGGGCAGGTGCTAAAGTCATAAAAAACTGCAAAAATATAGTAATAAACGTAGGTAGTAGTTTGCTTGAAGCATTGTTGGTAAAGAAATATATATATATTTTTTTAAAGCCAAAAACAATGCGGAGGAAGACCGGTCTTCCTCCGCATTGTTTTTGGCTTTAATATATATATATATATATATATATATATATATATATATATATATATATATATATATATATATATATATATATAGTAAACATAAAGTCCACTCTACTCGGTTGGGGCATAAGCCTAAAATACATTCCTATGAAAAGAGCACTTTTTAAAAACGTAAAAGGGGCAGGTGCTTGGGCATCCCTGCCTCTGAGAAAATTGACCATATTTTGTCTATTCACCCTTCTGCCAACATTTATGCCTATGGTGACGTTAATGTTCCAATGTTTAATGGTTAATCCATTTAAACAATAAACAAATTAATGGTGGTTTTATTTTGTTAAATTTTTCATCAAAGAAAAACTAAACAAAATAGAACCCACCATTAAATTTAAGTAAAAAAGTAAACAATGATTCCTTTTTCTTTGTATCTAACTAATAAATAACAATAATAAATTAAGTTATAAAATTCTTTCGCAAACCAAACAATAAGAACGATTACATTAGAGTAGAGTAAAATGGTAGCAGCATAATTGGATTTACTTAAGAACTCTGAGAATATGTAGCAACGAACATCTAGACGAGGAATTGGGATTCATTAAACACATCGTCAAAACTTTATATAAGTAAGTATATTATATCATACAAAACTCCGAAAAGAAAAGCTCTACTCTCAAAACGCAAACAAGATAACTCACAAATTAACCCGGAATCAATCTACTGAATGTGCTACGGGAGGCCAATCTGATTTCAGTAACAATTAATTTCATACGTAACTGTTTTCCTAAAACGAAATACGAAACCACGTAGAAATATTTTATTTCAATATATTACATTTTTTTTTTTTACATTTTTAACTTGTGCTGGACTTTGTTTTTAATATTTAAAATATGTTCATATGAAAATATTTTATTTCAAGAAACAAAATAAAACTTACTTTTCTTATTGTTTTATGATAACGTAAGTGTTAAAAGGAACAACTTTATTTAAAGAAATGTAAACAATAAAATGTACTATTTTAGTATAGCTTCATGATAACACAAAATTTGTTCAAACTATACTATGTTTTTATATAAACTATTTCTATATGGTTTCTGTTATAGCGATCATAAGCTAAAGGTGAAATAACTCTAATAAAAGAAGTAAGAGTTATCGCTCTTATATAGATGAAAAGAAAAGGACTAGAGGATTCCAGGGATAATAGACAATATGGCGGTTGCGCTAACACGTGCATATCATGCTGTAAATATAATTTGTGTTTCGACCATAATAAATAGTATTTAACCTAAAATGAGCTTATTTACTTTTCATTCAAATATTCCATGATTCCGACAACCCATTTCTCCGGACACAACAGTTTCATTTATCGTTTCACCCTTATTTTCGGTAGAGCGCACATCTAAACTACATTGACCTTAGTCTACAAGGATTTGTGTACTTTTCGATTTAGCGTTGACTTTAGCAAACTTACTTTTCTTATTCACGCATTTTTTATTTTTTCCTTCGACTTTTATTTGCAAGTTTCGGATTTTTGCAAATGCTTGTTTTTTTTTTCTCAATTTATTTTTCTACAATCGTTCTATTCGATATCCAATTGCATATTTACATACAGAGTACGGACCAGACTAACATAACAACGACAGATTTGAATTATTATGGACCTTAAATTTACATTCTCATACACAATAACATATACAATTACATCAAAATTAACAAATAGAACGGTACACATTCTGCAAGGTGCTCCTTGCTTGGCTCAGGCTAGGAACACAACACCACATTAATCATATCCACCTTTGAGCGACGGACGCTGACCTGCATTGACCGACATTGACCAGCACTAACCAGCTGTCCGACACTGAACGCAAATATACCCCACTACCCGCAAGTATTCACATAAAAACATCAGTTACCGCATAAATACAGCAGAAATCAACCCGAAACAGCAGCGTGTGATAGCGCCTGGCAGCGGCGACTAGTCCTATGAAGTGACAGTAGCCAACTTAAAAGAGATGGTGTTTGAGATCGCTCACAGTGCTTAACAATTTAGGACAGTCGATTTACCGTCATTGCCCGTCAGTGCCCACCCCTGTCTAGAAGTGTCAGTAACCACCTGCTAATCACTCTCAATCACCGTCATAACAAACAGTGTCCAACAGCTGCTGAATGTTAGTACCATACAATGGATGAAAGTGCACGAATAATGAAGACAGGCTATTACATTTAATAGCAGTCAAATGGCGATCGATACTGGTTAAGATCGTTAGTGATCGATAAGTAACACAAGTAACCGCCTAAAACACACAGGACAGTCAATGTTCGCCATTGTAAACAGACAATTTGATTTCGGAGCAGTCCAATTGAAGCTGATACTGGTCATGGCCGGCATTGAACATCGGAAACCGATAATGACAATTGGAAAGGCATTCAGTATCCAACAATAAACGCAAGAAAATCCAGGCAATAGTCTCAATAAAGCACTAACCACCGTTTACCATCAGTGCCCAAGAATGGCCGGAAACCAATGCCCAACAATGCCCGAAAGTTGAAAACGGACGATTTAAGTTCAGAGTAGGCCAATGAAAGCCGACACTGATCATAACTGCAGGTGATAGCCATTGATGTGCGCTACTTGCAATTGCCAAACGATGTTTGATAGTGGAAGCAAGATGATTGGATTTTGGCCACGGCTGACATCTGCTGTTTAGTTTGTTTTCTGGGGAAGGGTCCTAATCTGTTCTGACTTTGTGTCATACTTCCACCGGGCAACGCCAGTATACGGGTCCTACTAGTATATATATATATATATATATATATATATATATATATATATATATATATATATATATATATATATATATATATATATATATAGTGCCACGCAAAAGTAATGGATACATTACATTTTTCTTCATAACTTTAATTAAGGTTCAAGATTTTATCTAAAATTTGGTCAGTATATTCCTATTACTATTCTAAATTATATTTGGAGTAATAATTACAAAATCAAAGTTTAGAAAGTTTATATTTAAAGAAAAATATGAATTAACCGACGCAAAAGTATTGGATACACTTTTAAAAAAATATTTTTCTAAAATAAATTTAAATGACTTTTGCTTAGCGTGTTGCAATAATGAAAACGAGTTATCACTGGCCAATCAGAGAGCTTTATATTAAAATAATTTTATAAAATTCTTCCAGTTTGGGCTCACTTCTTCAAAGTCAACCAGTTCATTTATAAAAAAATACCTAAAACTAAAGAGTTTTCAATAGATATTCGTCAAAAAATCATTGATAAGCACAAAGAAGGAAAAGGGTATCGAATAATATCAAGGGTACTTAATTTACCACTTAGTACAGTTGGAAACGTTGTTAGAAAGTTTAAAAACCCTGGTGAAGCTGTTGCAAATCTTCCAAGATGTGGTCGGCCAAGGAAATTAAACGAAAAAGGATCAAGGTGAGTAAGCAGAAAGGTACAAAAAACCCTTTTCTTACTCGTAGTGAAATTCAAACCGACCTCAGAGAAGCTGGGATTAATGTGAGCAAGGATACAATCAGTAGAGTTCAAAATCGTACAGGTTTTGTATGAAGGTCCCCCAGAAAAGTTCCATTATTGAAGCTTAAACATGTCAGATCACGTTTGAATTATGTCAAAACATACGGGGAACAACCCCAAGAATTTTGGAACAAGGTAATCTGGTCAGACAAAACGAAAATTGAAATTTTTGGGAGAAACACAGCAACACATGTATGGCGTAAAAATGGCACCGCCTATAACAAAAAAGAATACCATTCCTACGGTAAAGTTTGGCGGTGGTTCGATTACAGTATGGGGGTGTTTTTCATCCAAAGGTACTGGTGAACTAGAAATCATCAATGGTAGAATGAATGGACGTATGTACAGGGATATTTTGGAGAAAAACCTCCAGAAATCTGCTGATTTGTTGGGACATAATAGCGATTTTGTGTTTTAATAGGTCAATGATCCCATGCATTTGCCAAACTAACCAAAGAATGGCTTAGAAGTAACGGATTTGACGTTCTTATTTGGCCCAGTCAGACTTCAGACCTTAACCCAATTGAAAATTTGTGGAAAATATTGAAGATCAATGTTCACAAAAGGAATCCACAAAATATTCAACAACTATAACAGATCTGCAAAGAAGAATGGCGCAAAATACCTGCTTATCTTTGCAAAGAAAAACATGTGTGCAACTATAAAAAGCGATAGGAAGCTGTTGAACACAATAAATATTATGCAACCAAATATTAAATCAATGTATCCAATACTTTTGCGTTAGTTGATTTATATTTTTCCTTTAATATAAACTTTCTGAACTTTAATTTTATAATTACTATCCCAAATATAATTTAGAATAGTAATAGGGATATACTGACTAAATTTTAGGTAAAATCTTGAACCCTAATTAAAGTTATGAAGAAAAATGTAATATATCTAATACTTTTGCGTGGCACTATATATATATATATATATATATATATATATATATATATATATATGCAGTATGTTTAAAAATGGCTGTCTGAATAAGTAAGTGATGCTGAGTCTTCTATAAACTTTTTCCTTATTTCTGGCATTATAATTGTCACGTTTTTGTCTTTCTAAGCAAGAATTTTTTTAATAAATAAAGATATAAACGAGAAGATTCCGTATTTACATAATAATAGCGATTGTTTCTGCATAACGAAACAGATAATAAATAATTTGTTTAGCGGCATGCCCTTACTTATCCTCCCACAGACCAACCCCTACTACCTATTCTAAATGAAATACTTTTCTATGTCACCCTCCCTAATCTAAAAAAAGATCCTATTTTGTCTAGCTGATATAAGAGAATGACTTTGTATCTTGAGTTGAAATTTCGAGGGAAATTCTTAGCCTGGAGACGTAGTCTCCCCAATAACAGGTGAATACAGAAACATGTTTGCATATATGTAGCCATCAATATGTGTATAAATAAATTTAATATACCTGCTCTGTTAACTCATTGCGCACTTTTTGGTAGACGCATGTTGTTTTAGTGGATGTACTTCTAAGAAACTAAGCTACACTGCCATAATATATATATATATATATATATATATATATATATATATATATATATATATATATATATATATATATATATATATATATATATATGTGTGTGTGTGTGTGTGTGTGAATTACGAGTAGAATACCCATCCCAAGACGAGTATAAACAATAAAACAGCCGTTTATTTAAAAATATTATAATTATGTATTATATATATTATTATAATCATAGGTTTTAAAATAATTATTAATATTTATGTTAAGATATTATACTATATATTGGATTTTAATTGTAGTGTTTTATGATAGAAAATATTCTTACCATTGACGATAATTGCGTGCCAGAAATATTCTATTGTATTCAAGTGTAGTTTTACCTGATGATATTTGGCATGCAGACTAGTGAGGAAGATAAATTTAAAATGAAATAAATTCGAATGTTCTGTTTATTCAACAGCTGTGAGAATGGGTGTGTATGCATAAATGTGTACTTTGATGGCGGCAGATTTGTTTGTGTACCAGTGTGCATACGTTTGTTTAGATTTGTGTAGGTATGCGAAGGTGTTCGTATATGTGTGTGTGTTTCTGTTTGCATATTATAAACATACTGTCTGAAGGTCGCTTGAGAACAGACATGTGTAGCGACAAAATCCCGATTGCTGTCAAATGTGGATAGAATTACCCTTTTCTACTCTAAATCTAATAACCTCATCTTTTTATCACCTAATGTCATCACAATCACAGTATCCCAATCGAAAATATTTTAATAGATTTTTTCTTCTTCTTTTACCAACACAAGGCATATTGCATCTGAGATACTACTGTGTGGCTACTGTGAACTCGGGAATATTTATAGGACGGCATCTTACGTGTATACGGCACAATCACGTTGACACACCGGTTCTCGTCAGATCACCGAAGTCAAGCAACGTTGAGCCTGACCAGTACCAGATGAGTGACCATTTGGGAAGGCGAGACGCTGTATGTACCGCGAAGTAAAATACCAGGTTGAGAAACTGGCGCGATCTATCCTTCTCTCGAGTGTAGATGGGACTCTCTTAAGCCGTAGTAGGCACCCTATCTAGTGATGGCGTAACGATAAAAAATACCCTTGATAGCCCTGGCGAACATCAAGTATTCAGCCACCGACAAGATTTGAATTACACTACAAACTCGTGTATAGAGTTCAATCTCGGCTGCCGCCGTGCTGGCTAGATGGATAGATGGATCTCACGTGTGTGTAGGGGTTGTGTAAAGAGAGATGTACATTCATTTATGTAAAAATGTTTTTGACTAATAATGGAGGTATGACTCCAATGATTTCGACGATCGTTTTTATAACATGGTTATGACAATCAACCAATGAGAGGCTTTCGACGTCATTAAAAGAATATCGAATTTTGGATTCAATTCAGTTCACCGTCAGCGTGTCAATGACCCTCGTCCCAGCCCCTTTCATCTTCTAAACCTCTGTCTCGAAACGACTGAATCGTGACTACATCGCCGCCATCTTTGTTACTAAGACTTACTCAACACTCGACATCGTGACTGCATTGATACCTCGCCGATTTGATTCATTGCCGCCATCTTTGTTCAACATAATGTCTCAACACTTAACATATTATATCCAAATTAATGCATATTGGTGCAGTTTAGGAAATAGGAAGCAGAGATTGAATTACAAAGACAAGCAGTTCGATTAACAGTATTCGATATTATTTGCACTAAAGAAGTGGAATTTTACTGCTCGTCGAGTTGATCGGAGTTATTTACGTTAGGGGAAGGATACAAGTGCAGTAAATTTTTCGGAGCATATTAAGTTGAAGTAAAACACGCATACGGATGTAAAATTGCAACGATTGGACTTATTTTGTATTATGATATTTAGCTCTGTGATGAACATTAGGTGAAAACAGACATGTCAACGCAAGCCAAATAATGTATTCATACAAGGTGCCTTCAATAAACTTCCAAACTTTTTTTTGTATGGGCACTTTTATTCATAGTAAACACATGAAACTCTAGTCCTCTTCGAAGTAATCTCTTCCGGTTGCCATGCACTTGTTGTACCGTTCCAACAACTTCTGGAAAGCCTCATGAAAGTGCTCTTCTCTTATCGTGTCAATGACCCTCGTCACAGCCCCTTTCATCTTCTCAATTGTCTCAGAACGACAGTCTCTAAGTTTTTCCTTGAGCTTAGGGAATAGCCAAAAGTCACAGAAGGCAAGAGCTGGTTAGAGGGAGGGCGAAGAACTATCTTGATGTCAATCTTGGTCAAATAGTCGTATTATTTCTGAGCACCCTTTGGACAAACTTCTGCAAATCTTTCACATCTTCAGTTCCTTGCGAATAATTGTGTCTACAATTCCAATACTAACATCAAACTACGCATGTATTGTCTCTATAAAGAGACGAAGGTTCTTATTCATGAAATTTTTATTTGGCCAATCAACTATGGTGTTCTGACTTCCTTATTCCTCACACACCTCTCATCACCACTCAACTATTCTCTGGCTTCCTTGAATCTCTTATGCCACTCAAAAACTGATGCTCGATTCATGCAAGATGGACCAAAAGCACTCGGAAGCATTCCATATGTTTTTGTGGCATTTTTTCCAAGTTTAAAACAAATTACATTTTTGAAACTCAGCAGCTGTGACAATAACGCTTTAGTAGAGTGTATTCCAATTCCTGCAGTAGCTGTTCATTTGAACCGGAAATTATAAAAATTGGTCTGTCGTCTCACAAGATTTATAGCAATAACATACTGAATTTTCAAGAGCCTACGACAATTTTAAATCCCTGTACAGAAAAGTCTGTAAACTTATTGAGGAGACCTCGTATATAAATATATGAAATAGTAGCCAACTAAAATAAAAAAAACAAACAAAAAAAAAACGGTCATTCAGACATGAATTTTGGAATAGAATTGAACTTTGTACATATGAAGAACTAAATGTATGAATTTGTCTCATTCAACTCACGTTTGTGTTTGTCCATACATAATCGGTGCAGCATTTTGTTTTCTACATTGTTCCTGTCGTTTCTCGGGATTCAAAATAAAGACACGTATACATTTCTGTTTAAAATTTCCTTACATATTTCAATGATCTAATACTATTGAGGACCAGGAACTATCATATCGCCCTTACACTACCACGTTTCCACCAATCTTTCACGGGGAGAAGGGGGTGGAGAAAAGCTATACATGCGCGAGACGCAGCCAGATCAACCCGACCAGAATAATAGCCGCTACAAATACAAGGGATGGATACTCTTCTAATTTTTATTGATGGCTTTTCATTATCATGCCACTGAATCAATAAGAATAAGAAAGAAAGAAAAGAAAAGGCATGTTAGTGTTGCATATCAAATATGTTGCCGATAATGTGTGACACGAGGAATTTAATTTTGATTCTGCTCCTCACATAAGAGTCAAGACAGAGCTGATTTAGTCGTCAACCATCTGATCACGAGTTAGATAAATCTGGATCACATGTTTTTATGTGAAAACCAGAGACGCCATTCTTATCGTGTCGAGGATTCGTTCTCAACAGTTTATGATTGATGTTGACTGAAACGTGGTTTTATATAGTCCTAGGAGGCTCACCATCCCAGCCCTTACCCCCCTTTTCGGATTGAATTTAGTTTATTGCAAACTGTCTGAGATGCCCGACTAGGGAATGCTGACAGAGTTGCACAGCCATTTTTTTTTGTCAAAATGCTTTACCTCTAGTACACTGTCCCACCAAATCCCACTTTCTGACCTTGTATCACATCTTCCTGTGGCGTAAGGCAAATAAATAATCAGTAGCGATCATCTAATCAACCTGTTACACACTCATATTGTTAAGTGTTGAGATATTATGTTGAACAAATATGGCGGTGAAGAAGCAGCGCAGTCCCGATACTGAGTGTAAAGTAACAAAGATGGCGGCGAAAAATCAAATGCTGTTCGTGACGTAGACAACGGCGAACTGATTGAATCCAAAATTCGACAATTTTTATAGTAACCTTGGAAGCTTTTCATTGGTTGGTTATTATAACTTGAGGTTATAAAAACGATCGTCGAAATCGTTGGTGTTATACCCCCCCCCCCTTATTAGGATAAGAGGTGGCCGGATAAACCTGACCAAGATTGCAAACCGCGTACAACTCCTGTTGAGATGGATATAAATAAGAATATAGAGACCGAAACAAAATTATTAGACGATCGATTATACAGAGAAATGATTGGTGTCATACGCCCCATTTGGAGTCAAAAAAATTCAACACAGATAATGTGCAAATGTTAACGATGAGAGGCGGCCGGATCAACCCGACCAAGTAATTAATATATGAGGTGCCTTTAATAAGTTTCCAGACATTTTTACTTTGGAAAAATGTATTTATAGTACATATACGAAACATTAGTTCCCTTCTAAGTAATCTCCCCCGGCTGCAACGCATTTGTTGTGCCGCCCTAACATCTTCTGAAAAGCACCATGGAAGTCCTCTTGCGTGAGCATGTCAATGACCCTCGTCACAGCCTTTTTCATCTCCTTAATTGTCTCATAACACCAGCCTCTAAGTTTTTTCTTGAGCTTAGAGAATAACCAAAAGTTACAGGGAGCAAGGTCTGAATTATAGAGAAGGTGAGGAACTGTCTTGATGCCCATCTTCATCAAATAGTCTGTGATCTTCTCTGAGACAAACTTCGCACAAATCTTCTGCATCTTCAGTTCCTCGCGAATAATTGTGTGTACAGTTCCAGCACCGACATCAAAATATGCACTTATTGTCATTATAGACACACAGCTGTTCTCATCCATTAAACTTTTTATTTGGCCAATCAATCGACTCTGGTATTCTGACATCCTTACTCCTCCCACACCTTTAATCATCCTTCACAGACTCCCCGCCTTCTTTGAATCTCTTATGCTACTCAAAAGCCGATGTTTGATTCATGCAAGATGGTTCAAAAGCAGTTTGAAGCATTCCATACGTTTCTGTAGCATTTTTTCCAAGTTTAAAAAGGAATGTTTTGTTGTATATCGGTCTTCTAAAATGTCCGCATTTTTGAAATTCACCAGCTGTGACAATAAAACTAATGTGACAATTAGTAAGGTATATTCCAATTCCTGCTGTAACTGTTCGTTTGAATCTGAAATCATAAACATCGGCCTGTCATCTCATAAGATGTATAGCAATAACATACTGAATTTTCAAGAGTCTACGAGAATTTTAAATTCCTGTACAAAAACAAAACAAAAAAATCTGGAAACTGAAGTTTATTGCAATGAGTCAGTAACAATAACGAGGACAAAAAAAAGGCAAGACACGTAATCGTTAATACCAAATACGAAGGTCCTTCCAAAAGTAAAGTCTTCTATTTTTTAAACTCCAACAATTGAAGAGCGACGAACACGAGAGTGTAGATGCTGGAAAGCCGTCTAATCTAATAATTTATTTCCTCGGACAGTTAGACTTTGGAATTTTGTGCTCGTTTCTTACTTCTCTGACAGTACTGCCCTGCAGAAGTTTAAATGTAATGTGAACAGATATATGGTTGCTAAACTCCCCCACAGTAACCTCTTAGATACATTCCTAAATGGTAGTCCTTATGTTTCAAGTGGCAATATGTTTTGCTTCAGTATTACATATGTCGAACAATACTAAGATTTAAAAGTTCCCAAACCGAACAAATTACTAAATATACAAAGAATTTCCGCAGCAGTGGGATCCTGCTGTTTGTCGAATTAATATGGAGTATGTAACTCGAAGGGGCACAATTGCTATGAGTTCATCAGAGCACATTCTATTAAAGCACTTGTAAAACAGACACAAGGATGCAACATTTGGGCGATTGAACAATGGTGAAAGCTTGGCCGATAGTGCAGGGCCTATTAGATATTAGACTATTTTTAGGAACTTGTCTAAAACTAAGAGACTAGTAATAAATGCGTTAGCCCAGATCTGGAAAATACTCCATGCATGGATGAATTGCGACTTTGTAAATACATAGAATACTTTCTGGTGTGAGTAATTTTCTAGCAAGGTAAAGGGAGCTCACCTTATTTGCAGCAGCCTTTACAATGCCTTCAATGTATTTGTTCCGATTCATGTTGCCTGTGAATGTTAGGCGGGGAATTTTTACGATGAGCTTTCGAGTAGGTTGTTCTTTCTTTGTCATGACAATCAGTGGTTGAGAAATTTTATGTGGTTGTTAAAGGAAAGAAGCTTAGTCTGAGTAGCGTTAAATTTTACCATCCATTTATGACTAAATTCTACAGTCAAAGTCGTTGCTATTAGCTTGGATATGTATACATTCATTTTAAGTCTTTTTCCTTATAAAGTGTGGTGTCATCAGCAAATATATCCATCTCGGACACAATTTTATCAGGGAAGTCGTTTATGAATATGAGGAATAATAAAGGTCTAAGGATCAACCCTTGAGGCACAGCTGGGAAGTATTAATCTTCATTTAACGCGATACCATAAAAATCACATGAACCGTAGATAAATAAAAACCAAGCAGTATTAAACTTGAAAGTTTATTATTTGATTTTCATAGATACTAGCCAGGGTGCCCGGGTGTTTGGAGGTTTGTGTTGAGCAAAAAGAAAAAAAAAGTGGTAGTAGGAAGGCAGGCTTGAATCTTGAAGGAGGAAAAGAAAGCGAAAAACAACCCAACAAAAAAACGTGACGCGTTAGCTGTTGCACCCATGGCGTAGGTTTAAATTAAGGCTAGACAATCGAAAAGAGGCGATGACTTTGAAAATACGGCGAAAAAAGCGATCCCTCCCTGTAGAAAAGTGCCCAGTTAAGGATGAAGGAATTAATGCGTTTGGCCATTTTTTTGATATTTGTCGTCCGAAGGGTCGAGCTTTAAATTATACGGATTTCGTGAAAATCCGTCCTCTCTGTCGAAAGTTTTTTTACGAGATATACATACATAAATACATACATACATTTAAACAGACAGGTAAGATTTATATTATAGATAATAAGCTAATTTGTGTATGAACCGAATAAGTAAAACAATTAAAATAAATACTCTTCTTATAATATGTTTTATGCTCTTTTATAATTAATTCAATTAGCAAATCATCGCGACAGGCAGATAATTCTACATATCTAGAATAGAAAAATCACTAATTCCATGTTGCAAAAATACATAGATATCTTCTTTTATTGTCTTCGTTCATATACAGTAGCGTCCAAAAGTTAAGGAACGATCGATCATTTTTTTTAATGGCTTCTAACTTTATCTATGAAAAAGAAAAAAAAAAATTTTTGGTGAATTTTCCAATGTTTAATAATGGTAGTTAAAGAAATTTTTTTTTTTAAATTTTTGATTTTAATACATATTAGTTTTTTTTTTTTTTTTACATATAAATAAATTTAATTAAATTACAGGCGTCCAAAAGTTAAGGAACGAGGGAAATTCATTATGAAAAAATAAAGAACCTTTCAGTATTTAGTGAAAAGCCCCTTGTTTTCAATCACACTATGGCATCTTTTGCTGCAAGACAGAACCAATCGTTCACATGTTATAGGTGAAATATTATTCCAGGCTGTTTTATACATTCCCATAAATCATCAAGATTTTTTTGGGTTTTTTTCTGTGATCTTATCACCAATAATTTTCCAAACATTTTCAATTGGATTCAGGTCTGGGCTCTGAGCTGGCCAATCAATAACGCAAATATTGGATCTATTTAGCTCTTCTAAAACTATTTTTGCTTTATGGCACGGTGCGTTGTCTTGCATAAATATATCAGAATTAGAAAGATTAGGTACCCCATGTTCTCTAATCAATTCTCTGTACATTCGGGCATTAAATTTTCCATGAATTATCACAAGGAGGCCAGTTCCTTTTGAAGATATCATGCCTCATACCATTATACTACCGCCTCCAAATTTTACTGTACTTTTAACGCACTTAGGGGACAGTCTTTCTCCATTTTTTCTTCTGACATGTGGTCTTTTGTCTGATCCGAAAAGATTAAATTTAGATTCATCAGTAAAATGAACCTTTTCCCATTTTTTTTCTTCCCAAAACAAATGTTTTTCGGCGAATAACAATCTGGCCTTTTTATTTTTAATAGAGATTAAAGGCTTTGAGCATTGACTTCTTGAAAATAATCCAACTTCATTTAATCTTCGTGAGATCGTTTGTCGGGAAATCTTGTGTCCAGTTTCGGATGTAAAATCCCGGGATATCGAAGCCGCAGTTTTAAAGCGATCAGAACGAGATGATCGAGTGATTTTTCTATCCCCCCTTTTAGTTGTTATTCGGGGTTGGCCCGATTTTTTCTTTTCAGTCAATGGTAAACCTTTTTTCTATTTTCAATAATCCGAAAAACAACGCTTTTAGACCTTTTCAATATTTTAGCAATCTCCCCTATGGACTTTTCATCATAATGGTCACAAATAAGCCGTTTTCCTTGGACAGATAGCCTTTTTCGAATATTCGGAGTCGACATTTTGTTGTTGTTAATAAAATTGTTAACGTTTGTATTAATTTTCTGCGTTCCTAAACTTTTGGACGCCTGTAGTTTAATTAAATTTATTTATATGTAAAAAAAATCTAATATGTATTAAAATCAAAAATTAAAATTTTTTTTTCTTTAACTACCATTATTAAACATTGGAAAATTCACCCAAATTTTTTTTTCTTTTTCATAAAGTTAGAAGCCATTAAAAAAATGATCGATCGTTCCTTAACTTTTGGACGCTACTGTATATCCGGCTAAGCTGAACCAGAGAGGCATAGCGAGATATCGATGTACGATCTGTGTCGTATCTGAGAGAAAAGCGGGTTCGTACAAATTCTTGCTAATTTCTATTGGTCTTTCACGACTGGGTTGAGGCTGTATTCTAGATTTTCTTCTTAAGATGTGGATATATTCATGAAGAAGGAGACGATTTAAACTTCAAATACATTTTGTTTATGTATAATTCAAAACTAATGTTTAAGTAAATATCTTTTTCCTTAATGTAGACTTGTTTCTGACTGGTACATCCTTACGTGAGACGCTAAGCACAGATAACACTCATGACGTATTAGTTTATTTATTAAAAAAATAAGTACTCATTTAAAAAAATATACCGAAAAACATAATTGTGAACTTAATATTTTTTAAATAAATCTGTATATTATTACGATGGCGTGTGTGTTATTTTGTGTGTCACGCTTACATTTTTTCTTCTTCGGAGTTACTGTCGTTTAATTGTTATGATTTTCCATTTCTTGTAATAAATAATTTTACCAAGAATTCTTCATAAGTTTTGGTTTCGATTTCGATTTTAGCAGATAGCACTCAAATCATCTATTTTTTAATAAATAATTTTACCAAGAATTCTTCATAAGTTTTGGTTTCGATTTCGATTTTAGCAGATAGCACTCAAATCATCTATTTTTTTAATAAATAATTTTACCAAGAATTCTTCATAAGTTTTGGTTTCGATTTCGATTTTAGCAGATAGCACTCAAATCATCTATTTTTTTAATAAATAATTTTACCGAGAATTCTTCATAAGTTTTTGTTTCGGTTTCGATTATAACTGAAAGAACTTAAATTATATATATATATATATATATATATATATATATATATATATATATTCTTCATAAGTTTTGTTTTCGCTTTTGATTCAAGCTAGTGCACTAAGGTCATGTGGATATATTTAAAAAAAATTTAAATCACAACTTTATAATATATAAGAATCCATAGAAAATTATATACGAAATCTGCATAAATTAAAATATATAATAATATATAATACATAATATATACGAAATCTGCATAAATTAAAATATCATATAATAATATATAATACATGATATATACGAAATCTGCATAAATTAAAATATCATATAATAATATATAATACATAATATACACGAAATCTGCATAAATTAAAATATCATATAATAATATATAATACATAATATATACGAAATCTGCATAAATTAAAATATCATATAATAATATATAATACGTAATATATATGAAATCTGCATAAATTAAAATATCATATAATAATATATAATACATAATATATATGAAATCTGCATAAATTAAAATATCATATAATAATATATAATACATAATATATACGAAATCTGCATAAATTAAAATATCATATAATAATATATAATACGTAATATATATGAAATCTGCATAAATTAAAATATCATATAATAATATATAATACATAATATATATGAAATCTGCATAAATTAAAATATCATATAATAATATATAATACATAATATATACGAACTCTGCATAAATTAAAATATCATATAATAATATATAATACATAATATATATGAAATCTGCATAAATTAAAATATCATATAATAATATATAATACATAATATATATGAAATCTGCATAAATTAAAATATCATATAATAATATATAATACATTATATATACGAAATCTGCATAAATTAAAATATCATATTTAAGTGTATTTTACGACCGGACTATGCCGGGTGTCACTGCTAGCCTAAATAAATAATTTTGTAGTTTTAAAAAAAGAGTTAAAATAATATCAAGCCGTCTCCATTTACGTTGAACATCCGCAGAATGCCAACATCAATATATTACATATAAAAAAGTCCACTGTGGAATTTCCACAAGTCCCAGCTAGTCAAACATTTGAAATTTTAGATCGACAACGAGAATTTGTGATGAAACTGCACTCTGGGAATGAGGTAAATGAGGGTAATTTTAATTCTGAGGAAACGAAGTTAAGTTTAGAAATTTGGGGGAAAATGCGTTAATGCAATGCGAACACAATATTGTGGGGTATAAAAAAATAATCAAAATGAATTTCTATGCTAGTTAATTATGCAGAGAAACAAAAATAAAATGGATAGAAAAAACAAAAATAACTGAAGAGCAAACAAATAGGAGATAAGCGAATTTAAGGACGAAATAAGAGATGCAGGTTACTACCGGTAGCTCTCACTCAAGGTTTGGAGCTGGGGCCCGATTCCCCCACGGTATATGGCATGAAAAAATATATCATCAAATAAAGTTAACGTTGAAAAATCCTTCTGAGTTTTTTTTGTTTTTTTAACTCTTCATCGGTAAACCAGCCCACGTAAAAAGAATTCTTTAAAAAATGCGAGAAAAAGTTTCCAACAGAAAGACAAGTGTTCTTATATCGTTTTACATGACGTGTCCTCCAGATAAGAAATACTTCTAACTATGGATCAATTTTAATTATGTCATAACGTTATATTCGATATTAGAACAATTCATTTTTTAATGGGTAACTTCTAAATTTATACCAGTAATCATCAATTTTCTAGATACGATAATAAGTTTCCAGACTTTTTTGTACAGGCATTTAAAATTGTCGTAGACGCTTGAAAATTCAGTATGTTATTGCTATACATCTTATGAGATGACTGGCCAATTTTTATTATTTCAGGTTTAAATGAACAGCTACAGCGGGAATTGGAATACCTCTTACTAAAGCCTGGTTGTCACAGCTGGTGAATTTCAAAAATGCAATTTGGAAGTGCGTACACTTTAGAAGAACGATATTCTGTTTTCAAATTCGTAAAAATGCTACAGAAATATACGGAATGCTTCAAACTGCTTTTGGGCTATCGTGCATGAGTCGAGCATCAGTTTTTGAGTGGCACAAAAGATTCAAGGAAGGCAGGGAGTCTGTGAGGGATGATGAGAGGTGTGGGAAGAGTGAGGAACTTAGAACACTAAAGTTGATTAGCCAAATAAAGAATTTTACGGATAAGAGCCACCGTGTGTCTATAAGACAATAAGTGTACAGTTTGATGTCAGTGTGGGAACTGTACACACAATTATTCGTGAGGAACTGAAAATGCCGAAAGATTTGCGCGAAGTTTGTTCCAAGAGTGCTGAGAGAAGACCAGAAAGAAAAACGTTGTGATGTGCATCAAGACAGTTCCTCACCTTCCCTATAGTTCAAACCTTGCTTCCTGTGACCTTTGGTTATTCCCTAAGCTCAAGTAAAACCTTAAAGGCTGTCGTTATGAGTCGAGGAGATGTAAGAGGCTATGACAAGGGTCATTGATACGCTCACAAAAGAGGACTTCCACGTGGCGTTCCAGAAGTTGTTGAAACACGGTCCAACTAATACATCGCGCCCGGAGGATATTTCTTCGGAGGGGACTAGTGTTTCATGCGTGAACTATCAATAAAAGTGCCGATACGAAAAATGTCTGGAAACTTATTGAAGGCACGTTGCATGGATACATTATTTGGCTTGCATTATGTCTCTTTTCACAGAGCCAACTATCATAATAACAAAATAAGTCCCATCGTTGTAATTTTACATACCCGTGCGTGTTTTACAAGTACTTCAACCGAATGTGCTCCGAAGAACTTACTGCACTTGTATTCTTCCCCTAACGTAAATACCTCTGACCAACTCGACGAGCGGCAAAATTCCACCTCTTTGGATACTGTTAAATTTCTTCCCTCGATTCGCTTATCTTTGTAATTCTCTCTCTGCTTCCTATTTCATAAACTGTACCAAAATGCATAAATTTGGATATACTATGAATCTACATCTTGCTACATAACTCTACACACACGTAAGGTGCCTCCTACAAATATTCCCCTTAGTTCTCAGATGCAATATACCTTGTGTTTGTAAAAGAAGAAAAAAATCTATTGGAATATTTTCGGTTAGGATACTGTGATTGTGATATCATTCGGTGATAAAAAATGAGTTTATTAGATTTACAGCAAAAAAGGGCCCTGTCGGTGGAGCATTAGAATACACCGACTGCCCCTCCCCCGGCAGAGGGTAAAAGTCCCTCAATGGGGGTCCTGGATATGACCTTAAACTATATCCAATGGTAAGGCCCCAGCTTGCGGGCTTTAGGGAGTGTAGAGCCACCCTTTAATTGCTATTGCTCCCAGGTCCACTCTGACCTGGAGTGGTAGTACCTGTTAGGGTTCCAACTATGGGTTAAATAGAAACCGACTTGAAAAAAACAAATATACTCTATTAAACACTTTTTCTTCAAAATCACTGGATTCGGCATTAAATAACCCGAAAAGGGTTGATATGCCGTAAAACAAAAACAACTAACCAACTAACCAACAGCAAAAAAGGTTGAACAAAGAAAAACATTCTTAAATGGGTAATCTTCAACCAGGAAGTAGCGAATGGTAATTCTACCCACATTTGATATTAATCGGGATTTTGTCGTTACACATGTCTGTTCTCAAGTGACCTTCAGACAGTATGTTTTTTTTTTTTTTTTTTTTTTACAAAGGAGTCACCACTTATCAAGGCACGGAGGCCACTCGAAGATAAGGCTTAATGAGGGGAATATGCTAGTCAACGTTAATAGTGGAAATTTGATAAATTGGATTACTTAAGGCGGATGGCTCATCAAGAATTTGTTGACGTTGGACTTGAAGACATCCATATTGTTGTCAGTATGGAAGCAGGAAAACGGAACAGAGTTCCACAGGCGTGCAGTTTTAAGAAGGAAACTTTGTTCATAGAATCTACGTTTAGGTTTAGGCACAGATAAAGAGTGGAGGAAATTATTGATAGTGATTTCAGCTAGACGAGTCTTTTTCGTAAAAGTCAGGCCAGGAGAGACCAAACATTAGAGCTCAGACGAGCACTTTGCCATGAAAATAACGGTAAAGCAGAGACAGACTCGCGACGTCTCTTCTGTGGGAAAGCGGTTCCAGGGAAGAGAAGACGGCATTCCCCACTAGGCTATGAAGTCTATTTTGAACTCTGCAAAAAAAGTAGCTTATCTTGCCCAGATGTGGCAACGATACTCCATCCTTTTTTTTTTACACAGTAATCACCACTTATCAAAGCCCGGAAGCTACTCAGGGATAAGGGTTATTGCAAGTACATTACGTTAGTGTGTAGATTTGATGAAGTGCTTACTTAAGGGGGCGGTTCATTAGGAATTTGTTAACGTTGGACTTGAAGACATCCAAGTTGTAGTCAGGTAGGAAGCAGGCAGAGGGAACAGAGTTCCATAGGCGTGCAGTTCTAAGAAAGAAGCTTGGACGCACTTGGCTCTTATACATGTAGAGAATTGCATCAGCAGTCAGATATCTACTTGTGCCACTATATCGTAGTGCCATGGTTTTGGTAGTTGCTTACGCACCCTCCTCCCTGCATGCCCAGGTGGTAATTTGGCCGTAGGCGGAGGAATACACAGAAATCCAGCCCCATAATTCTCTTTCTTCTATCGACCTCTTTTTGTCTGGACCGTCATGAGATGAGCACGCATATTTGTCTCTCCGTAAATGAGGGGGGGGGGCACCCCCATCTCTCAACACTAGTTCAGGTAGGTTAGTTAGTTTCGAGGAGTCTATTGTCTAGTTTCAATTGTAAAAATAAATTATAATTTGTATATTGCAGTGTAATATATATTTTTTGTAAAATAAATAGTTAAGCTTGTATAATGTATATTACAATTGTGTCGCGTGTCGTTTTTTGTGTCTGTGTTTTCAGTCGAATAAGGCGGTCGTAAAGACGAAGGAAGAAGATTCCAGCCAGAATGCCACTAGAGTGATCTTGAGAGGATGAAGGAACCACACACTTACAGCCAACATCTTTTCCTCTTGATACTCAGATCCTATTGACTGGCCCATCTTCACATCATCATGGGACTGTTTCTAAGACATTTAGTGCAACATGTGTGTCGGTCACACACCAGTGACGGCACGATCGTGTTATAAATGGTGCCCCATGACCAGTATATATTGTTTTCTAACATGGAAATAATTTCGACCCTGCCAGGTTTTAGTCGGTTACGGCACCATCTGTTATAAATGTTGCCTTTAGACGAAAGATTAACTTTGAAAAGATCCACGGCATAACCAAAGATAATAGCTACGAGGCGAAAAAAAAAAAAAAAAAAAAAAATTAAGGTCCACGATTTTAAAAACTGAACGAACTAAAGATATATTTCAGGCAGAAGAAAAAAGACTCTAGACGATAAACGAATACCTAAAAAGCATGGTTTAAAAGAAATTTAAAAGTAAAAAAAAATAAAAATATGACAGACCAATACACACGCGCGCACAAACGCAAACAAAAAATGCACTCAGAAAATTCAGAGGCCTAAAAAAAAAAAAATGAAAATTGTTTTGCATCTACGAAGAAACAAAAAGAATTTTAAAAAAAGTCTACCCTTCCTACATCCACACACATGAAAAAAAAAAGAGTATTGAAAAAATAACCCTTCGATTGAAAAAAAGTGAAAAATGTGTCTCTCTACAAAAAACAAAGAGAAAAAACTATATATATATATATATATATATATATATATATATATATATATATATATATATATATATATATGTATATATGTGTGTGTGTGTATATATGTGTGTGTGTGTGTGTATGCATGTTTCTGTTACGTGAAAGAAGAAAAAAAAAGAAAAATCCTTCAAACGCGATGCTCGAAAAATAAACGTAAAAGAAAGAAAGAAAGAAAAAAAGAATACCTAACATTTTAATTTGATCTTTATTTCAGGTAGAAAAAATATAGGACTCTTGTTGACTTTTTACTTTGCAAATGTTAGAACCTTGTGAATGTTACTGACTCTTTCAATTCAGGTTTGAAAAAAAATAGAACTCTTGTTTCAACACTTCATTTTATGAACTATAGAAATAAATCATAAGGCACAAACAATGCATTCTGAACTATTTCATGTGTTCTTTTTTGTTATATTGCAATTAATGCAGAAGAAACAATAGGGCTTTCTTGTATCAGTAGATGCCTTTTTATTGATTTTTTGTCTGTTTAAAAGAAAAGAAAATGGTATTGTTAAAAATTTGGATTAGATAATATCAAAATTTTGTGTGTGAGCGCCTTACAAATTTGAACATAAATAATAGTTTTTTATTTGTTTTTTTTTTTAATCGTAGTTGTAATGTTTAAATTCACCAGGGCTTAGCCGTCAATCATTTTTTAAAACAATGACGCACATGGGAATATGAGTTGAGATGACCCAAGTTAGGTTCTGCCATTGTGTGATGCAATGGTGTTATAAGTGAGCTGGGCTGTGTGATGGTACCGCTCTGCTAGGTTTGTCAGAAACTTTGTGAAAAATATTGAATAATTCGACCCCCTGTTCTTCCAAGCTTATAACTACTCGAAAAATGTAATTCAAACCCTAATTTTTTTTCAATTAAAGGAGCAAGAACCAAGATTTCATTAAAAAAAACAAAACAAAACAAAAACAAAACAAAACAAAAACAAAAACAAAACAAACAACGTGGTTTAAAAAAAAGGTTTTAAACTTCGGACTTTACAGGTAAACTTCTAAAAAACACTACTTTTTTGTTTTAAATTTGAATATATTATTTATTGATCTTTTATCTTCAATTTGTGATATATAAAACTTTGATGAGTAAATTAATTATTTACTTTTTAATAGAGATTTCAAAATGAGGGGGGGTATTGAATTAAAAAAAAACGTTTGTCTAAAATATTATATTCAGTTTATTGGAAAGAGCATAAAATTTTACATTGACCCTGAAAATATCGTAAAAATATAATCAATAGAAATTTTTTTATAGTTTTTTAAAGTTTAAAAATTGAAAAATACTGAACTCATAAAATTCAATTAATTACATTACTGTTTAAAAAAAAATGATATCTCCATAAATAGTTTATTTCGTTAATAGTTTATTTTGGAAGTATAATCCATAAAGAAAACCTACAACCCACTTTTATATTTTATTCGCAGTTTCGTGTTCGGGGGGGGGGGTCAAAATTCCTACAAAAATTCTGATACACCTACCGCTCTGCTCCCTCCTCTCTCTCTCTCCCATTCCTTTAGATGTTTGTTTTTGAGGACGAAAGAGAAGGACTTTTAAAATTGTCGAAGATTTTTTTGTTATTACGTAATGCGTAATGTTATGGTAGGAAGTTAGTGAAGGCCTCGCTTCCTCCCTCACACTTTCTTCTTTTGCTTTTTGGTGCTTGTATAATTCAAACCCCATGGCGGATTGCAAGAGAGCACATGAGCACGAATTTGGATTAATTTTTTTTTTGTTTTTACCAAGTTTAAAGAACAAAATTCACATAATCATGGACCGTTTCTAAGACATTTAGTGTAACATGTGTGTCGGTCATACACCAGTGACGACACGATCGTGTTATATACTGGAACAGTAGAACGAGCCCATCATTTTTCCAGCAGCCCTGGCAACAGATTTAATGTACGTGTTCCATCTCAGATCAGGAGTAAAGGTCAAGCCCAGAAGTTTGTCCAAACATGCAGTCCCCTCAAGATGAGAGTCATTCATTTCAATTGATGCCAGACGAGGATCAGAGCAGTGATGATGGAAAGATAGAAGTTTGGTCTTTGATGCATTAAAATTAACCAGCCACCTCTTTCCCCATTGCACCACGTGCTCATCAGAGGAGAGAGAATCAGAGAGGAGTTGGTCGTTTACGTTGCCATAAATGGTAGTATCGTCAGCGTAAATGTCTACAAATGATCCTAGAATATGATTGGGAGATCATTGATATAGATCAGAAAGAGAGTTGGGCCCAGGATGGATCCCTGAGGGACTTCAGCATTAATTCTCTGAGCTTCAGAGTTTTGCCCATCAACCACTACTCTTATGAACCTATCTGAGAGAAATGATTTAATAATTGAAAAGATGTTTCCTGCTATACCGTAGCTGAAGATTTTGTGGTGTAGACCTTTATGCCACACCGTACCAAAAGCCTTTGATAATTCAAGGGCAATTGCCTTAAAAAGGAAGCCTCCATCGAGAGATTCGCTTATCCTATGAAATATAACTGTTAACACATCAGCTGTAGATCTAGCAGAACGGAAACCATATTGCATGTCACTGAGGAGATTATTTTTGCTGAGGTGGTTGACTACCTCTCTATTTAACACAGATTCTAGCAACTTACTCATGACGCATAGGAGACTGATTGGTCTGTATTGAGAGGAAGATGAGTGATCATCTGAATTTTTAAATACGGGGCATACTGATGAGGTTTTCCAGGATGTTGGGAAGCAATTCTCCTTAAGATAACGCTTAAATAGATTTGCAAGTATGGGATCTAGTCCTGGTTGAAGCTTTTTGAGCACTATAATAGGAATGTCGTCTCAGGTCCAGTTGCTTTACTGGAACCGAGGTTTTTGATTAGCTTAGCAACATCACGTACAGATATTTGTATGTCGCATAGCGTGTTTTCAGACATAGGAGGAAATACTAGGGGTTGGCGGCCCCGATCGCATAGGGTAGAATTAGCTGCGAAGTTATTGGCAAAGAGTTTGGCTTTGTCTGATGCTGACGAGATTACTTTAGGTGCATTGATGATGGTTGGGATAGAGCACACATTTCTATTTAGGATCCTGTTTGTTATTTGCCAAAATTGGTGGGAACCAAGCCGCTGCTCAGCTACTTTGGACTTGACGGACTGAGCATACAACTCTCTTGCGCTCTTTATTACTCTTTTACAGTGGTTGTTGACAGTTTTGAAAGCGGTTTTAGTCTCAGTACATCCATTACGTTGGAAGAAATGGAAATAGTGATTTCTGTGCGCAATGCGAGCAGTAATTTCTGGAGAGAACCATGGCTTGCTGTTAGGTTTTTGCTGGAGTTTTTTGGAGAGTATGAAACGGTCTATACATACAATTAACCATTCAGTCAGGTCTGATAATATGGAGGACACATTCTTTTTAAACATGGATCGAAGAGGTAGATCTGATATAAATGTACGAAAGCTATCCCAGGCAGCTATAGAGTATCGATATACTATATGATGGACAGGTATATGGGAGGACTTATTACGTTGTGTTTTATCTTAACGGAGACAACCGAGTGGTCTGAAGATCCCAATGGAGAGAGAACGGAAGACGAACATAGCTCAGGGCAAGTTGTGAGAAAAAGGTCTAGGAGACTTTCATATTGACCATCAGTATCAGGCACACGGGTGGGTTCATGAACAATCTGAGTTAGGTCATAAGCAATGGAAAAATCGTGACAGAACCTCCTCTCATCATCTATCTTGTTTGAGTGGGTTAACCATTCCACACTGTGAACATTGAAGTCTTCACAGACGTGGATATTAGCCGAAGGTGATAAATTGTCTCAGATATGCTGTTAAATATACAAACTCCACTGTTATGAGGGCGATAGAGGGCAAATATAAACGCAGTGGTGTGAGCAAGTGCAATCCAAAAGCACATATAGGGCAATTTAGGTGCTTATCTCGAGATGTCTCTACCTCATGGAAAGCCATCTCTAATGTAGGCATATATTCCATGCCCATTTCGATCTTGGCGGCCAGATTTGGATGTTAAATTAGAATATACTTTAATTAAAAACTCATCTAGGGAAATAGTTGGTCCAATGTCAGTTTCGCTTAGGAAGAATAGGTCAGATTTGGTCTCTCGCAATTGGATTCCAACCTCTGGAAGGTTTGAACGAAGACACCTGATGTTAGAAAAGAAGACGTGGTAGTGGGAGTCTACGTTGGAAGTTGAAGTTCTGGGTTTAATCGTGTATTTTTCTGGAGACTTTTCATAATGGAGTTTTAGAATTTGTGGAATAGATCGACAGACTTGATTAGAGAAACCCAGAGAGGGAAACTAAGGAAGAAAAAGAAGTGAAGAAATATTTTTTATTTGTAGACCATGATAAGGCAAAGCTGTAACAATTACCCACTAATATGGCACGGAGAAACACCATCAGAAGCTACTGCATGGTCCAGAATCAATTCACAAAATGGCAATACAGCAGCCCCAGTACTTTACACCTGCCTCCTTAGTGGTTAGTCCAAGGTTCAGGTCCCTGACTATCAGGCGGATAACGCCAGCCCAGAACAACGTTTACCTCCAGCACCTTTACTAGTGACATGGTTATAAGGATAGAAATAGAAACAGAAAAATTTCCGACACCTCAGGCTACTGCTAACGCAAAATTCTTCCGATCTAGAATACAGCTTTTTCTTCTCCCTTTTGTCAGAAAAATCACTCGTCCCTAACGATGATTGAGAGACAAATTAAGAGAAGGGAGAGTTATGGGAGCTGCCGAAACGCATCCACAATGCATTTTTTACTCTCCATTAAAAAAAAAAGAAACTGATACTAATATTAAGTATTCTACTTAATATAAGTACAGTAGGTCTTTATGGAGAAAGTATAGCGATAGGTTCCCCTCTCACTAACTGAAAATATAGAAAGAATTATGTTTACAAATTTATCGCCTGTAATTCTTGAGCAACTCGGCTAGAATTCCCTCGAATTGTTCCCGACTTGATTTGAATGAAAATCATCTAACCCCTTTGTTTATTTCGACACTAGACGGCGTATTTATTAGTATGTCTATTTGAAGAGAATATTAAAAATGTATGGCGTCGGCATTTGTTGTTTATTTTTTTTGCAAATATATGTAGGAAGATGTTGAATTCAAAATTGGAGAACGCGTTTTATTTTGAGGACATTTAGTGAGCAAATTAGAAGCTGCAAATTAGCAACAATAAATTCCAATAAGTTTTAACAATAGTGTTTCTGGGAGGTGTTCAGGGACAAGTGTAGAAAGAAAAACAATTCGGTAAATAAATTAATAAATAAATGAAAGAAATATTAATACATGACTAAAAGAAAAAGATACATTTAAAAAATATTTTTTAATGCTTACATGGGAAACACACACACACACACACACACACACACACACACACACGCACACACACACACATATATATATAACTACTTCATTTACTCACATAAAATTAATATACGAAAGTATAAATTTATGCGTAAACTTTAAGTATTTACTTCAAAAGTGCTCAATACGTAGATAGAGCTAGTTAGTAATTTATAAAATATATATGTCGATTAAGCTACACTGAATATTCCGCGTTTCAGCCACTCTAGGACTCTTCAGGCTTAACTAACTAACTAACTAACTAACTAACTAAATATATATATATATATATTATTTTATAACTAACTAACTATATATATATATATATATATAGTTAGTTAGTTAGTTATAAAATAATGTCGATAGTTAGTTAGTTAGTTAGCTAGTTATAAAATAATGTCGATTAAGCTGCGAAAGTGTCTATATATATATATATATATATGTATATATATATATATATATATATATATATATATATATATAAACACTTTCGCATACCTACACAAATCAATTGATTTTAAATGGGTGTGCAAGAGTTAACGTGCCTCGTTCTTTGCCTTCAAACATCCTCCTACATAGAACTAGTGTCATGTAAGTCTACCGCAAGGGAATTTTATTCATGACGTTTCATTCGATTTTGAAACAAATCATTTTAGAATGAATCTTATTTCTGACACACAGTAACACCTGAATGTCACCAATAGTATCATCTCTGGTGATGAATCTACTATTTGAAAAATGGGCGTGGAAGGTAATAATGTATGTACAGACGAAGGAACACACGCATTTATCTACAAAATCTTTTACAAAACAAGAAAAAAACAACAAAAGACTTTGTAATTTATCTTTCTTTTTTTCTTCTTTTCTTTCTTTCTTACTGCGTTCTTAAACAGACTGATTGCAATTTAGGGAATTCTATGATTCGTATTTTTCTGGGAACTCCGTTTTATACCCACCTGTTCTTTTTGTCGATACGTGACTTCTATTTCCTTATACGCCTCTCGCTTTTCTTTTCATGACTCTCTCTTCTATCTTTGTCAAGTGGTTTTATTTATCCACTTGTCCTTTTTTTCACAGAGAGACAGCTAAGCGCACATTCACACCACGAACAATGCACACATATACATATAAAAAAACACGCAGAAACGCACTCTCAAATGCGACGTATCCTTACAAAACTGAAAGAAATCAAACACATCTGTGTTTTAAGCTTCCATATACCACATACATACATACATACATACATACATACATACATACCCATGTCAATACGTGCAAATACTTTTTCGCGCTAGAAAGGAATAGGATTATTGATAATATTATAGGTTGTACGGCGTATCAACCCGTTTGTGGCTATTAAATGCATTGCTAGAAATGCAATAAAAATCAAATTGTATTTTAATGCTTCAAACACCACACATCATTTTCAATATATGAAGTATGAAAATATATTATGGTAATTAAGCTACACAGAGGAATTCACGTTTACTCATCACAGGGAATCGTCAGATTGTAATTATATTATACGTGTATAATAATAATAATAATAATAATAATAATAATAATAATAATAATAATAATAAAATGCGCAGAAACTGTGGAAATTCAACGGTAGTGGCAAATTTTTAAACCACATTATAAATAAAATGAATAAAGCAAAAAAAAAAAAAAACCAAACAAACAAAACAAAACAAATAAAACAAATAAACGACGAATTTAAAACAATTTTTTAGTAAATTCTTTTTTTTAACCTTTTAAAGCTTAAAAGAATTAAGTAAAAAAAAATACATTTTTTTCATTGAAAATTCAACACACAGTGCATTGTGTTGTTGATTTTCTGAATAATTTTTATATAAATTATAAAGGAACATATGTCAATTCACTTGCATATTATTTTGAATTTTAAAAATAATCTCTAATAAAAAAAATACAGCCTCCTCTAAACATGACTTAAAAAAATAAAATAGCCAATTTGAAACCGTAAACAGACAGCCATGTTTTTTTTTTGTTTCGAAAATTGTTAAAGAGGAAATGGCTTTACTAATTTTTAACTGATAAAAAGCGACTATAAAGGGCGGTAATTCGTTTCTCAAAAAAGATAGCACTCTACTGGGAAGGCTCATTGCCACCTAAATTCCAAAGAAAACCAAAGTTGCTGTCAGCGAGGGATCAATGGCAAGCGGCTGTTGCAAAGGTTATCGAAAAAGTTGGACCGTGCGGGAAATCGGAGGAGACTTGTTTTAACGTAGACTCAAAGAAACGAGAGAACGCCACAGGTTATTATCATTGAGTAATTTCGGATGATGCCACGTGTGAGAATTCCTAGTGAGTAAATAATAATAATAATAATAATAATAATAATAATAATAATAATAATAATAATAATAATAATATAGCTGTTTATATATATGTATGCATCTCTTTATGTCTGTCTGTCTGTCTGTCTGTCTCTGTCTCTGTCTCTCTCTATATACATATATATTTATACACATATATATGCATATATATGTATAATATATATAATTGAACTCATTAATAAGAAAAAATTAAAATAAAATGGTGAGGTACATCCGATATATATATATATATATATATATATATATATATATATATATATATATATATATGTATGAGCATTACTACTATAAACTAGATTTTATATTTTAATATAGTTAGGTATAGATACATATATGAAGAAATATTTAATGTCAACTATATATACGAATATATATATATATATATATATATATATATATATATATATATATATATATATATAACTATACAAATTAGATCCAACTTGTCATTTAAACGTTCAATACTTCCTATATAGTAAATAGAACTTTAAAAAATTATATCATCATGCATAATACATAAGACTAATATTTGAATTCAATTTTGAAATAAAAAATTATTATCAAATACTACTAATAATTATTATCATTGACATATTTTATTTTTTAGTATTTTTTAAATATATTATAACTACATTTACCTTCCATAATTATAAAATTGTTTTTTTTTATTTTAAATCCTGTAAATTTTATTTGTCGATAAACTCAAAGGGGATAGAACGGCACGATCCCATATGTGGTCTCACATGTCTATTTTAGGACTGTTGACTCTTATATAGCTGGACGATTGCATTAGGTGATCAACACTTTATGGAACGATAGAATGACCTATTGAGATATTTCCTGCAATCATCAACACATTGCATGTAAAACGTCAAGCCTGGAGTAAAGATTAGTTTTAGCAGGAAGCGTTTGATTCTAGTAAAAGCCATTCATTTTAACTGAAGCAAAATGTAATCGGAGCCTTGACCAACGTCTTGGCCAACAATAATCTTAAAATGCATTTAAAAAGATTCGTGTCGACCATATCAAAAGCATTTAATATATCAAGATTTATCGCCATAGAAACAACACAACTATCGATAGATTCCACTGATCTCAGATAATATTACAATCAGCAGATCAGCTGCTAAATTCGAAGGACGGAATCCACATTATTTGTCACTAAATAGATTACATTTTCTTGGGTTATTGACATTGTTTTGCAAGTATTATGATGAAATGTGCTCTGATGAACCCGTTACATATGTGCCACCTTGACGTACATATCCCCGAACAACCAGCTTAGCAACAAAATCATACCCCTGCACTGTTGAGGTCTGTAAATGCCAGAAAGCTTTCTACTCTAATAGTTTCTCCCCTCGCATAGCTAGACTTTGGAATTCCCTTCCTGCTACTTGTTTCACTGACTGTACTGATATGCAGAAGCTTAAATGTAACTTAAACCGATATCTTGTTAATCTGTCCTAGGCATGGTCCTAAATAGTAGCCCCTTACTATTAATATATTTTTTTAAAAATATCACGTCAGCTGATATATGCCTTGACGATGAATGCCTTGGAAAAATCGCTTCTGCTTAATGTTTAGTTTTAAAATATGCAAACGAAGAAATGATTTGCAGTAATTTTAAATGGCACCTCTTCTTTTATCGTAAATCGAACTCATTAATAAGAAAAAATTAAAATATCATTAATAAGAAAAAATTAAAATAAAATGGTGAGGCACATTCAAACTTAAACAGGGGGTCATTGGATCTGTAGTCGAATGCTCTATTACTAAGCTATAGTAAGACTGTTTTCAAGAAGAAATAGATTGCTGAAATTTTATTATCTCCCTTGCCGATGTAACATCTATGTTTATTTACAATATCACATCAGCTGATATTTGAGCTTGACGATGAATGCCTGGGAAAAGTCACTTCTGATTAATGTTTAGTTTTAAAATATGCAAATGAAGAAATGATTTTTGTGGTGCTTTTAAATGGTAGCTCTTCTTTTATCGTAAACTGAACTCATTAATAATAAAAAAAGAATTAAAATAGTGCTGGACACCCGGGCCTGAAGAGAGGACCATTCGATCTGTAGTCGACTAAACCATATCTCAAGATGACAACAAATGTGTCTTTTATTTTAAGAAGAAAAATTTTATTATCCTCCTTAGCCAATATAACGTAAAATATTTCCCTGTAAAAATTATTATTATTATTATTTTTTATCTATAAGAGAAAAAAGTTAGTTTTAAGATATGATTTTTTTCGATTTTTGATACTTATCGGATGCATTTCTGTACAAAACATATCCAAGAACACTGCCACATTTATAAATTACCTTTGTGTGAAATTTGCAAAAGATGAGCTCAGCCGTTTTAGAACATATGAGGAATGTACTCACACATACAAAGTTACTTTTATATAATAAATAGATAGATAGATAGATAGATAGATGGCTGGTCACTTTTAATGCATCCAAAACCAAGCTTCTATCTTTACATCATCAACGCTCTGATGCCCATCTGGCATCAATTGAAATGGATGGCTCTCGTCTTAGGGAGGCGCCATGTTTTAACAAGCTTCTGGGTTTGACCTTTACTCCTGATCTGAAATGGAACACGTACATCAAATCTGTTGCCAGGGATGCTGGGAAAATGGTGGGATCCTTCTACCGCTCCAGAAGATATCTCACTACTAATGCAATTCTCTATCTTTATAAAAGCCAAAGTACGTCCAAGGATGGAGTACTGCTGCCACATCTGGGCAGGAGCTGCTAAAAACAGCCTACCCTGCCTTGACAGAGTACAAAATAGACTTCGTGGTTTAGTGGGGGATGCCCTTTTCTCTTCCCTGCAACCTCTCTCCTACAGAAGAGATGTTGCGAGCCTGTCTTTGTTTTATCTTTATTTCCATGGAAGGTGCTCGTCTGAGCTCCAATCCCTCGTCCCCCCTCGCCAATCTTTCACGAGAAACACCCGTCTGGCTGAAACTACTGTCAATAATTTTTCCCACTCTTTATCTATGCCTAAAACCAAATGCAGATTCCATGAGCAAAGCTTCTTTCTTAGAACTGCACGCCAGTGGAACACCCTGGCGCTTGCCTGTTTCCCACCTAACTGCAACTTGGACGTCTTCAAGTCCAACATAAACAAACTCCTGACAAACCGCCCCCTGAAGTAAGACACTCTATCAAAACCCCCAATACTAATGATTACTACAATACCATCTCATTGATTACTATACACGCAATAACCTTTATTCCTGAGTGGCCTTCGGGCCTTTATAAGTAGTGACCCCCATGTAAAAAAATAGATAGATAGATAGATAGATAGATACATACATAGATAGATGGATTATGTTATGTACTCTTAATTTTCCCAACATGCCACTCTCATATTCCAAATTTGACCTTTTTGGCCCTGTAAATATCTTATAGTCTTCGAGGGGCCATAAAACTCCTGTTAATGAAATAGATTTTTATCTTCGTACAAAAATAATCGAATTCTGTAACTTGTCGCTTCCTTCGAAATGTATGCAAAATATAAAAACCTATTTTAACATTGACTTGCTCTCATAATAAACTGATCTGATTTAAAGATTACAATACAACCTGTAGCAAACTAGAAATAAATTTACCTAGCTGAATGGCGCTGGATACGTTAAGCGGTTTGACAAAGTAGCGAATAAACAGGAAGCAGGGGATGAATTCCTAAGGTAAGCGGTCCGAAAAACTGTTATTAGAGTAAAAGGTTTTCTGACATCTGAGAACCTCTAGAATGAAGAGGTGTGCTTTTGCTGCTTATGAAGGGCATTTATATTAAGCCGCTACAAATTCAGTAAGTTCGTCGTAGCACATTCCGTTGAAGTACTTGCAAAATAGAGATGCAACATTGTGATGGGTCAGAGGCTGAAACCGTGTTTTGCGCCGTGTTTAAGAGAGAGAGAGAGAGAGTGAGAGAGAGAGAGTGAGAGAGAGAGAGAGGGAGAGAGAGGGAGAGAGAGAGAGAGAGAGAGAGAGAGAGAGAGAGAGTACTGGTTGGACCACGAGCACAAATGTAGCAATAATACTTCATGAATGGGAGAATGGTGGCTTTATAGGATATTGCCTGATTTGTGAAGTTTACTAGCCCAGTAAAAAGAGCCCACTCTTTGCAGCAGATTTGGCGATATCTTCTATAAATTTAGCCCAAATCTCGTTGTCTGTGAATGTGAGGCCGAGGAATTTGAATGGTGGACTTCCAGAAATGGAGCTATCAGTCCGTGGTTCCTAAGGTTCCTATAATTGTTAAAGGAAAAGAGATTTGTTTGTCTTGCTAGCATTGAATGTGACCATCACTTCTGGGTTACTTTACAAGTAATTGGTGTTTCGCGTTTTATTTACGCATCTGTTTCTTAACAGGTGCTTGTTTAGTTAAAGTATTGCAAGGATTCTATTTTGTATTTCCAGAATGTTTCTAGAACGAATTAGAATTGAGGTTGTTTACATAAATTATCAACTCGATCTGCCGTATAACTCCGGGATAAGATAGACCTAGGATACAATTTTTTCAGGTTACGCTGTGGAATACGATGTTTTTCCGAACCCTGATTACAGTAGTTGCACCGTCTTACGGTGTTATTTATAATGTTATTTGATTATATACATGTGTATTATATACTATACTGTATTTTGTTACTAATTTTTCATGCCGTATCCCGGGGGTCTACTGTACTGCTCTTTGAAAACTCCTATAGGGATATGTTTATGAAATTTTTATTTGCAAAATAAATACGCTTGTTTCTGAACTTGTGAGATGAGGATTAATCATTTGAATTCTTTGAACAACTGTTCTCATCTTGGATGGTATTTGGACAAGGTTTCGACCTTTTTCGGGTGCACGGACTTTATAACGGTACCCTTTATTTAATCTACGAGAGTAGGATACTCTCGTTCCATTAGCGATGACCGGGTAAAAGTCTTAACCAATTCGCAATTGTTCTTACGAACAATCACCCGCACTGAGGATTACATTTTGGCGAACGTTTAGGAAATTGACCCCCCCTCTAAATTACACAATTTAAACGTTATTCACGTTAATCCTATCGATTACAAACATACCTTTTAGATTAAAAAATTTCTTATGACTGTTATCGTCGGGGATCAGTTTTCAATTAAACCTTCTATGAAATTGAACACCTACTTTGTGACCACCACCGATCAAAATATTGCGACAATGTTTTGATTAACCTTATAATTGAAAAATGATCACTGACGATAAGTAATGCATTAAAAAAAAATTTTTTTTAGTCTGATACTTAAGATTGTACTCGATGAGATTAACGTGAAAAAAAAAATGTAAATTGTGAAATTTAGGGGGGAGCAATTTCATAACCGTCCGCCGATTCTCTTAATAAAAGAGAGTTGTAGTAGTCTCTATATCAAAATGGCACCGAACCTACATTGGTGTGATTAGGCACAAAACAACAAATATTTTTCACTTTCAAAACCATAAAAAACTATTTCTTTTTATATAAAATACATTTTTTACACTCTAAGCCTTAATTACGCTCAGGTAAATTGTCATTTTTATTACTTTTCATTCAGTTTGTATTTGACTAAATTTACGCTAGTTTTTCTTTTTTTTTTTACTTTTTTTGTATATGTCAAATAATTTACGCCGCTAAAGTACAAGTATCCCCTTTTTTACTTTGCCAACGAATATGCTTATTTGTTATATATTGTTTTTACTAGAGTTGTTTTTTGTTTAGTTCTCTTTCCAGGAATCATTTTCCACACTGCCAAGACATTAACTTTTTCAAGGTACGTGTTTATGTTAGCATCAACTACATGATTTGCTTTAAACTGACAACTTCTACAGGCTTTAGACTATGCTGAATAAGACAATCTATTTTAACTTTGGCTATAATAAGCAGTTTTCCAGATATAATGGCATCCATTATGCACTGTAATTCACTGTTCTTCACACGTACGATAAGAAGTGTACTTCTCTCTGCACGACACTGCCACCCACCCCAATTTGTTTTGATTTATAGCCTTTGACAACATGTATCAAGGTTGGACTTGGGGAAAATACTTTGACAGCTCCCCCAACTCATAAAATGGGGTATATATTTTAAAAGCCGTTCTTACCATGGCGATATTGGTCGTGTCTATTCCATACGACATTCTAAACATAAGGAGGTTAGGGGTGTCTATTCCGAAAGCTGTTCTTAACATTAGGACGTTGGAGATTGCCCACCTCCACCAACCGTAGTTTATTTTTTTACGAGGAAGGGGGCATGCTTCTACCGGGCAACGCCAGCTAACGGTTCCTGCTAGTATATATATATATATATATATATATATATATATATATATATATATATATATATATATATATATATAAAACACAAAAGAAGCAGCAACATTTTATTGTCATTAGTCAGAAAATCAGAAAAATGTCTCATAATTCTCGACGTTATTTACTATAAGCCAGCAAAATATTTGGGTGTGAGAATAATACAACTTTTGTGCAGTCGATCTTTAAAAGTCGATTAACTTTTCAGTAAATTAAACTGTAATATATTCTGGGCGTTATACATGTGTACTCTGTTCTATGATGGCCGTTATTTGATAGGCGAGATCAAGATTTAACGAACATTTTTCACAATCGGCTCGATAACTGAAAGAATAAATGCGCCATATTGTCCCTATTTACAATGCCTGTCCACGGGACAGAGTTAGACACCAGGGTCGTTTTTTAACGTGAAGAAAAGGAAGAAAAATTAAAAATTGTCTCAGTCGTGAAGAACTTCTCCTCCACTGACAGAGAACAATAAATTGAAGTGCAGCAGAACATATACTACACTTTGAGATATTACATTTTTTATTCATAGGGGAAAATACAATTTGGAAAATGAACAAAAAATTTAGGCACAAAGCCAACTAAAAAAAAAGCGGGGGGATGGTGAGGTTGGTTGATCCATCTCGTCTCTATTGGAAATTTTAAAAGATTTCTCTCTTGGCCAGCATCTTTTATCATGGTTACCCTTTTAACTTTGTATTTATGTGTGTGTGGGGGGAGGGGTTGTTCCTACTTAAACGCAAAACTGAGTCCTAGAAAAACCTTTAAAAACATATTTTAGTGATCTCTGAAGATTGAGCTTTCTTTATGATCTACGGACCTACCCTCAAACCCACGGTTCGAATTCTTGTAATGCAGAGCCAATCCTCTTTTCCTTAGTAGAGGAAAAGAAGCACGTTTTCAACACCTGAAGAAGGTCGCAAGTTGCAGCGACTGAAACGTTGTGCTAATAACATCCAAGATGAGAATAATAGTTCGATTAATCAACATAACACAAGCTTTCAAAATCTCAAAAAGTCAGAATTAATCTTTATTCACGTGAAAGAGTCCGATTGGAACATCGATTAGCTTTAGAAATGTATTTGTATCATTTCTACTAGCTTGTTTATGCTTATCCACTATTCCATATTTAAAAAAAAAAGAATAACCTATTCGATACTCTAAAAATAATAAATAGTTTACATCAGTGGATACAAATGATGTCGCGTTTTTTTTTTTTTTTTTTTTTTTTTTTACATCTGAGTATCCTCCTCTTAGAGAGATCCCCCCCTAAAAAAATAAATAAATAAACGAGGGCCTTTCACTTGCAGTTGTCTTTCTGCACACCTGGATAACGACCGACATATTTTTACGAAAAAATATAAGATCTGACGAATTGACGTAGATAAAAAATAAATATTTATATACCTCCATGTTTTTTTTATTTTTTTTATTTTTATTTTTATTTTTTATTTAAACAAACTATTGAGCTGAGATGTACACGTTTCTGACGTAAAAATTTAATATAGATGAAAATCGAATTTTTTCTTTAGCTATTGAAATTCTTCAAAATCTAAAATACTAATATTTATCGAATTCCTTTGAATAATAGTCTAGTATTAATTTACCTTTCTTCGCACCGGGAGGAGGAGGAGGGGGGGTAAATTGAGACATAAGATCAGATTTTAATGTAGAGGAGATCGCACTCTGGATAAGACAGAAGTAAAAATTTCCAATCGAGAATTATTTCTCATCTCTAATCGAGGACCCCCCCCCCCAAAAAAAAAAACAGTCCTATCTTTTAATCCCCGACTTAAAGCTAAGACATAGTCTAAGAATACTGAAGTAATTTTAACAATGCCATACGTTTACTGTAATATAATATTCTGGTATTCTTAAAGCTATTTTCTTTTCGCACTCTTTCTTTTCTTATTCTTTCTACAGTTGACCAATTTTACACATTTAACGTGTTTATTTATATATTTTTTTTTTTTTTTTTACAAATAACGTACAGGTTTGTCAGACTAAAATGAATGTCATTCATGTTACTGGGTGTTTTTATACAAACCAATCAGATTCATTGTTATTCCCGGCCATTGGTTAATGATTTCATTACCAAACAGCAGGGGGCTTTCACAGACAAAGATTGGGGAAACTTCTATTTCCTCCTGCTTTGTTAGTATACATAGATACATGATGATGATTGCAACGTCTTGCCAGACGAGTGCCACTCCCTAGGACACTTAAAGTCCATGAGCCCAAATGCCTAAGGGAGTATCTGTACAAAAATGATGTTACAGAGTCTTAGCTTTGTACGACAGCTAAATCTATCTCTCGGTTCAAAATGTTGAGATCCAGCAACAAGCAAGAGCAAGATAGCCAGCAACAAATTAAACTGCAGACCAGCTTAATGCGGGTACTGGTCTCCCGCTTTACAACATAGATACATAATAGATACATATATATATATATATATATATATATATATGGCAATTAAGCTACACAGACTATTCCGCGTTTCATCCTCGTGAGAATTTGTCAGGTTTATGCAGAATTCTAACGAGAATGAAAAGCGGAATATTCTGTGTAGTTTAATTGCCATATATATATATATATATATATATATATATATATATATATATATATATATATATATATGTTCATTACTTACTACATTGCTCTACTTATGTATTGAGGACTGTTGAAATAAATATTGAAAATTAACGCATAAAATTATACCTCCGTATATTAATTTATATGATTAAATGAAGTAGTCATATATATATATATATATATATATATATATATATATATATATATATATATATATATATATATATATATATATGTGTGTGTGTTCATTACTTACTACCTTGCTCTACCTATGTATTGAGGACTGTTGAAATAAATATTGAAAATTAACGCATAAAATTATACCTCCGTATATTAATTTATATGATTAAATGAAGTAGTCATATATATATATATATATATATATATATATATGTTCATTACTTACTACCTTGCTCTACCTATGTATTGAGGACTGTTGAAATAAATATTGAAAATTAACGCATAAAATTATACCTCCGTATATTAATTTATATGATTAAATGAAGTAGTCATATATATATATATATATATATATATATATATATATATATATATATATATATATATATATATGTTCATTACTTACTACCTTGCTCTACCTATGTATTGAGGACTGTTGAAATAAATATTGAAAATTAACGCATAAAATTATACCTCCGTATATTAATTTATATGATTAAATGAAGTAGTCATATATATATATATATATATATATATATATATATATATATATATATATATATATATATATATATATATATATATGTTCATTACTTACTACCTTGCTCTACCTATGTATTGAGGACTGTTGAAATAAATATTGAAAATTAACGCATAAAATTATACCTCCGTATATTAATTTATATGATTAAATGAAGTAGTCATATATATATATATATATATATATATATATATATATATATATATATATATATATATATATATATATATGTTCATTACTTACTACCTTGCTCTACCTATGTATTGAGGACTGTTGAAATAAATATTGAAAATTAACGCATAAAATTATACCTCCGTATATTAATTTATATGATTAAATGAAGTAGTCATATATATATATATATATATATATATATATATATATATATATATATATATATATATATATATATATGTGTGTGTGTGTGTTCATTACTTACTACCTTGCTCTACCTATGTATTGAGGACTGTTGAAATAAATATTGAAAATTAACGCATAAAATTATACCTCCGTATATTAATTTATATGATTAAATGAAGTAGTCATATATATATATATATATATATATATATATATATATATATATATATATATATATATATATATATATATATATATATATATGTGTGTGTGTGTTCATTACTTACTACCTTGCTCTACCTATGTATTGAGGACTGTTGAAATAAATATTGAAAATTAACGCATAAAATTATACCTCCGTATATTAATTTATATGATTAAATGAAGTAGTCATATATATATATATATATATATATATATATATATATATATATATATATATATATATATATATATATACGTTCATTACTTACTACCTTGCTCTACCTATGTATTGAGGACTGTTGAAATAAATATTGAAAATTAACGCATAAAATTATACCTCCGTATATTAATTTATATGATTAAATGAAGTAGTCATATATATATATATATATATATATATATATATATATATATATATATATATTTCATTCATATATATATATATATATATATATATATATATATATATATATATATATATATATATATATATATATGAATGAAATAAAATGGAAAATCTAAAGATCTAAAACTCAAGAATACATCGCAACATTTTGTCCAACTTTTATCAAAAGTGAAGTCGAAATCAGTGACAAGCGAAAACGTTTTTCTTCACTTTTTAAAACTTTTTTTAGCATCTAATAATTGCTTGTCTTCCTACTTGTCACTGTGCCAAATACAATGAAATATTTTCAACACTTATACGTTTTCGTTTTCTTGCGTTTTCTGCGATGCTTTTGAATAAATAAAAGCGAAGCGTTGAATAGAATTTGCATAATGATTGCTTTTCCCTTTACCATATTTTAATAGCTGTTTCGTTGAAATAAACAATCCCTAGTCTAGTACGACCATACCGTGATTGAGATCAGAGAACAAAAAAACAGGTTAGTGGGACAGCAGGTGCTGCTGCTGTTCACATATGCCGACACCAACGGGGACAGTGGCTAATTCATTCTTTTCAACGTCACCACATCCTAATTCATGGAATATGAGCTGTTATTTTACGGATAGATTAGAAAGGGTTGGAGTTCATATATTTTCTAAAGACATTATAATCTTGCAGACTGATTAAATGTTGTTTTCCTGATGTACAAGGGTTTAAAAATAATTTTATACATTAGTAGCCTGTAGTGGCGAAGGTTTAAATTAAGGCTAGTCAATCGAAAGTGGGGATGACTTTCGAAAATATCGGCGAAAAAAGCGACCCCTGCCTATAGAAAAGTGCCCAGTTGAGGGTGAATAAATAAATGTTTTAGCCAATTTTTGGATATTTGTCGTCCGAAGGGCCGAGCTTTAAAAGGATACCGATCTCGTGAAAATCCATCACCTTTGTCGAAAGTTTTAGGCATACATACATGATGATTGCAACGTCTTGTCAGACGAGTGCCATTCCCTCAGACATTTAAAATCCATGAGCCCAAATGCCTGAGGGAGTATCTATACAAAGATGATGTTACAGAGTCTTAGCTTTGTACGACAGCTAAATCTCTCCCTCGGTTCAAAATGTTGAGATCCAGCAACAAGCAAGAGCAAGATAGCCAGCAACAAATTAAACTGTAGACCAGCTTAATGCGGGTACTGGTCTTCCGCTTTATGGTTTTTTAAATCAGAGATTTGCTTCACCACAGCTTACGGGAGCCCTCTCCACCCCAATACACATATACACATACACAAATATACACGGTGCTAGTTGGCCGTTGACCCAGAAAAAGAGTTCATTCGCCCTTTGGAAGGTCTTGTTTTTAATCCTTCAGGGAGACTAGCCGCCCTTCTCACCAAACAAGTCTGGTGGGGGAACCAGTTTAATCGCCGGTGACCCGACCATGAGGCAGGTAGTACTGGGTTACATGGTACCAGTAGCATATGACATGACCTGACATAAATACATACATACATACATACATTTAAACAGACAGGTGAGATTTATATAATAGATTATTTTCTTATGAATCAGTCGTGAGATAGCATACTTCCGCCTGACAACGTAAAAATGGATCGAAGAATTATATTCGCCAATCTGTATAATGCTTTATATTTCTTGAAGTATTCCCGAAGATATGCCATGGAAATGTTGATAACTAAAAAAAAAAAAACTATCATCTGATCATGCCATGATTACTATTATAAAAGAACATCTGGTGCTAACATCAAATTTGAACAAACCGGAAGTTAAAATTCCGTTAAAATTTCGATGTTGACCGAATTTTAAAAATCGAAGCAAAATGTTAATATCGTATAATACTGCAACATCTACAACATGGGCTAAGTAGCGCAAATGAAGCAAATCGAAGTTATTACTAAAAGTGCAACTTTCACAGTTTTCATGACCATGACCTTTTATTTAGAAATCCCCAAATTAAATCAGTTTTACACCCCACTCTCCTCCAAACGATGTCCAGCGAGTGACGTCACAGAATTTGACCGTTCTGGGTCCCGGTTGGTCTTTTCGTGCTCGACGATTACTCTGACGTGGGTGTTGAAAAGTCCTATCCGGCAAATTACCACTCCTTCTCACGTTGCGAAAGATCGAAAGGGCAAATCTTCAGCACTAGTCGACAAAGTCTGTATCACTGGGAAGCGAAGGTCATTTAAGCCAAAAGAAGAAAGACTTCAACGACTGGTAGTTTCTGGATAAAATAACAATAATTATACGTTGAACAATTGTTAACTGGTGTTAACTTAGGCTCTTAATATCCGTATCTGGACAGCACTCTTTTGGCAAAATCCGGGCGATTTTCAAGTTTAGTCATCAACCCAAGTCTGATGGTTACTTTCTTAGCGATGTGGTGTACAGTGCGGAGCAAAGCGAAACTTTTTGAATCTCATTTACGCACTGACTTATATTGAGAATCAGCTGGGGATTTTCCCGCTCCTTCCGATTAGAATTCAAGTCATACTTTTTAAACATAGTTTATCGGTTTAACCTTAATGCCACATTAACTGGTTCTAACATGCCGACACTGGAATAGTCAGAACATTTTACAACACATAATTTCTTCTTCTTCTTCTTCTTCTTCTTCTTCTTCTTCTTCTTCTTCTTCTTCTTCTTCTTCTTCTTCTTCTTCTTCTTCTTCACCCCTGTTCTATTATTCCCTGCTACCATGACAGAGGCTCTCTTCCTACCATCCATGCCGGTTCCCTCAAATCATTATAATTCTTCTTCACTAAAGTTGTTATTAGTTCCAACCACAGAAAAAAGAAGAAGGTTATTTGCAGATATTTTCATTAACAAACATGGCAGTGAGTGTGGTCGTTTCAGCTTCTTTTTGATAAGCAATGCAATACAAGATGGGATGATAAAACTCTCGCCCTAAAGAAGACTACACTACAGCTTTATTTTAAAACTTTTATTGAAAAAATCAACTCAGGTAACTTGATTATGTAGTAGAGCTGACATCTATTTAATGTAATCGTCTTCAGCAGCAATCACCGCCTCGATATAGGTCCGGAACTGAGGGCATGCCTTTTCCACAAGGTCCAGCAGGAGCTCGGCCAATACTCGGCAGATAGCGGCGATCAGGCTGGTTTTGGTGTTGTAGGAGGTCATGTTTGGGATGTTCTCGACGTATGACCAAAGGAAGTAGTCCAGCGGTTTCAGGTCGGAGGAAGAGGGGCCAATGAGAGAAGGGTACAAAGTCGTAGCACTTCTTCTGAAGCCAATCCTGAGGTTCTTTGGACTTGTGTACCGGTGCCGAGTCCTGCTACCACACGATGTGGCGCTCACTTGAAACCACACCAAAGACCATAACCTTGGTTGGAAATTTTGTTTTTGTCACTCCGGGCACGTACTTGTTATTCGTGGCAATGCAGCGATGCATTTTGATGGTGCTGGCAATGGTCCTGTTATCATAATTTGGGTCGGTAGAGAGCATTATTTGTACAGCCGCGCATCAGCGATCTCGCTCGTCGAACATTGTGTCACTTTCAGACATGATAGAAGGCCTCTATCGCTCTTGGAATTTGTACACAACTGGTCCACTAGTACATAGTCTGCAAAAAAAAAAAAAAAAAGAAAACAGAAAAAAGAAAACCAGCTTTCATCAAACGGAAATGGAATCATGTTGTCTTTTCTAGCGCGACAATTTTATCGTTCTACTCTGTACTTGACATGCTTCGGCGTTTAGTGGTCCCGAGCGGTGTGCCTAATATCTTGTTCTGCCGATGACAATCCGTCAGTGATTATCTTCGCGTCGATATTGGTCAAAAGCTTATGTTCTTTGGTTGGACACGAAAGATGTTTCACAGGACCATTGAAAACGTCAGCCTATTTTCATCTCACAAATCCCTGAAAAGTGAATTTGTAATTGAATCAATATTTCTCTTCCTTTTTATGGACCAGAACAGTCACAAATACTTCCTTAATGAAGAAACAGGATATCTCACTATTTATCTTGAGTTTTATGATTTCTACAAGCAGTTAACACAGTTCCGACGTTTTCCTTTCTTTCTATTTCTTTTTCTGCCATTTTCTTTTTTTCCTTTTCCACCGCCTCAATCTCGACGTTTATCTTGTTAGCATACCAATTTTTTTTTTTTTTTAGCTTGTCAACGTTGTCAAAGTTCTATTTTAGGCCATAACCAATATATTTTGATATAGGTGATGATTAGTTAAGCGATGTGGACGTTAGGCTCTGCACAAACAAACGCACAAAAAGAAAACGCAGTTACAAATTCGATTAAAAGCATAACTATCTTTGCAGGGGTAATAAGGGAATTCAAAAAGACCCCCCCCTTCTTTTTCTTTAGCAATATTCGTTTGTTTTACGGCAAATCAACACTTTTTATCCACGTAATACATATTGTAAACGATTCATTATATACGATTAAACTCAATGCACGGTTGCGTTTTATCCATAACTGGAGGGGAATTGCGTCTTCATACATTTACAAATGATGCATATATATATATATATATATATATATATATATATATATATATATATATATATATATATATATATTTAAAATGGAAATCGCTCGAGACAAATCGTGAAGCCACTTGATGTAGGGAGCTAACAAAAGCAACAGATGATTATCGCAAAGACATGAGATACATATTTGCCTTAGCCTTGAAAAGACCAGGTCTATAAGTAAGAGGAAAACAGTCAGCAGAAAGAAAATTCTAGAATGAAATGTGTTCTGATGAACCCATTGCACTTGTGCCCCCCTCGGCGTACATATCCCGACAAACCCGCTAAGAAACAAAATCACACCCGTTCACTGTTGAGGTCCCTTAATGCCAGAAAGCTTTCTACTCTAATAATTTATTCCCGCGAACAGCTAGACTTTGGAATTCCCTTCCTGCTGCCTGCTTCCCTAACTGTACTGATATGCAGAAGTTTAAATGTAACGTAAACTAACATCTTGTTAATATTTCTTAGGCATGATTCTAAGTAGTAGCTCCTTACATCTAAGTGGAGATATTCCTTGTTAGGGCTGAACGTAAGTAAAAAAAAAAAAAAAAAAAAGACTGCAGTTCTTGGAAAGAAGCTACGGGAATGGGTAAACTGTATTACAATGAAATATTAAAACAGCGAATCAATAGAGATAACTAGACCAACAAGTTAAACGAGCTGAAGTAAATGACCCGAAAAAAAATTTGAACTCGGAATTGCCAAATCACATAGCCTGTAATAACATCCATTAGATCAAACAAGCAATCAACACTAGACGAAGTGTTTTCTTACGTAACTTAAAATTTTTAAAAACAACCACCTATTAAGTACGTGCCCAGGCAGAACGTTGCTTAACTTCGATGATTTGACGAGAACCGTCGTTTCGAAGTGATCTGGCCGTAAGCTAACACGATTCGAGGTGATCTAGATGTTTTCGAAGCGTAGCCCACATTAGCGCAAGGCTATAATAATTCTTCAATAGATCACCTCCCAGTAGTTGAATGTTTTCTTACTTGTCACTTTATTAGTAAAAAGCAAGATTCTTTTTGATGTCGAAAAATCGGGCAGGATAGATATTCACGTGATTTGGTTTAATAGGCAACAAGTTTTTCTTGTTTATATATCAATGCTGTTTTTTTTTGTTGTAGAAAAAAAAAACAAAAAAAAAAAGCACATGCGAAATGCTTTCAAATTTTCACATGTTCCCAATCTATTTTAAGACTTGATAAATAACAATATTTCTAAAGCTAGTCATGGAAAGTCAGAACAAATAAAAATTAAATCATAATCTTTATATCTATAAAAGTGAAATTGTCTGTCTGTGTGTGTGTACATTCGAGAAAAAATATTTGAATCGATTTAAGGCCAGAAATTTGGCTGTCAAGGTGTCAAAGTTCAACGATTTGATCTTTGAAAACTCTACAAAACTCCTCCACCAATTTTGGGTTTAAACACTTGAAATTTTAGATGGAGGTTTCTTGGACATTTTAGATATATGTTATGTGGACATTGATCAAACTTTTTAATTTCATTTGAACCCAAAACAATAAATGTCAAAATTGGGGTCAAAGTTTAAAAAAAATTGACCTCTGCAGTATCTACCAAATTACTCAACCAATTTGGGTCTAAACATTTTAAATTTTACATAAAGTGTTTCAGGCATAGGGCAAGCTTTGTAATCGTTTTCTTTTTGTTGAAAGTTTAGCTCTCAAGGGGTCAAAGTTCAAAAGATTGTACCTTTGCGGTCTCTAGCAAACTATTAAGCCAATTTTGGGTCTAAGCATTTGAAATTTTACATAAAGTGTATTCAGACATGCCGCAAGGCTTTTAATCACTGTTTGGGCGAAAGTTTGGCTGCCAAGGGGTCAATTAAAAGAGTTGACCGTTGTAGACTCTACCAAACTCCTCCGCCAATTTTGGGTCTAAACACTTGAAATTTTAGATGTTGGTTATCTGGACATGAGTCAAACTTTTGAAATCTATATATGCATATGCACATAGAGTTATGAACAGTACACAGGGTCCGAGCAAAGCCGGGCTGAACCGCTAATATCATATATATATATATATATATATATATATATATATATATATATATATATATATATACACACACACATATATATAATTATTTACTATAACAATTATTAAATTTATATCATGTATATATATAATTATTTACTATAATAATTATTAAATTTATATTATGTATATATATATGTATATATATATTATATATATATATATATATATATATATATATATATATATATATATATAATAGTTTCTTAATATGATGCTACAATTTAAACAAATATTTATATCTATATAATACTTCGTTTTGTCTGTATACCTGTTCCATTTTTCTCAACTATTATTACTCATCAACAATCATTTTCCTAATTACACTGTTGATGAACAAATAAAACGCATGCTACAATCAAGACCGTCTTAAAAGACAAGATGGCCGGTGGGCAAAAACAATTTAATCTGCTGACGTCATCACGGATAGTCCTTACCGGTGACACCGGTAGTCACCGGTAGGCACTCGTAACGTCTTGGAGGCAGTGTAATATTTCTTTTTTTTATTAAAATGCCTTCACGGTGCATCGTTCCAAATTGCTGAGGAAATTATCATAAAGGACCAAAAAGTGACAGTATTTTCATTTCCGAAAGATAAAGAATTATAATGCAGTAAAAAAAAAAAGATTTTACACCATCTCCATTCAGCAAAGTAAGTTTTAACGTGATCCCCCCTGTATTTAACACGATGCAACTATAATTTAATTCAATATTATCATCCTAAATTTTTTCGAAAATTCAAGATGGCGTCTGATTCTCTCTTTAACACGGTAAGTTTGGGATAAGGTGTTATATATAAAAAACTATACAACATACTATTAAAAACCCGCCGAATATATGTCAACCTATGTCACGGTAACATATATTGAGCGAGTTTTTAACAGTATTTTATCCGGTTTTTTATTTATAACACCTTTTCCCAAACTTACCGTGTTAAAGAGAGAATCAGACGCCATCTGGAATTTTCGAATACATCAGTAAACACTGTTTTTCGAGCTGAATAAACATGTTACATTGAATAAAAACACGAAAAATATATCCAGTTTGGTAGAAAAGTAACGGGTTTGTATTACTGTACACATAGATTCGAAAAAGTTGTCAAAAAACAAATATATAACAAATAAATGTTATCAAAGGCAAGATAAGTTACTTTTCTACCAAACTGGATATATTTTTCGTGTTTTTATTCAATGTAACATGTTTATTCAGCTCGAAAACCATACAGTGTTTACCGATGTATTGGAGCATTCAAGATGGCGTCTGATTCTCTCTTTAACACGGTAAGTGTGGGAAAAGATATTATAAATAAAAAACCGGATAAAATACTGTTAAAAACTCGCTCAATATATGTTACCGTGACATAGGTTGACATATATTCGGCGGGTTTTTAATAGTATTTTGAATAGTTTTTTTTTATTTATAACACCTTTTTCCAAACTTACGGTGTTAAAGAGGGTGTGAGACGCCATCTTGAATTTTCGAATACATCGGTAAACACTATATGTTTTTCGAGCTGAATAAACATGTTATATTGAATAAAAACACAAAAAATATATCCAGTTTGGCAGAAAAGTAACGTATTTTAACAAACTGAAAATATAGATATAAAAAAAATGATTTTGCATGTTACTTTTGTTATGTGGTGAAATAATCTTAAATAAGAAACATGATTTTTTCTTTAGGTTAATTATTTTTTTACTGTGCAATATTTCATGAATTTATTAAAAATATTGTTTTTGATTTTGAAAAAATATTGTGGTTCATTTTGATAAAAAAATATTCATTTTGATTAAAAAATATTCATTTTGATTAAAAAAATATTGTTCATTTTGATTAAAAAATATTCATTTTTATTTAAAAAAAAGTTTAATTTTAATATTTGTTTATTGTCTTAACTCATATCAAATGTTTTGCTTGTGTTCTGCTTCAAATATTCATAATCTAACACGCATAATTTTCATTTAATTATATTAAATAAACTTCAAGTTTATTTCAAATCAAATCGTGTTCCTTCACTTTTTAAAATGTAATTTATAAATAATTAAAGAACGCATTCTAATCTTTAAAATCTATAATACAACGAAATATTCAATTGCTAATATACTTAAACAAATAACTTGTGTTTTTTAAATTATTTTTTTATTATTAATATTAGATGAGTTTCAGTATAAATCATCGTGTTCTTTCTTTATTTCTTTATTTTAATCCAATTTTGAAGTTTTGTAACGCTGTCTGTAAAAATTACTGTTCATTATTGACAGTCTAAGAGTTCCGCATATCTTGCTTGTTGGGACCTCGGCGATGACGTCATTTTTTCAGCTGACCGGCCATCTTTATAACGAAGGCCACGCTACAATCCCTTGACAACCTAATAATATTAGCCAACATCGCATTGCTAACGCCATTAATATATTTTATCAAAATCAAATGACACCTAACTCCAGAATCGAGGAAAATGCGATTAAAAATATTGTACGTAGATACTTGGCGCCTATTGACAGTAAATGTATTATTTACTACAAGAAGTTTAGAACACAAAACCTTATGGTTATAAACAACTCATCACCGGCTATAAAAACGTTTGTACAAACCAATGTAGTGTATAAATTCAAATGCTCTATGGGAAAATGTAACTCCGAAAATAATACATACAACGACAACGTTGTCCGACGAATAACCACGCATCTAAATAATACGAGTGCTATATATAAAAAATTAATAAAAGAAGATAACTGCCCCTTCCAATCTTTGAAAGGTGCTCGTTGACAACATAAAAATTATACAACATAAAAATAATATTAAAAAATTAAAAATTCTTGAAGCACCATCTCGTAGAACCCTTCAACCCACTATAAATAGTATCCAAGGATGGAATACTGTTGCCATATCTGGGCAGGAGCTGCTAAAAACAGCCTATCCTGCTTTGACAGAGTACAAAATAGACTTCGTGGCTTAGTGGGGGATGCCCTTTTCTCTACCCTGCAACCTTTCTCCCACAGAAGAGACGTTGCGAGCCTATCCTTGTTTTATCGTTATTTCCATGGCAGGTGCTCGTCTGAACTCCAATCTCTGGTCCCCCCTCGCCAATCTTTCACGAAAAACACCCGTCTAGCTGAATCCACTGTGAAAAATTTCCCCCACTCTATATCTGTGCCTAAATCAAAACACGGATTCCATGAACAAAGCTTCTTTCTTAGAACTGCACGCCTGTGGAACTCTGTTCCGTCTGCCTGCTTCTCTCCGGACTACAACTTGGATGTCTTCAAGTCCAATGTTAACAAATTCCAAATGAACCGCCCCCTTAAGTAAACACTTCATCAAATCTCCACACTAACGTAATGTACTTGCAATAACCCTTATCGTTGAGTGGCTTCCGGGCCTTGATAAGTGGTGATCACTGTGTAAAAAAAAAAAAAGTATCGCATTCGAGAAAAGCAGTAACGTTTTAAAATGTCTTGCGTAGTTCGTATTGGACGGACTTTGTTAACAGTGTCCACGAACTTGCTGATTTTAATACTCGAATTTTTAATCGACCTATATATTTGATCGCCTTTTCAACGACTCTATATATTTTAACTTATTATCGCCTAACGCCGTTTACTGTATATTTTAGTTTTCAGTTTTTAATTATCATTTTCGCTTCTTCGCACTTTTACTTTAACACATTAGGATGATCCGTGGACGAATAGAAAGCGCTCGTGACAACACCAATTATGGAATATTCTTGATTTTGATAAAAAAAAAAGATTATACGGAAAATGGAATAATTAAAAAAAAAATCATAAAACAAAGTGTCTCCGTTGCAGTTAATAATATTTGTTTGAACGAAAACATGCTGCCTAAATAAAAATATATATATATATATATATATATATATATATATATATATATATATATATATATATATATATATATATATATATATATATATATATATTAATTCAGGCAATAGGAAAAATGTTTACCAGACAAAAGCAAATTTCAACTAAAATCTAATATAAATATTAATGTGATCCCAACCAAGTAAAATAGCTCAATACAACCACATTAAGGATTTCTTTATATTTTTGAATATTCTGTCGAACAATGAATTTCTTTGAACATTTTAATTCACAGTCTTGACTACCTTTTTCCCTTATATATATATATATATATATATATATATATATATATATATATATATATATATATATATATATATATATATAAATACCCGTTCACATACACTTTTCACGATAAAGATAAAACCAATTTAATATCTAATATATATATATATATATATATATATATATATATTATTTGTTTTTACATAAGCAGTAATATGTTGCTACACAGTCATGAGCATGTTTCAGGCTCTAGTGACTAGAGACCTGTTTACGCGATACAGCAGAGTCCAAGCATATACTCTGCTCTACTTGCGTATTGAAAAGTCTTGTATTAACCTCGTTAAACTTCATTGGTTACTTTACCTCTGGAAAACTATAACCCCAGATTATATGTATATATATATATATATATATATATATATATATATATATATATATATATATATATATAGTAATTGTCTGTATTTTTGAGATGAGGTGTTTTCATTTATTGAGATTGTCGGACTGACTTCCTCATCTTGGTTGTTATAGTCACAACGTTTCGGCCGTTTTGCCCTCCGGCCTTTATCAGGTGTTTTCTATCGAACTGGGGAACCGTTTGTTAGGGTCTCGACTCCCCCCTCAAAGTAAGGGTGGAAGAACACCGAAAAGCGGTAACAAAGGGAGACGGAAAAATCAGGTATAGCCAACCATGTCTGGATGGAGATGGGATGAAGTAAAAATAATAAACAGAGAGACCCACTGGAAAGTGAGAAAACTTAAAGAAACAGCTCACATGCTCGGACATAACTGAGCAAACCAAGCATAGAGCTGAATGCAATTTGGACACCTCTAATAGAGAGAGAAAACCTTGAATAACAACATAGGTTTAACATTAACAAAAACCAACTAAGAATTGTCCTAGTGACATATGGCCGAGTGGTCCTAGACGTTGTATCAAAGTTTGCAGTTACTCAAAGGTGCTGAGTTCAATCCTGAAGGCAGTGAAAAGTAACATTCAAAACAGAGAATCAGCAACTATGTCCCAGAGCCTAGCTGGAGTCCGAACACGGTACCCCCGTAATAATAAAGGGTTGAGTTCGAGACTCCTAACAAACGTTTTCCCAGTTCGATACAAAACACCTGATGAAGGCTGGAGGGTAAAACGGCTATAACAACTAATGTATATATGTGTGTGTAATGACATATGAAGCAACACTCAGATGTTAATTTTAATCAGAAAATCTTTAAAACTTTAAACTTCTTCCAATAATGATAGTAAAAAATAATAAATTATGTATGGAAGAACATATCAAATCATGTATTTTGAAAATCAAATAAAAGTTAAAAGCCAAAGGCACAAATACAAGCTCATTTAAAGAAACAATGTAAGTCAATAAAATTAGACTTGAAAACTAGCAAAGGACACTTTACATGGAAAGAAGAAAATAAAGCGAAACGCCTAATCGTTCCATAGTACAAATCTCAATGTGTCAGAATAGTTGAACGATTGAGTAAAACACGTTACACAAGTATTGCACACACACACACACACACACACACACGAATATATTGGTAAATTATATCCATTACACCTTGAAGGAAGCACAGAAAGAGAAAAGCGATGGACGAATACAAAGTTTGTTTAACATATGAAAAGGAAAATAAAAACGAAGAATTTTAATAGCATTCTTTTGCACACGCGTAACCGTTACTAGTATATTATTTTAATAGAGAAATGCGGTGGGAAAGCTAAGAGCATGGTTGACTGACTAATAGACACTGAAAATAAGAAGTTCGTTGTTATAGAATAAATGTAAAAACGAAAGAAAAGAATCGAATGATGTGCAATAGCGTTTCTGTTGTCGCTTTTCCATGAATTTCGTGGATACTTTGATAAATCTGTATTGCTAAACCATCCTCCCTCAAATGAGATTCGATGTTTTTAGGCGATTACGCGTGAATAAGTTTAAAAACTTGACGAAAGAAGAAGAAAAAAATGAATAACTATTTTAGAATTTAGAGTGGGAGATCAGTTTCGTATATAAATTTAATGTCATGTAAAAGTCCGGCGTAAAACTATACGTGTTCGCCAAAAATGTAGAATCCAACCCCCAAAACTGGTAGAATCTATCATCATTAAAAAAATGAATTTTGTTACTAGTATGGTGAGATGGTGATCTATTATATTTTGTGATGACATGGACTCTGCAAGACATTATTATAGCGGAACATACGACCAAGAACTAGCAGTCTTTCTCTAGCATATTCTATATTTTTGTAAAGAAACACTCTTGTAAATATACCACCGTGTTGTCTTATTTATTATCAACTCTTCAAGATCTGTGACATATGGAAGGCGACAGATCCCAGTAACGTAAAGGAACAACGTAATCTATATATCTATAAAAGTGAAATTGTCTCTGTGTGTGTCTGTCTGCGGGTGTACATTTCTCTAACAAACTACTCAGTACAGACTCGGGATTTGTCATAAGGGGTATTAAGATTTGGGAAAATCTTTTTAATCGGTTTTCAGCCTGGAATTTGGTTGTCAAGAGGTCAAAGTTCAACGATTTGACCTTTGAAAACTCTACCAAACTCCTTCGCCAATTTTAGGTCTAAACACTTGCAATTTTAGATGTTCCTTTTAACTTGATTTGAGCCCCAAACAATAAAGGTTAAGAGGTCAAAATTGGGGTCGAAGTTGAATTTTTTTTGTACCTCTCAGCCAATTTTTGGTCGAAAATATTTGAAAGTTTACATAAAGTATATTCAGACATAGGGCAAGCTTTTGAATCGGTTTTTGGCTGAAAATATTTCTGCCAAGGGGTCAAAGTTGAAATGATTTACCTTTGCGGTCTCTAGCAAAATATTAAGCCAATTTTGAGTCTAAACGTTTTACATAAAGTGTACTCAGACACGCAGTAAGCTTTTTAATCAGTTTTAATCAGTTTTTGTGCGAAAGTTTGGCTGCCAAGAATTCAAAGTTGAAAGAGTTGAACTTTGCAGACTCTACCAAACTCCTCCACCAATTTTGGGTCTAAACACTTGAAATTTTAGATGGAGGTTTCCTGAACATGATTCAAACTTATATATATATATATATATATATATATATATATATATATATATATATATATATATATATATATATATATATATATACAGGGTGACTTAAAAACAAAACAGAGGATATTCAATTGTTTTTCTGGGCATTTTACAGTTAAAAAAGGCCAAAGACCCTAGTGTTTTGATCTGATGTTTTGAATATAATAAACTATTTATGACCAACGTTTCATTTCATTCGGACAAAACACTAAGAAACGAGGCCTAATTATAGTTGGGGCCCGTTTTTTTGGTCGCCCTGTCGCCCTATATATATATAGTTATGAACAGTACATAGGGCCCGAGCAATGCTGGGCTGAACTGCTAGTAAGTTTGAAAATAATATTTGTTAAAAGGGAAAGGCTAGAATCGAACCGAGTATTCAAAAGTTAAAAGTGAATACATATTGCAAGGAATTTAATGAATTGTACATTACAATAGAAATAATTTAATAATAATAAACCAGAGGTCAGAGTTAGGACAATGAAAAACAAAATAATTTAAGAACTTTTATTTGTGTGGCCGAAGTCATGTTGGAAGTCATATATATAAATCCGTATGGGACATTCACGTGGCTGGAGCACGTCTTTACGCCACAAAGAAAGATATTTACAATATATTCAGAGAGTCAGTTGAGTCAGCAGTTCGGAGATTTGAGTTAGCTGAAGCTCTTCTGGAAGCGACCAGAAAAGGAGACAAGAAAATGTAGAAATCTAGAGGCGATTGAATTCCTGATCATCAATCATCCAGCTGGGAGAATAAACATCATGTATTTGTAAACCTTTGTCTTCGTCGTTATTTCACCCTCCGAAAGGTAAGGTGCTTTTTGTGATCATCTTTGTAAAAGAACTTTCAAAGAGTTCTTCATAAATTATGAATCTCCCTGTCTACGTCTCTCTTTATATTAATCTCCTACGTGTTATAAATATGAACTGTGTATACTATATATATATCGATACAATAGTGTGTGTGTGTTATTTTCTGTGTCACGCATACATCCGGGCCGTTTGATTGCTATATACTTACATTTCTTGTCATGAATAATTTTACCAAGAATTCTCCATAAGTTTTCGTTTCGATTTTGATTATAGCTGATAGTACTTAAGTCATCTACTTTTATATAAATAATTTTATCCAGAATTTTCATAAGTTTTGGTTTCGGTTTCGATTAAGAGCAAATAGTTAATAAAACATGCTAAAAAACATTTTGAAAAAGAGTTAAAAACATATTTAATCTGAAAAGGAAACACTAAATAAGTGGATAGTCCTTATTCCGCGGAGTTTCGAAGAAATACTTTCCTTCTCATCAGAGGGTAGCATTTAGCAAAATGCGGGATCGGATTTTGCTTGCAAAAGTATTTGATGAAATTGCAAGTAAGTCAAAGATCTTACTTGATAACAAAAAGTGAAACAAAGGGAATAGGGTGAAGAAAAAGGAGATTTCACGTGAATGGATAGTTTGGTAAAAGGTAAAGTATCCAATGACGGTAAAATCCAAAAATGCAAATCCAAGAAAGTTAGTTAAATTTCCATTTCTTATTATAAGCTCTATCTCCTATTTGGTTTTATCGAGCTTTTACATCCGGTTGAGATTACTTTATAAATATTAATTTTTTAATATTTATAATATACTTTAGTTTTACTATCTTGGATCATTTTTGTAAATTTAATTGCAATTTTTATTTTATATATATATATATATATATATATATATATATATATATATATATTTTTTTCATAAATTTTTATTTCGGTTTCGATTCAAGTTAATGCACCCAAGTAATATATATATATATATATATATATATATATATATATTTATTTATTTTTGAACTTTGAACTTTATAATATAGAAAAATCGATAGAACATTAACTCTATAATAATATATACGAAATATACAATAATTAAAATATCATATTTAAACGTACTTTACGATCGGGCGTTGTTACTAGCTTAGATAAATACTTTTGCAGTTTTAACAAAAAAGCTACAATAATATCAGAGCGTCTCCATTTACAATGAACATCTACAGAATGCCAACATCAATATATTATATATAAATGAGTCCTCTGTGGAATTTCCACAGGTCCCTCTAGTCAATATAAATGTCTCATTGTCTGTTATATGTCCCTTCAGATCATCCAGACTTATTGTAGCAGAGTACGTCGCAAGGAACAGAAGACAAATAATATAGCTTGGCCGTTACACTTTAACCGTATCGTTATCTTTCAACCACTCGGACCCACAGGTTTTCTGGTACCATCGCAGGAACAAACAAACAAACAAACAAACAAACAAACAAACAAGGAAGAGAATTAAGAATACGACTCAGCATCATCTGACGTTATTTCCCTAGAAGAGTAATATGACCGCTATTCCTGTCAAACTTCCTGTAACGTTACACACGCTTACTCACGTGTTAACATGTAGACACTCGAAACCCAACACATTTTAGCAGAGTACGTCACAAGGAACATAGGACAAGTAATAACCCGCCTCTTTGTTTTTGTAACAACAACATTTATTTCCCGTTATTTTCCCGTATGAAACGTAATCGTGCCCCTTTCTCTCTGACGTCTCTCCTCTCGAACGCCATCGTCGGTTTGTGCACACGTTTTTTTTATAGCCTTCTTCTTTTTCCTTACGGTGACGTCACTTCGCACACGGCTCGGCATTTGCAGACAGTCGCCATACGCGTGTACGCGCTCAGTTACAGTAACTCGGACCTATGTGGCACAGCACAGGCAAAAAAGAACTTGGAGTTATGTCGGATAAAACATACCCAAGTGATGGATTTTCGAAAAAGACTTAGGTGGTGTGCTCGAAAAAAAATTGTGAATTACAATAGCAAAAGAGAGAAATTGAAAGCCATTTTTAACACACAAGGTGTACACTGTCTTCGGTTTCGTTGTAAAAGGTTTGTCAGGTCATCGTGAACTGTAGATATTTCACATTAAAAAAAATAAAATAAAAAAATAACTTGATCAGCTATCAAAGAATAGCATGCTGTTTTCTCAAGCCATTCAACATGTACGTGATCGTGGGTACTTCCTTTATTAACAGAAAGAGCAGCATTGAATAACAAATAAGAAGCCGTTGATAATGAAGAACTGATTAAAATATGAATAACAACAAGACTAAATATTGGATAGTCGGCACCAGGATAAAAAAAAGGCCCTAAAAACCGTTTGACACCGAGCGAAAAGCGTTAAGCAATGGTGTTATCATTCTAACCTCTGGAAGTGACATTTCAGCCATGATAGAATCCAACCAAGATCAGGCATCAGGACTTGATAAAAAAGGTCCTGCTCTCCCGTTTCCACTATATGCAGCAACTAAAATAAAAAAATAATAGGCTAAAAGGTCTATCTATGATGTATTGCACAGAACAAGGTGATATTGTTTTTCTACTTCGACTGTATGTTTACAAAGTGTGGCAAGACGTTAAGCATCCAATTCTGACTGAGAAAACTAAAAGAATGTCTCGAATATCAGAAACTATTATTAACTTTTTTTAATTTTTGAGAGCAATGAAAAAGATACATTACCTGAAAGTACCTCTTTCAAATTCCTCAGCTTAAGCTCCACAGTTAACATGAGCTGGAACAAAACATGGATTCCATGAACAAAGCTTCTTTCTTAGAACTGCACGCCTGTGGAACTCTGTTCCGTCTGCCTGCTTCCCACCGGACTACAACTTGGATGTGTTCAAGTCCAATGTTAACAAATTCCTAATGAACCGCCTCCTTAAGTAAACACTTCATCAAATCTCCAAACTAACGTAATGTACTTGCAATAACCCTTATCCCTGAGTGGCTTCCGGGCCTTGATAAGTGGTGATCACTGTGTAAGAAAAAAAAAACAAAAAAAACAAAAAAAAACAGATACATTGAGAGCATTGCCAGGGCTGCCGGGAAGAAGGTGGGCTCTCTCTCACGCCTGAATGTATCCTGTATTTCTACAAAGGCCACTATTCGCCCATGTATTGAGTACTGTTGTCACATTTGGACAGGTGAATCTGTTACTAGTCTCTTGCTCTTAGACAGGGTTACAAAGAGAATCGTCAACCTGATAGATCCTAAACTGTCATTAAAGCTTCAATCTCTGTCACATCGACGAAATATTACATCCCTCTGCCTGTTCTCCAAGCACGAAACTGGCTAGGCCACTGTAGAACACTAATCCCTTTATCATTGACCATTTCATAGTTATTTTAGTATTGTGCCTTGGATCAATGGTGAATGCTCCGACGGACTACAAGCCATTGCACCCCCTCGATGTAAATATCCCTGACAAAATTCCAACCCTTCACAGTATATATCCTTAGATATAAGAAAACCTTCTACTCGAATAGTCCCTTCCTCAGAACTGCTAGACTTTTGAACTTCCTCTCGGGTTCCTGCTTTTCCAACTGTACTGACATGCAGAAGTTCAAGTGTAATGTGAACGGACATCTTGCTGCTCAACTCCCTACATAGCATCCCTGCAACTTATGTCCCCGATAGTAGTCCCCTACATCAAAGTGGCACTGTGCCTTGTTTGGGGGGAAATGGAATAAAAAAACATTCATTCTCCAATGCAAAGAATAAAACGAAAAAACAAAACAAAAACAAAACATAAAAAATTATTTGCCGAATTTCCTTCATTTTCTATTCTTTAATAAGAGGCATGTAAATACGTCTGAACAAGCTTGATTTTTTTTTTTCGCTAAGAAACGAAAGATTTACCTTTTAATCGGAAATATTACGACCGCATATATATATATATATATATATATATATATATATATATATATATATATATATATATATATATAAACTAGCAGGGCGATCCTACGTGGTCTGGGGTTGAATAAGGATCAACCATCCCATACTTTTATTGTCATCGAAATCGGTAAAATCGAATCTTTTAAAGAATCAAATCGTTGATTTCCTACTGTAGTTGAGACTCCTATCGCAACGTACCGGAAGAAAGCTTGATATGCCTCTCCGCAGTAACTTAGTTCACAATACATTGCACTGTAGAAAATCTACCGTTTATTTTATAACATTATCTGTAAATATAGGCTTCGATTAAAGTTTAAATTGCAAAAGTCAAGTATCATGATTGAATTGTGCTCGAAACAGAAACATTCTTTTCGAACGCACTCCTGTCTTATCAACGAACAACTGCTGATTTTACGAAATTATTTTACGTAATCACTTCAAGTTAAAGTTAAAAGTACACAAGTCAAGTGTCGTGGTTCAACTGTGCTGTACAAATAATAATAAATCGTTCATTTCTAAAGCACTCTTGTCTTTTAAAAGAATCTACAGTTTTTATACGTTTGACCTTTTACGTAAAGGACATTCATCGTTAAACAAGCACGTGGATACATTCTGTGGTGGTTCGACCAGGACTGGAGCTCGACAGACAGTGCAGGGTCTATTAGATTAGACATTCTTATTTGCACCTTATCAAAGGAGAAGAGGCTAGTATTTATTGCACCACGCAAGATGTAGCAACAATATTTCACGCGCAGGCAAATATTAGCCTTATAGATGTATAGTATATTGACAGATGTAAACTTTTTCTAGCCTAATAGAGGAAGACTACCTTATTTGCAACAGACTTAGCAATATATATATAATATTCCAACTAATGTTGATTTAGAATGTCAATACAAAGATTTGGAAAAAATTGGACTCTTTGGAAGGTTGTTGTTGGCTTTGACAATTGATGGGTGGAACAGTTTCATATAGTTGTTTATGAAGATGAGATTCTTCTTGGTAGCATTAAATGCGTTTATTTTTACCTCATTCTACTACAGATCGGTGGTCATTTTCTAAAAAGACAATTTGGATGGGCAGTTAGAAAGCAAGGTGTTTATTCACATTACATTTAAATTTATGCAGCTTGATAAAATCGGAGTAACAAATAACAGGGATAAAATTATAACCATTTTAATCTCAGAAGCTGAGAGTAAGAAAAGAAAATCCCCCCCCCCAAAAAAAAATGGCAGTATCAATCCAGAGAAGTTTTGAATTGGAAAAGTTTGCAGAAGAATAGCGTTTCCGGTAGGTAGCCAACCCGAAGAAGTCTTGAGCACAGTTCCTTCTCGTGTGAAGATGAAAAGCTGTGTGAGAATTCTTAAGAGATTCAGTATATTTATGGAGTGACTTCGGTTTCTTTTTGGTTGTTAGCAGCGCAGTTCCATTTGATTGGTCAGTTCTTTTCACCGCTGTCTATAAATAGAACCTTCCAATTTTTTGTAACGCTATCCCATTTATCATACCAAACATATTGCAACAAATTTCAAAGCAAGCAGTTCGTTGAAAGAGATATTAGAGCAGAATAATTTATGTCATTTAATAGACTCTACAGAAAAGAGGTAAGATAGTCGAGTGGAGGTATTTACGTTGAGCAGGCACAAGTGCAGTGTTCGTCGGAACACATTCTTTGAGAACACTGCGGCAAGGTTGTAGCTTGGTAGACAGTGCGAAATTTTTATGTTAAAAATTCGTTTTCGCACTCTATCCAAGAGGAAGAAGCTAGTAGTTGATCCACAAACCCGGATGTATCAACAGTACTCCATACTGACAAGTGTTAGGAGTTTTGTAGCCCTATAGAGTAAGCCCACCTTGCGAAAATTATCCAATAAATGACACGTGTGGAACCTCTGTTCAGTCTCAAAAGACAATGGATACTCCCTATAAGAGAATTGTGAGGCAAGGCTTGCGCGACCTCCAACCACACCTCTCCTTAATTGGCACAGCCTGAGTTCAGTGGCAAGGAAAAGTTGTAGACAACTGGAAACAATGTCGAAATAAGGGGAGAGTACATACAGCACTTTTGATTCTTAAATGGTCATCCATTTTTAGTACTGACCAGACTGAATGTTTTAAAAAACAAAATGCGGCCTTAAAATTTATCTATTTCAAATAATAAAACTGAAAATAATATGTATCCACACTGTCAAACTGAAGTAGTGTTGATCCTTCTTAGCACTCATAATTTAATAGCATTCATAATTTAATAGCATTCATAATTTCAGCTTATTTTAATTAACAAATTAATTACACTCATTTACAGTCATCAGTCTGTTAATAAGTCTGTCATAAAGTAATATTCAAGAATACAATCCTTAACCAAACGAAGGGAAGCACAGTCTTTTCACACAAATGACTCGTTGTGCACATGTATGTTATCGGTAGTGAGCTATCAAGAAACGATTCAATTAAATACAGGGTGGTGCGTTAGTCACTGCGTGGCGCAAAAGTAACTTCGCCATTTTAAAATAAAATATCGTTTTGGTAAATCCGAGTACTTTATTGGGTAGTTCATAGATTGGAATTTTATTTTTTTATTTATTTATGTATGAAAAGTAATGTCACGTAAATCAATATTAATTTATTGAAACAAAATTTTATTTTAAAATCGTAAAATGATTTATGCTCCACCGTGTAGTGATTTTTTTATATGTGCAATTTTCATTCTTTTAAGCATCGCTAAATGTGTAGAGACATTGAGTTTCGAATGTAGAATTCTGTTAATAATTATGACAAATAAAACCCAGGGAACAAAGGGGACTTTTTGGCAGTTTCAAAGGGTTTTATTAGGGAGAGAAGCTAAAGGAGAGGCTAAAATTAGCCCCTTCTTAGTTAATTTTCTCAGCTTTAAAATTGTTGATGAATGGACAATCTCAAGGAAATATTTACTTAAATCCCCACATTGTGTAATCACATCTAATATGGTCAATTCTTCGCCTCAAAACTGGTCGAAACTCCGGGTCGAACATGTAATATAATTTTTATCTAATAATACGACCCATGCTTTTAGCGTGTTTTGTTTTAGGAGCTAACTCTTCAGCCCCCTCCCCGCATTGGCTTCAATCACGTTGTGTGTACTGGTCGTTTTCCGTTTGCCTCCAGATTGTCCTGACAACGTGTGCTTAATAAAACACATATGAGATTCTTAATAGTAAACATAATCTCTACCAACTTGAGTAGGATCCCAATATATAACAACAAGTCAGTGGCACGAGTAAAATACTTTGTCGTGCCACATAGATATCATTTAATTTTCATTTATAACCACCTCTAGCAGCTAGTATTGTTCATGGATTCAATACATGTTAAGTATTAATAGACAGTAGACATTATAGCAACTGATTATTTTCCATTTCTTTGTCTCTGATGAGTTGATGTTTTATGCACACACTTTGTGACAAAATTTCATTGTTGCAACTCGTAGCAACTATTAAGAGTGCGGGGGACATTTATCCCACTTGGATGAGTATTGTGTAAGGTCTGGTTACAAGCAAGAAAGAAAGTAGAATGGCGACCGAGCCAGATTATATGCTGGCGCATCTAGCGACGTAACATAGAATCTCGGTACTCATATGCAAATAAGAGGATGCCGGCTTCGATAAAAAATACCTGTTTTCAAAAAGGGAGGTGAATTTGGATTCGTGAGTTTGGATCGGTCGTATGTACGTATGCTATTGAGGCATGGCGATTTCAATCACAAAATTGTTAGGTGAAAGTACAAACAGTTAAGAGTTTATTTTTATAATAAACTACACACTTGCATTATACACATAGCAACACCATATTTTCAAGTATTTAAATTTATTTAGTAACAAGTTAGATCTTACAAATGTCCCAGTATATATTTGAACATTACTGATACAAAAAAAAAAGGTTATGTTAAACAAATATTTCATAGTATAATTCGGTAGATTATAAATTTTCAATATTTTAATCAATATCAGCAAATCTAAAGCTAATTAAACCATATGTAAGTGCTTTTTAAAAATCATCTAAATAAAAATTTACTTTTCCGTACGTCCAGTTTCACAAAAACCATAATCACTGCAAACATTAATTAATAAGAAAATGATTACCTCCCTTTATAGTCCACCATTATCAGTTAAAAATAATTAAAACCATTTCCTTTCCAAAAATTTTCAAACAAAACCACATGGCTGTCTGTTTACAGTTTCAAATTGACTATTTTATTTTATAATTTAAAAAATGTCATTGACTGAAAATTGATTTAGTAATTTGGTAGGGAAATGTGCACACATAGACAGACACATACAGACAATTTCACTTATACACACACGCATATATATATATATATATATATATATATATATATATATATTTGAAATGGTAATTAATAAAAACTGAAGAAAGTGCTCAATACTGTTGTAGAGCAAATATGCGTTTTATTTTTTATTACAATATGTTTCTGTTAAGTTACATTATTGTTTCAGCTACCCGGCCGTTTTTTTGGCCGTCTGTAGCTTCCTCAGACTTTTACAGAAATGTTCGTTATTATGGGATGAAAGAGTGAAAAAGTGAATGAGATCGGGGGGCGGGGCGAGGAGGGCGGAAGAAAGAGAGGAAGGGAACAAGGGGGAAGGGTGGAGGGGGCGCTTGATATGTCGGTAATGTTCTAGTTTTGGAGTTCCTTAAACTCCAAACCTAGAATATTATCGACATGTGGGGGAGGGTCTCTCTCTCTCTCTCTCTCTCTCTCTCTCTCTATATATATATATATATATATATATATATATATGAGGTATATTTAGAAGGCTAGAACAATGCAGGAATGTACAATCGTTACATGAAAGTAAATAAATAAATATATGAATAATAAATAATTAAATATATTTTTCTTTTTTATTTAGTATATATATATATATATATATATATATATATATATATGTATATATATAATTATATATTAGTAACCTATCGTTAGTGGAGAAATGAATCCTCTCTCTAGGATGTAAATTGCAATTTACATCCTAGAGAGAGGATTCATTTCTCCACTGACGATGGGTTTTTACCCGAAAGGACCTTTAGAATTAAATACCATATATATATATATATATATATATATATATATATATGAGGTATATTTAGAAGGCTAGAACAATGCAGGAATGTACAATCGTTACATGAAAGTAAATAAATAAATATATGAATAATAAATAATTAAATATATTTTTCTTTTTTATTTAGTATATATATATATATATATATATATATATATATATATATATATATATATATATATATATATATATATGTATATATATAATTATATATTAATAACCTATCGTTAGTGGAGAAATGAATCCTCTCTCTAGGATGTAAATTGCAATTTACATCCTAGAGAGAGGATTCATTTCTCCACTGACGATGGGTTTTTACCCGAAAGGACCTTTAGAATTAAATACCACCCACAGTTAAAATTCATGTAGATAAATGAATATATATATATATATATATATATATATATATATATATATATATATATATATAATAAAAAAGAAAAAAATGCTGAATTATTCATTATTCATATATTTATTCATTGTTCATACAACGACTGTACATTCCTGCATTGTTGTAGCTTTATAAAAATACCTTTTATTCCCTAACAATGCTTCAACCAAACTACGCAATACTTCTTATATATATATATATATATATATATATATATATATATATATATATATATATATATATATATAGTAATTTATAAAATATATATGGCGATTAAGCTACACTGAATATTCGGCGTTTCATCCACTCTTGGAGTCCTCAGGCTTATGCCTGAGGAGTCCTAGTGGATGAAACATTATAGCTTAATCGCCATATATATTTTATAAATGACTATATATATATATATATATATATATATATATATATATATATATATATATATTATAAATTACTAACTAGCTCTAACTACGCATTGAGCACTTTTGAAGTAAATACTTAAAGTTTACGCATAAATCTATACTTTCGTATATTACTTTTATGTGAGTAATTTAAGTAGTTATATATATATATATATATATATGTATATATATATGTGTGTGTATGTGTGTGTGTGTGTGTGTTTATGTGTATTTTAGATGTTTGATGTGGTTGATAAATTACTAATCAAGTTCTGTCGTTGGTTTTACCCGGATCTCGTTAATCAGATTCATCTGCTTAACAGATGTCATAGCTGGAGGCAGAAATTGAATATATGATCGATTAGTATGACAAGTGTAAAATATTAAAGGAAAAAAAAGAGAGAAGATGATGAAAGAAAGAGTTAAGAAAAGAGAAAAAAAAAGATGTGAAGGAGAAATTTAATTAAAGAATGAAGTAAAAAAGAAGAAAAGTAATTAATGATGACAGAAACGAAGATATAAACAAGAGCAAAACATAATGTAGAGAAGAAAGGAAAGAATGAAGTTAGAAATAAAAGAACGGACGTAAAATAAGGAAAAAAAGAAGGAAAAAAATGATTCAAGAAATAATAAAGTAAAACGAGAATAATTAAGGAGTAAGAAGGAAGGAAAGAAGACAGAAAGGAACGAATGAGAAAAGGGATGAATGAACAAATTAGAAAGAAAAATAAACACACGGGGTGTAGAAGAAAACAATAGGAAGAAAACAAAACATAAATTAATGTCAAGAATAAAGCAGAAAATAAAGGAAAATATAAAAGAAAGGAAAGAAAGAAATACGGAAAGAAAGGGATTAAACAAGTAATTAAGAAAACTAGCTCTGACGACATAATTACGTTGGCATACCGATTCTTGCCAGATCACCGAAATTAAGCAACGTTGAGCCTAGCCAGTACCAGATGGATGACCATTTGGGAAGGCGATGCGCTGTATGTACCGCGAGGTTAAATACCAGGTTGAGAAACTGGCGCGGTTTATCCTTCTCTCGAGGTTAGATGGGACACTCTTAAGCCGTGTTAGGAACCCCATCTAGTGATGGCGTCACGATAAAAAAACACCCTTGATAGCCCTGGCGAAACATCAAGTAATCAGCTACCGACAAGATTTGAATTACACTACAAACTTGTGTAGTGAGTTTAATCTCGTCTATGGCCGCGCTGGATGGATGGAGTTTTGACGGAGGGTGATAACATTCCGGTGCTTGTAACATCTAGCGTTTTCGACCCTTAATTTCTATTCGACTCTCAAGTAATTTTATTACGCATGTTGTTCGCTCAAGTGTCCCAAGCGCTTTTATTAGGATGAATTTTTATTACCTCCAATCCAACGGCTTTTCCCACTATTACTCCACCTTACTATTATATGTGCTGCTTTTTGAACAATTTACCTCCTTCATCTTCTCTTTCCATACCAACATATGCAAAGTATATATCAACCCATATCGTAATACCTTAGATTAAAATATCATCAAGACTAATAAAAAAATATTATTTCTTCAATGGACCCATTCTTGTTTTTCGTTCTTCGTTTCTGTTGCGGACCAGGATATAATAATACCTTAACTCGCTACAAGAAAATAATGAAACGAATTGAAGGAAACAAAAACTCAATTGATGGATAAGATAAACGTGTCGTTTATTTACTGTTGAAAGAATGAATGTTTTAGATATAACATGTGTTCATGTCCTCGCGGGTGTAACCTTCGTTTGTTGAGGACTGGTATTATAGAAGGAAAAAAGAAATGTGTTTTCATCTCACTATCGTTTGTTCGCGCGTGGGAAGAGAAGTGAGTGATGTAGTGGAAATTGGAATGATAGTCCAGCGTGTAGACAAAGAAAATGATAGAGGGTTGACGTCAGTTAGCAGTCAGCTACGCGAAGGTGTTCTCAGGGACCAGTAGTAGATAGATAGAGAAAGAGTGTAGGTACTGTCTGTTGGCCTTTTGTCCCACATAGTAGTAAATGGAGTGTCTTTTGCGCATGTGTGGATTTCCTTTGAAAGAGGAAGTGACGTCGTCTATGTGTGCGTTCGTGTGCGCGTGTGTGAGTACATGTGTGTACGTTAGCGTGTGTGTATATACACGTGAATGTGAGTGTATGTACGCGAACGTGAATATATGTACGTGTGTGGACGTGGGCGCGTATGTTTGTGTGCGCGTATGTATGCGACAAGTAATATAGCTTGAAATGTGAACGCGTGTTTTTTTTTTTTTTTTTTTTTTACAAAGGCATCACCACATTATCAAGGCCCAGAGGCCACTCAAGGATAAGGGTTAAAGAGTGTACAGTAGAAATTGGTCAATATAGTAATCATTAGTAATGAAAATTTGGTAAATTTAATAACTTATATGGAACGGCTCATCAAGAACTTATTTACTTTAGACTTGAACACAACCATATTGTAGTCAGCCGGAAAGCAGGAAAACGGAAGACAATTCCACAGGCGTGCAGTTCTAAGAAAGAAGCTTTGTTCATGGAATCTACGTTTAGGTTTAGGCACAGATAAAGAGTGGGGGAAATTATTGATAGTGTTTACAGCTAGACGAGTGTTTCTTGTGAAAGTTTGGCGAGGGGGGACCATAGATTGAAGCTCAGTTGAACACTTTCCATGAAAATAACGATACATCAGAGACAAACTCGCAACATCTGTGAGACTTGAAAAAGGCTCGCGCATTTCTTCTCCATTTTAACTTCTTTTTAAACTTGATTTTTTTTCTCTTGTCTTGACTCCATTTTTTCCAATCAAATTATTTTATCTTCATTTATTATTTGAATTTTCGCGATAGTCCCAATTCGCTTACCTGTTTTACAATATCAGCCTTCAGACGCCTTAGCATTTTAGTCGATAGTACATGTTTTTCTAACTCAATTCTTGAACACAAACACACATACGCTATTCTTAATATTGTAGACATCGATACAGGCATATGTAGATGAACACATACATTTGTTTACCAACCTTGTGGCTTCAGCTTTCTGATCAGGGAGATAATTAACTTCAAATAACCGAGAATTTCCGTATAATGTTGTGACCCTTTGGCTGTGATCTGTGTTAACTATGGCAAGCAGGGCCAAGGGTCAAAACTTTATTATTATTATTATTATTATTATTATTATTATTATTATTATTATTATTATTATTATTAATTGATTCGAGCGACGGTGTGTCGCTGGATCGATTATTATGATTACAAAAAGAAAATAATTAGATCAGGAAAACGTGAATGACAGGTGAAATAATAATATTGTTACAAAAGGAATGTGAAAATAGAAAATAGATGTAAACATGATTATGGTTTTCATAAAAAAGTAACTAGATTGAGGTTACATCAGCTGTTGTTCTGAGACACGTAATGAGATGTAGGTTTGGGGAGATTCTAGGCAGTCGTTAGCTGGACATCAGAGAGAACGGACGACTCAAGAGGGGAGTTGGTCTCTCCATGACGCGGGGAGCGGCGTCATCTCAGGCAGCCAAGATGTAAAGACGTTGAAATCTTTGAAGATGTCAGCTGAAATCATGAAAATTAATGTTCGTAAATAATTCAGGTATGTGTTGAGTGATTTACATCTGTTAAAAAGAACTGTTTGTCTACAACTGTTTCGATACGTCCACAAAAATCGTTTCCTGTTAGAACGGTCGCATAAATGTTAAAATATAAGATGATCACTAGATGATCAACTGAATGATACGACATATATACATACACGCATTTACACGTACATGAATATACGGATAAAATATAAACCCACTATTCAACGTGTACGTCGTTATGGAACATATTCATATACACATAACACAACAGACCTTTTAGAGCCCCATAATATAACACTCGGAAATGACTCGATTAAGATATTGCTATCAATGCTTGCTATCTATATAATAAGGTTGGTAAAATCTATTAAAACAATGTTAGATAGTTGTGTCTTTTTTAAATCAATTCAAAATATGGCACATCTTTATGCTATACCTTTCATTTCTCACCATATAAGACGCTGAAATCGAAATAGACTTATGTTTCTGAATTTTTTGGTGAGGATTGATAATTTGTATCATTGGACTATTCCGACTGTCCTCATCTTGAGTGTTATTCTTGGGACCACTTGCGTAACGGATAAAGTACTAGGTATATTCAGTTCTAAATGAAACTCTTTTCATTGTTGAATGTTCAATCTTCATTACGGGCGATATTAAGAATACAGTTACGAATTACTTAAGACTTTTAACCGGTTATGGCCGACGGAACAAGAGCATGGTACCCCCTGTCGATTAAATAAAGGAATTTTGTAGGAAAATTCCGTGTAGATTCCCGAGTTCGACAAAAAGATCCCCGACTGCGACGAAAAAATCCCCGAGTTCGCCAAGATACACCTAAAGAAGGTTGGAGGTTACATCAACCAAAAAATTGTGAAAATCGCATTCAAGATGAGAGCTGTAATCCAAATAATTCAAATAATACAAATCGGAAAGTTACGTTTAAAAAAAAAAGAGATGGTTAGTGGCACTGTACATATGAATCGAACCGAACTTAGGGATTTCCAAATTTTAGGCATGTCCATGCGAAAACCTATATTCCTGTCATATGACGCATGACGCATACTTTTCTTCATAAGAAACAAGACGAAAAATGCACTTCTTATATAGCAGGAAATACGACGATAGGAATATTTGTAAACCTATGATAAACCACTTCAATGGGAACGCCTTAACAAATAAATGATAAGATAATCAAGATACGATAAAAGTAAACTAATAATGATAAGAAGTTAGTAATTGTACATTAAAGATAATGATTCAAGGCACACAGACTTCTCTATATATACCAGTAAACCTATCCAGCGTTGTTTGGGTATCACATTTTTTTCAGCGGCTATATAAATAAAATATGACGTCTGTATTAACTTTGCTGAGCAACTACAACGTTAAGGCTGCGTTTAAAGATAGATTTCTAAAAGTCGCACACATTTATGCATGTATATCGCACTAATGGAGTTGTACATAATTCCCCAGTCTTATTTCTCGTAAGTCACAATTAAATAAAATATGTTATCGCATGCAAATAATAATAATAATAATAATAATAATAATAATAATAATAATAATAATAATAACAACAACAACAACAACAACAACAATAATAATGATAATAATAATAACAACAGTTATACTACTACTACTACTACTACTACTACTACTACTACTACTACTAATAATAATAATGCAATTAAATCATTGATCATGACCTTCCGTCTTTCCCGTGACTGAAGCATTTCATCCACGACCATCACAATAGGGTGTGCAATCTCGTCTGGAATCAAAACAACCAAAGAAAATGGAATATTGTGGATCTCAGAACAGAACCATTTATTAAGCCGGTTCTGCCGACCTTTTTTTTCCGCTAGAACATGTGGAAGCGTAGCCTCTTAATTTATAATAGATTCTTAAGGCATTTCTTTGCACCGTAAGAGCCTTCTCAGCGAACTCCGTACTCGACAACAATGAAACTGAATACTCTGGATTTTGAAGAAGAACAATTTATTGAATTAGTGATATCGTCATTTTTCCATTAGCAGTGGACGGGAACATTCCGGTGCAATAGACATCTGGGACCTTAACCCCTGAATTTATAATTGATTAAGTAATTTCTTTACACATGCTGTCTCCTGAAACCTTCTCAACGAACTTTGTGCTTCTTTCACATACTCTTACATTTGGTCATGGGATGTCACGTCTGCTTATAGTTACAGCAACCTGAGATGACCTTTCTGTGTAAGTGTCAATGTTACATTGCGAACGAAAGTCATCAAATATGTACTAGTGAGAATACTATTTACTATTTAACAGTCGGGAGTGGGCAGGGTGCAGCCCTAGATGAACATACAATATACACTGACCAACTCTATTCAAGTCAGTATGACCAACTTAAGAAAATGAAAACCTAATGCAAAAAGCAAGCTGTTTAGTGTTTGGTATTTATAATTTCGGCTCCTTCATCTTATATGCACAATCTGCCAAAGTATAAAAATTTATTCTAATATAATACATTTAATTTATTTAAATGTAATGAATTTAATTTATAAGAAATATGACACTGCAATATAGAATTTAACAAAGAGTACACTGGGTACATTTGTTATATATTAGAGACCCTACATCGGTGACAATTAAGTTAGGTAGTATAGATTTTGACAATGAAATACACTGGGAACATTTTTTTTTACATGGTAGTCACCACTTATCAAGGCCCGGAACCCACTCGGGGATAAGGGTTATTGCGTGTAGAGTAATCAATGGGACAATATCGTAGTAATCGTTAGTATTGGAGATTTGATAAAGTGTCTTACTAAAGGGGTGGTTCATCAGGAATTTGTTTATGTTGGACTTGAAGACATCCAAGTTGTAGTCAGGTGGGAAACAGGCAAACGGAAGAGAGTTCCATATGCGTGCACTTCTAAGAAAGAAGCTTTGTTCATGGAATCTACGTTTTGGTTTTGGCACAGATAAAGATTGGGGAAAATTTTTGACAGTGGTTTCAGCTAGACGGGTGTTTATCGTGAAAGATTGGCGAGGGGGACTAGAGATTGGAGTTCAGGCGAGCACTTGCCATGGAAGTAACGATAAAACAAAGACAGGCTCGCAACGTCTATTCTGTGGATCGGGGGTTACAGGGAAGAGAAAAGAGCACCCTCCAACCAGGCCACGAAGTCTATTTTATATTCTGTCAAGGCAGGATAGGCTGTTTTTAGCAGCCCCTGCCCAAATGTGGCAGCAGTGCTCCATCCTTGGACGTACTTGGCTTTTATATAGATAGAGAATTGCATCAGCAGTGAGATATTTTCTGAAGCAGTAGAAGGATCCTACCATTTTACCAGCGACCTTGGCAACAGACTTGATGTACGTGTTCCATTTTCAGGTTAGGAGTAAAGGTCAAGCCCAGAAGCTTATCAAAACATGGAGCCCCCCCCTAGACGAGAGCCATCCATTTCAATTTTTTTTTTACACAGTAATCACCACTTTTCAAGGCCTGGAAGCCACTCAGGGATGGGAATCAGAACATTGATGATGTAAAGATAGGAGCTTGGTTCTATATGCATTAAAAGTAACCAGCCACCTCTTCCCCCCACTGTATAGTGCACTCGATCAGAGGAGAAAGAGAGAGAGAGAATCAGAGTTGTTATATATTAGGGACCCTACGTCGGTGAAATTAAGTTAGGTAGTATAGATTTTGACAAGGGTCACACTGAGTATATGATAACCCAGATCTGTAAAACAGAATCATTCCTAAGGTTAAATGAACGATAAGTGACATAAGATTGAGGCAGTAGCAACAAACCAAACAGTAGATAAAACAGAGTCGAACGATGACGAATGGTGTCACGTTTTCGAATCGAGAGACACAAAGGTTTTCAAATCAGTTTCTCCATAGAAGCTGTACAAATGAAACATCATTAATGATGTATAAATTATTCAAGGGGATATTATCTCGATGTCTATGTGCGTCACTTATTTCAGTTAAGTTAGGAAGTTAAGTTAAGAAGTAAATAATTAGCTAAGGGAACATTAGACTCTCCCTCTTTTTCATGAGTCAGTTCTTTTCAAATAAAACCATTAAAAAAACACTTATCGAACGTCTCCTATTATCCTCTTTGTTCATGAAAAAAAAAAACTCATTTCTATAACAACGACTAGACGAAACGGTGAAGATCAATAGATCGGCATGTATGGATTACAATAGAAAAATGCGAGCATGAAAAGTAATATGGTTATTTTTAGATACTCAGTTTTTTTTGATACAGCATGATCAGTTCTTTTTTATATACGGTATAATCAGTTTTTTATATACGGTATAATCATTTTTTTTTAAGATAAGGTATAATCATTTTTTTTTTAGATACGGTATAATCATTTTTTTTTAGATACGGAATAATCAGTTTTTTTTTAGATACGGTATAATCATTTTTTTTTAGATACGGAATAATTATTATTTTTTGGATGCAGCATAATATTTTTTTTTAGATACGGTATAATCAAATTTTTTTTGATGCGGCATAATCACGTTGACACACACCGGTTCAAGCCAGATCACTGAAGTTCATCAACGATGAACCTGGCCAATACCAAATGGGTGATCATTTGGGAATGCTAGGCGCTTATAGAGTGGTGGAACAGCACTATTGTCAAATTGTTAGGCGCCTCTTTCCCTCCGCTACTTTGCGGAATGTATCTGGGCAAGGTCGAGTACTCATTTCACCCCCCCCGATCAGGCTAATGTGACGTCATGGAAAGAAGGTAACTGATGTAATACAGAAGCAATCAGGAATAATGGCTTCATATCTCGTTGTGCTGAGCAGAAGATTCCTTTGGGTACAGTGGCCAGGACAATCGCCAATTATGGGCACTGCTCGGACAGAAAGGAACTGGAACCTACTGTTTGTATTACTGCAAAGAAAGCTCTGGTAATAAATCAAAACACTTTCGAGAAAACAGCGTGAATGATGAGCAACAATGAATTCATGAATTTCTCGAAGGAGAGAAACAGATCGAGAGTCATAGCCGTCAATGCCTGTATCAGGCAGGGAATATATCTTAGAAAACAGGAGGCACTTTGTAAAAAAATTCCTTCAAAGGCGCCAGTCACACCGTGGAAAATATCTGAAATCATGTCCTTAATATTTAAAATGTTTTTCGCATTTTTGCTTTTAAATCCATCAAATTATATGGCCCTTTCAAAATGACCCATTTATTTAAAGTTACCCCGGATAGAGAATATCGTAAAAATCTGGATAAGCAGATTGTTGGAAGCATTATTAATTTTTCTTGCTCTGTTTCCCTGTGTTTGGTGCATGTTTCGTTAAGAGAGTTTGCCCTATATAAAGTATATAACCAGCGACATTAATTCTAGGCGGGTTGAACTGACATCCCCTGAAGGACGAAGTGTCTAGGAAATATCAAATTAACAAGCGGTCCCCAATCGCATGTATATCCTGGTTAGAGCAGATGACGACGTTCTGTTTTTCCAGTTATTGCAGGGAGATATCGACGTTCTCGTACATACAGCGCCTGGTATTCCAAAATTGTCACCCATCTAGTATTGATCATGCTCAATTGATCAATTGCTGTGATCTAACGAGAATCGGTGTGTCAACGCGATTGTGCCGTATTAAGTAGCGATGCTCGTTATATAGGACGAACTTCCTTTAATTTACAGATCTGAATAAACCAACATGTTTGTGTTAAAAGCTGACAGGGAAGAGCAGGATCCTTCTGTCAACCTCCTTCCTCTTGAACTATTCTATTGGCCCACATTTGGTTGAAACGCCTCGCCGTGCTAAACATGATATAATAAGATGTTTTGAGATCCTACAAGAGCGGATTCCAAAATAATTCAACTGGCAAAAGTTCGCCGATGATTGAATCACCGTAAGACCAGACAGAGTTTGGCTATTTCGGTGGCCTTTATCTTTCAGGCTGGGGCAGTTGTCTTAAGTAGTCGTAGGAAGTCCACATTCCCAGGTCTTTCTTTCTTTTGTCTATTGTCAATTATCTGAGGTGTCCCTTACTGAGGTATGTCAACGGGGCTGTTCAGGCTATTTTAAAGGCCAGACTGGTTCTTTCGTTTGGACTGTCTTTTTCCCCATCTTTCAATTTTTTGCAACGCCATACATACGTGGGAAGTAACTACTGAGGGAATTCGAAAACCCAATTAAAAATCTTGGAATATATATCTATTGTAATCCATACGTAAACCCTTCTTATGTAGACAGAAGAAATTCATAAAAACCTTAAATCTATTTTGGGAACTTCAAACAACCCTTCTTTATTGAATTGCATTTATTATAATCGCTTACCGTCAATTCCCTGGCACACTCAAATCCTCTTTGTGCTTTCTATTTTTGTCAATAATACTTTTCATCAATTTCAATCTATCAATTTTGTTGTGACTTAATGATAGTTCAACAGTGAAGGGGTGTGATTTTGTTGTGACTTAATGATAGTTGAAATAGCCTTTGGGATTATTCTTTCAATTTTGTTTAAATTTTTGTTTTTATTCACCTTCACCCCTTGGACGTAAGGGGCTACTAATTGGGACCATGCCTATAAAAGATTCAGACGTTGGTTTACGTTGGATTTGAACTTCTGCATATCGGTACAGTTTGGAAGCAGGTAACAGGAAGAGAATTCTAAAGTCTAGCCGTTCTAAGGAACGAGCCATTTTTATTTATTTATTTCTATTTTTCTTCCTTTGAAGATTGTAATGCTGGGTATGGGGCAGCCAAACCAGCTGCCAACAGAGAGCTCTTTTTAGTATCCTCGCTGTTCCCTTAATACTTGATGACATTTAGGGACCTCAACAGTGAAGGGGTGTGATTTTGTTGCCAAGCGGATTTGTCAGGAATATGTACCTCGAGGGGGACACAAGTGCAACGAGTTAATCAGAGAACATTCCATTAAAATACTTGTAAAACAAGCACAAGGATGCAACATTGTGGCGATGGGACAGAGGTTGGAACCTAATTGACAAAGTGGGAGTTATAAGTTTTATAACGCTAAGCAAACACACAAACACACACACACATATATATATATATATATATATATATATATATATATATATATATATATATATATATATATTGTGGTGGCAAGAAACTCGATATCGATTATTTCTATCATTTTATTCACACATAAGCATGTACAATATGGCTTTTCGCACTCGCCTTACTATGGCACCCTCTTTCACACTAAATGTAGACGTGTTGCCCGAAGACAACACACATACATATATATTCATAAATAAATATTTTCACATGTGTTTTATTTTTACGCAATCTTAAGTGTAGGAGATAATAATTACTGCCGGCCGAAGGATTCGGACCCATTACCATGTTATTTATAGTCCATGTTATTTATCTACTTAGAAGTTCATTAAAGGAATCCCGGTTCCGTTTACAGAGCCGGCTAGAATTTTCTCATTTTTTACCTTAATAAAAGTTAACAAGAAGCTGATGAGTTTCACACGGTTATCTTAAACGACAGTATTAGATTCTGACTGACTGTTGGCGAAACTTAAGTATCTTTAACCGACGCCGAAATGTTAAGTATATAACACACACACAGAGGCGCATATATATATATATATATATATATATATATATATATATATATATATGAGAGAGAGAGAAACACAACACATGCATATATGCATCTCCATTTATATATATATATATATATATATATATATATATATATATATATATATATATATATATATATATATTATTTATTTGAATTGTGTTTTGCGATACATTTTGAACGAATTCAATTATTTACACGAAAGTGCATTTTTACCTAAATGCGAGTTGGGAATAATTTTCCCTTTGACCAATTTGGTACCCCCAAATGGGGAGCGGCATATGTATTGTTTTTAAAATATAATTATCCACTGATACGTGGTTCGTTGTCTACGTATAATCAACCATTCTGATGAGTCGTAGACAACGAAACGCGTGTCAGTGGATAATTATATTAAAAAAAAATTCCATCTGTATATTTATATACATATATACATATATATAATGTTTTTCCTTTTTTCCTTATTCACTCTGATTCATTATTTTTTAACTTTTACCAAGTAAGCTCTATGACTCACTTGTAGTTTCATTAAATACTTTGCAAGCAAAATCCGATTTCGCATTTTGCTAACTCCTACCCTCTGATGAGAAGGAAAGTATTTCTTTCGAAACACCGCGGATTAAGGACAATCCACTTAATTTGTGTCTCCTTTTTGGAAATTAAATATGTTTTAACTCTTCTTAAAGTGTTTTAACATGTTTTATTAATTTTTTGTTTTTATACATACGTGCACACACACACACACACACACACACACACACACACACACACACACACACACACACACACACATATATGAACCCCTATTATGCCCCCCTATTATGACCTATTAATATTTATTGTTTTGGGTTCAAATGAAGTTATTAAGTTAGGTCCATGACCAAGGAACCAATATCTAAAATGTCAAGTGTTTAGACCTATAATTGTCGGAGGAGTTTGGTAGAGTTCTAAAGGTCAAATCGTTAAACTTTGACCCCTTAACAGCGAAATTTCTGGCTGAAATCCGATCACATCGATTTGCCCAAATCTCAGTACCCTATATATCAAATTTCGAGTCTATAAACTAAAAATTGACTTACTTTATTGCGTAGGGAAATGTACACAGACACACACACAGACACACACACAGGCACGTTCACTTATCTATATATCTATAAAAGTGAACGTGTCTGTCTGTCTGTCTGTGTGTCTGTGTGTCTGTCTGTCTGTGTACATTTCCCTACGCAATAACTCTGTCAATTTTTAGTCTATAGACTCGAAATTTGAAATACCGGGTACTGAGATTTGGGAAAATCGATGTGACGGGTGTCAGCCAGAAATTTGGCTGTTAAGGGGTCAAATTTCAACGATTTGACCTTTAAGAACTCTACCAAACTCCTCCGACAATTTTGGGTCTAGACACTTGAAATTTTAGATATAGGTTCCTTGAACCTGGATCTAACTTAATAAAGTGATTTGAGCCCGAAACTATAAATTTTAAGGGGTCATAATAGGGGTCAAAGTTTTAAAAAATTAACCATTTTTTTTTGTTTTTTTGCTTTTTTTGCACAGCACACACCTCCAAACACCCGAGCAACGCCGGGCACCCCTGCTAGTATATATATATAACATGAGTTGGATTGTATTAAATTATTCTCCGTCATTCAAAAAAAAAAAAAAAGAAAAAAAAAGATAAATTCAATTAAAGGGTTCGTTTTTCATAGAGCAACGCAATAAACCAAAATCATATCAAATAACATTGAATATCTTCTTTTCTATCTATATAAATAAAATGAACTCATTTTTTCCCGTCTGATTTTGACATTAATAGGATTAAAAATCAAGATATTTCATGCAAATATAATATGCACAAACGGCAGAACAATATCTGAGGTGTCTTATAGGCTTATTATTTCTCAAATTCCTCGATAATCTTAGATTTCTATACTTTTCTGCTGAGAAGTCACGGCCAAAATCGGTTAAGATCAATGGAAGTGGTAAAATATTTTCTCTCTAAAAAATTCCTCCTCCCCCTGCCACCACTTAACACCGTTTGGGGATCGTTCACAAGGAACAGTTGAGAAGAGAACACCGGTTTGGCTTCGTAGTTCTTTCATGTGAAGTTATTTAAAATCACTAAACTAAGCTGCAGTGCTCTGTGGCGTAGTGGTTAGCGTGTGGACAATTCACATTATATTTTCACGTTCGCGCCGACCTACCGTAGTCGTTTTTTTTTTTTTTTTTCCCAAACTTTTCTTGGTGGCCGAACTGTTAACGTTGCAGATGCTTTTTTTTTTGTTTTTTTTTCACACTTTATTTTCCTACTTTTACTCATGACTCCGGGTTTGATCCTTCCTACTTACCTACCATAACATTTTTTAACCCCCCCCCGTCCCGGAAACAAACACTCGGGCAACGCCGGGTACCCCCGCTAGTTCTAAATATTCTGTTTTCGCATGCTTGACCGAGTAGACAATTTCCCTCGGTAAGCATCACGAATTTAATATCAATACCAAGTAACATTTTTTCTGGTATAAGCCCATATGGACGCTTTCACACATATACAACTTCATATATATATATATATATATATATATATATATATATATATATATATATATATATATATATATATAAAGGCTCTTTCAGTCTTTAACAGACTATGGATAGCCACGAAGGGGTGCCTGCGCGTGAAATTTTTGTGACAGGAGGTGCGCAATCTCCAACTACACCTCACCTGAGTCGACATTGTTAAATACCAGTGGCAAGTGAAGTGTATGTATCAGGTCACTGGAAACAAATGCCGAAATAAGCGAAGAGCACATACAGCGCCTATAATTCCCAAATGGTCACCCATCTGGTACTAACCTGGCTCAACGTTGCTTATTTCGGTAATCTGGCGAAAACCGGTATGTCAACGCGATTATGCCGTGTATTGTGTATTATATATATATATATATATATATATATATATATATATATATATATATATTTGTGCGTGTGTGTGTGTATGCGCATATGTGAAAAAGAAAGAAAGAGAGAGAAAGAGAGAGAGAGAGAGAGAGAGAGAGGAAAAGGGTACAGTTATTTGGTGGCTCCACCTGGAAAAACCCAACTAATTCTCTTAAATTATTCATTGAACAACTGTTTAAACAAAGGTGAAGTCTAATAAATCTAAACAAATACCAAATCGTTTTCGCATATTTTTTTGGTGCACAAACGTGGAATTCACTTAATTGTAAAGAAAGTACAAGCCCAATAAAAAAACATTCTCACCTGATGAAAAATTGCACTATTTAAAACCGTTTCGTCTTTCTATGGCTGCTTCTGCATATGCTGCACGTCAACGGTTGTGGCAAGTTGTTAATCCCTCATTATTTCCATAACATGACATAAACACAAATAGGTTGAGTTGATATCTATTGACTCATGAATTTCAAGCAGACAAAGCCACTACAATCTGAAGTGGCGTTATTTAAGATTATTTTTAAAGACTGAGAGATTATTGGTCACTAAACAACCATTAAGTTGTTTAACCAACATTTTATAGTTCATCATTGAAAGAACCCGTGACGTAAGGAATAAAGTATTAGGCAAAATTTAGCTTGAGTAACATTCTTCTAGCTGAATCCTCAGCGCGATATGTAAGGCAAAATTGCGTTGACACACCAGTTCTCGTCAGATCACCGAAGTTAAGCAATGTTGAGCCTGGTTAGTACCAGATGGGTGACCATTCGGGAATATAGGGGATATATGTGCTCTCCGCTTATCTCGGCATGTGTTTCGTCATGAATATATACTCCATTTGCCACTGGTATTTAACAATGTCTACTCAGGAAAAGTGTTGTTGGAGATTGCGCACCTGCTACAAAAATTTCCCGCGCAGACACCCCTATGAGTGGTATCCATAGCCTGTCAAAGACTGAAGGAGCCTCAATCCTCAGTGCGGGCAATACTAAGAATACAATTGTGAATTACTTAAAACTTCTACCCGGTTATGGCTGACGGAACGAGAATAAACAGCGTGGCCCACTTAAAACAAGCCCAGACAATGTAGTAGATAGGAGGAACATTCTTTTATTGTTTATCTGTAGTGTTATAAAAGATGCTGGGAGTGCTCCCCCGTCGACATCTATGCATTTCCGGACACGATTAACGTTTGCAAATACTGCCTGTAGACCTTCTATAGTGATTCTCCTGATAGTGTTGTCAATGTTCTCCTTTAGTTGGTTTGTATTGTGAAGATTATTTGCATAAACTTTTTGTTTTAAAGTCGCCAAAGCTAAAAATCACATGATGACAAGTCCGGGGAACGTGGTGGCCATAACCCTTTACTTATTGTTCTCTCTTTCTGTAAACATGTCATGAACTTGTGTCAGTGATCTGCGAGATATATGGCATGTAGCGCCATCTTGTTGGAAAAAGAATTACATTTTGTTTTGTGGTGTCAGTTGATCTGTAAAAGAAAGATGAGAGAGATCACGCTACTTTTAAGTGGGCCGTTTAATCTGAAAAAAAAAAAAAATAATAATGATTAGAGATCGGTTAAAGATACTGGGCTTCTTTTAAGTGGACCGATTAATCCGAAAGAAAATTGATTCAAGAAAGATTAGAGAAATCGGGCTACTTTTGTGTGGGCCGCTTAATCCGAAAAAAAAAAGATTATAAAGATTAGATAATCGAGCTACTTTTAAGTGGGCCATGTATTATCCCCGTGAATTAAATAGAGTTCTGTTTAAAATTATGGACATATTTCCAAGTCCAAAAGAAAGATTCCTGAGTTCGATTAAATACACCTAAAGAAAGTCGGAGTTTACATCGCCCGAAGCGTTGTGCAAATAACACACCAGATGAGAATAGTTGTCTGAATTATCGAAATAATACAAACCATTCGTTTTATAATTCATTTTTACAATTTGGAGTTGAAAAAATTTAATTCGAATTTCCATATTTTAAGTTGGGTTATTTAAAGTTTAAAACTCAACATTTTTAATTTGAAGTTTTAATGTTTTATGTTTATTTTTGTATAACTTTGAAGTACATTTATTTCATAATTTGAAGTTGAGCTTTTTTTCATTTAAAAATTGACTTCTTTTTTAAAATGATTTTCTACGTAATGAAAAACAGCTTTTTCATTTGAAGCTATTGTAAAATCTGACGTTAATTTCTATTTGAAGTTAAAGTTGATCTCATTTCAAGTTAGTTGTAACTTTTTTTTATTTGATGTTAGTATTTTTAATTTTGGGATATTTAGAGTTCAACTTTTTAAAATTCTAAGTTGACATTTAAAATTTTGAATTTGAATTCTGTAAATATGAATTTATACTTTTAAACTTGAAATTTAAACTCTTTGAATTTGAATTTTAACTGTTTTTTTATTACTCTGAATATGAACTTTAAAAATTTGAGAAAGCGAGACGATCTACAAATCAATTAGAGATGTGTTTAAATATCGTTGGTATAATTTATCAACTAAATAAATTTGTATCACGTAATATAAAGTAGGTTTTAGCATTGAAGTTAAATGATTTACAACGTATCATATCCTTAGCAATACTCTTGTTATATTCCTAACACACAAATACTGATATATAGAGTGAGCGACTATTAAAAATTCATATAATTCTTATAAAGTATTAATCATCAAATGGCATTTATTAAAATCTGGTCCCAATAGAATTATTACTGTACAAATTACTAGTGTTTGTGAAACTACTGTTATAAATTTGCAAAATAATGGAAAAATTTTAATTTCATGTGTAGATAAACATGTTCCTTTTACGTGGGAAAGACGTGCTGTTCAAGCGACACAATAACATGATAAGTGCGTTGTGCCTTGTTTGGTGTGAAAATGTAACATTAAAAAAGACTTTGTTCCGTCAGAAACAACAATCAAAGAGATCATATGCTGACCTTAAACGTCATTGTACAGACACAAATGATGCCGAACACCTTCTACGCCTTAAATTGGTAGTTATCTAAGAAAACCCCGAATTCCACAAATAAATCGGTTCTGATCGTTAGTTAAATTTGCCTGAATTAGCAGAGGACTCAAAGATAACAGAAAACAGTATAGTTACCATTTTGTATGGATATATGTCATTGAGAAAGCCGTGTTCAAAGTGTGTATCGCATTTGTTCACAGATGATCAAAAACAATCGCGCGTCTATGATTCAGGGCATTGTTTCAACAGAATGGAGTTTTTGCGTCAATATGTAACAATGAATTAAACATGGATCAGTCGCTTCACTCTGAAGTCAAATTTGTTGTTATATATATATATATATATATATATATATATATATATATATATATATACTCTTTATGTACAGCAGCCAGTGAAACCGTTCTAAATGAATAAATTATAGAAACATCGCAAGATTTTGGCCTACGTATTTTAGGATTCGTGAGGTGTTTTATCCATCTATTACCTAAAGAAATAAATAAATAGTAACAAGTAAAATTGTACTGGATTATTTATGCGTTAGAACAAAAAAAAAAAAAATGCTAAAAATTGCCACAAATGAAGAAGAAGAAAATACGCAGTGGCACGTCAATCGCAACGGTAGCAAACTACATAAATTTCACTTAGAATGGCTTCTGCATCAACCTGTTCTCCAGATCTACCTTCCCAGCGATCACTGGCTGTTTTCAAGCCCCAGAAGAATGCTCCAGTGAAAATAAATGCTATTCTAATGAAGAAATTATATCAGAAACTGAGGTGTATTTCGAAGCTGAAGACCATTCGTTTTACAATTGTTAGAGGAGTGTTAGAATCATAGAATCTCCTTTGAAGAAGACACATCAAATAAATAAAGCCGAATTTTCGTCTAAAAGTCGTTTTATTAGATACTAACAGTTCAGCCCGGGTAACGCTGACGACTAATTAGTTTTATATATAATTAGCAGTTCTGCCCGGCTTTGCTCGGGTCCTGTGTAATTTTCATCAGTTTATGTGCATATATATATATATATATATATATATATATATATATATATATATATATATATGTATATATATTAAAAAGTTTGACTCATGTCCAAGTGATCTACATCTAAAATTTCAAGTGTTTAGATCCAAAATTGGCGGAGGAGTTTGGTAGAGTCTGCAAAGATCAACTCTTTCAACTTTGAACTTTTGACAGCCAAATTTTCGCTCTTAACTGATTAAAAAGTGTGTTGTATGTCTGAATACTCTTTATGTAAAAATTCAAATGCATAGACCCAAAATTGGTCGAATAGTTCGCTACAAATCTTTTGATTTTTGACCCCTTGACAACAAAATTTTCGGCCAAAAACCGATTAAAAACTTGCCCTATGCTTGAATACACTTTATGTAAAATTTCAAATGTTTAGACCAAAAAATTGGCTGAATAATTTGGCAAAGACTGGAAAGAGAATGGAATATCTATAAATGTCGTGTCGGCGAGCGTTCATAGTAAACTGTCAGACAGTATTCAACGATCAAAAGCTCAAATACTGCATTCACGCTAAAGATGACCCCCTCCCCACAGAGGACTCGGTTTTAATTTCTTAAAGAGGATTAATAACTATATTTTTACAAATAATTATTAATAATTATTTTTATACCTACAGACACTATTATGCCATACTTACGCAATTATCAATTCTACGAAGCGATAATTACTGATTTGGAGAATCGAATCTAGTCATAAAACTTCTCTTGACTCCATGGACTAGCACCTTTCCTTCAGACCACCGGCAATTAACACACACACAAACATACACAAACACACACAAACGTATATATATATATATATATATATATATATATATATATATATATATATATATATATATATATATATATAAATGAAGGAGAGAGATGACGTTCACCATTTTCTGTTTTTTATAAACTTTTTAAGTTTTACCATTTACAAACAAAGGCGAAAGTAACAGAAATTCCAGGAACTGATTAATTAAATATTTTATTCACAAGAAGAGAAAGGAGCGGCTGTTATTCCTCAAAAGGGATTGTTTATTTAAAAGTGCACGTAAACCGATAAAAGAAAGCAAAAAAAACAAAAACAAAAAAAAACGTGAATATATATATATATATATATATATATATATATATATATATATATATATATATATATATATATATATATATATATAGTGGTTTTTGTTTTGATTTTTTAAACGATAGTAATGTTTACGTCTCCGCCTCGGAGAACCGGTGTTTTTTTTAGAAAGTCGCCCATTTTTTACTTGGACGTATTATTTATTTCTTTATTATTTTTGAAAAAAGTAATCTACGGACACACGTGTTTCGGAGCCCTACTCCTCTTCAGCGTAGCTTGACTGTTGGTAGTATATATATATATATATATATATATATATATATATATATATATATATATATATGTATATATATGTGGTATATATATATATATTCTTTACAATATATATATGTATAAACACACTCTTTCCTATGTATATAAACGCTTTACTATATATATATGTATATAAAGAGTATATATATATCTATATCTATATCTATATATCTATCTATCTATCTATCTATCTATCTATATATATATATATATATATATATAAAAGAATATATATATGTATATATGTAAACCCCTATTATATATATATATATATATATATATAAACTCTATTAAAAATAACAAACCCTATTAAAAATAACCAACAAAAAAGTCAATTGGTATATAATATAATCATAAATACAGTTAGTTTCTATGCATACAAACACACACACACACACACGCATATATATATATATATTTGTCTTTACATAAGCAGTAGTTTGTTGCTACACAGTCATGAGTATGTTTCGGTCTACTAGTATTTACTAACTAGAGACCTCATCAGGCAACAACCCTTATTTTCGAAAACTGAATTCCTAAATGAGGAGCGAAAGTCTATCCTCAGCAATAATAATATAATTAACTGACACATCCTACGATCATGAATATAACTAGTGGATATCTCATACAGTCATAAGTATAATTAGTCATATATGATATAGACATGAGTATGATTACTGATAAATTATATATGCCTAAGTAGATATAGTAATCACTATATATTTCTCACTGTAATTAGTTTATAAATCATACAGTACTAAATAAGATTAGCTACATATTATGCAGACACTATTATGCCATACTTACGCAATTATCAATCTACGAAGTGATAATTACTGATCTGGAGAATCGAATCTAGTCACAAAACTTCTCTAGACTCCATGGACTAGCACCTTTCCTTCAGACCACCGGCAATTAACACACACACAAACATACACAAACACACACACACGCGCACACACACACACACACACACACACACACACACACACACACACACACACACACACATATATATATATATATATATATATATATATATATATATATATATATATATATATATAAATGAAGGAGAGAGATGCCGTTCAACATTTTCTTTTTTTTATAAACTTTTTAAGTTTTACCATTTACAAACAAATATGAAAGTCACAAAAGCGAAACAAAGGCGAAAGTAACAGAAATTCCAGGAACTGATTAATTAAATATTTTATTCACAAGAAGAGAAAGGAGCGGCTGTTATTACTCAAAAGGGATTGTTTATTTAAAAGTGCATGTAAACCGATAAAAGAAAGCAAAAAACGTGAATATATATATATATATATATATATATATATATATATATATATATATATATATATATATATATATATATAACTACTTCATTTACTCACATAAATTTAATGTACGAAAGTATAGATTTATGCGTAAACTTTAAGTATTTACTTCAAAAGTGCTCAATACGTAGGTAGAGCTAGTTAGTAATTTATAAAATATATATGGCGACTAAGCTACACTGAATATTCTGCGTTTCATGAATCCTACAGTGGATGAAACGCAGAATATTCAGTGTAGCTTAGTCGCCATATATATTTTATAAATTACTATATATATATATATGTATATATATATATATGTATATATATATATTTTTACAATATATACATATGTATATATATAAACACACTCTTTACTATGTATATAAACGCTTTACTATATATATATATATATATATATATATATGTATATAAAGAGTATATATATGTGTATATATATAAACCCCATTATATATATATATATATATATATATAGAGAGAGAGAGAGAGAGAGAGAGAGAGAGAGTAACAAAGGCGTAGCCAGGAAGGACCATGAGGGGGGATCCAAACTTCGTCCGTTTCGTTTCAGTAAAGTTTCGTTTCGTTTCGTTCGTATTTTTTATTATGATTAGGGCAACCTTAAAATTGGAATTAATGCTCATTAAATGTTCTTATAACATGAAATTAAAATTTTTTTTTTATTGATTTCTGAATTATTATTCATATAATTACTTGCTATTGTTGGTATAATTACTTTGTTAAATAACTCAACCTGGTTAATAAATGCAATGTTTGGGTTGCCCTATTTATAACTTTTCTTTTTTCACAATTTTTTTTTGTTGCTAAGCCGTGTTTCCTTTTGCCACATTCTGATGGTAACCAAATACTTATAGATGACGAAGCAAAACGAAAAAGAACGGAGCGAAACAAAACGAAACGACACAGAACATTTTCGTTTCGTTTTCATATAAAAATGAAAATAGATTATAAAATATTTTGGACGAAACGGAACGATACGAAAGAAATTCGACTCTGAAAAATTCTTCTATAGTTAGGTAAACTTTAAAGCATTATTGTGAAATGGCGGGCAAAATCGACTCGCAAGCAGTAAATGATTCCCCGATTAGCAGACAAATTATTTACAACAAGGCAAATGCCTGCCTACCTATCTCTGATTGCTCGCTTTTAATTAGGGGGGAAAAAATTTCGGTCGACTTCTCCGGAGGGGGATCCAAGAAGTACGGAAAGCACAGCTACGCCCTTGTAGTAATACTGAAGCAAGAATAGGTGTAAGCCCCCCCCCCCAAAAAAAATTCGTACTAGAATTGTCCACAATGACATATAGCGCAACGGATATGTAATAAGCATAATCATAAATCTAAGTGACAGTTAATCCTCAGTACAAGCGATTAGCTTTGCAATTACGAATGACTTAAGAAACGAAAGAAACCTACTCTTTGAATTGAATAAGGGTATCCGTTCGAAATTCCGTACGGAAATCACAAGTTCAACATGAAAGTTTTCTAAATCGACAAGAAGTAAAGA
>NC_136495.1:67665550-67773050 GCF_053919585.1 Euprymna scolopes | reverse complement strand
TTACGGATCCTGCTAGTATATATATATATATATATATATATATATATATATATATGTAGTGTGTGTGTGTTTGCATGTATTATCAAGGATAAATAAAGGTATTAAAAAGATTAGTTCATAAATAAACACCATAGAAATAAAGCATTTGACTCATTTGAAATTCCACTAAAATCGTGAGAACTAATCATCCACGCACACATTAAAAACAATATTTTTTTAAAAACAAAATAAAAATAAAAATTTATCCTTTCACCGATGACGCCAGGGTCGTGAAATTTGTTTTGCTGTTTTAAATTGACGGAATTTGTTTTTCTATCAAATACAAACCATTGAAATCGACTGTTCCTGAGCTATCATACATCTCAAAGTGACCGAAGTCCGTCTTAAATTGGGAAACTCCTTTCATTTACAACAAACACAATAGGGATAGTTAGAAAAAAATTAGCGTGTACATGCATCGGCGTTGCCTGGGAAATCAGATTACGTGATGAAATGTCAATGCCTATACCCTACCTAAAATTAATGACGCATGATAATTATGTCAGAAATATTAATACTGTGGTAATATTGTGTATCCCGGGTGAAGTCGAATTACGTTGCTGGTAAATTCTCACGATTCATTTATTACTAACGAGAGAAAACCGACAAAAAATTTTAATTCACAGAAAAATAAGCTAAAAATATACTAGCAGGCAAAGTAAAGAGGTTAGATATAGGTCAGTCAAGGGTGATTATAACAAGTCACTGACTGAATGAATTCTTACAATGAATTGTCAAGTATGAGAAAAAGTAATTTGTTAAAGACGAAGAAGGAAAACAGAAAGGGAGATATGATCCGAGCATACGGAATTGGGTTAACTCTCTGTGTTCCGAATAGGAGAAAAGAGGAGAAAAATCAGTTAAGTAGATGCACTATGACTCAATGAGGGAGGGGGCAAACAAGGCTCAATAAAATCGAAGGTTTTCAGACAATGAGAGACTCTCTAAAGCGGCGACCGAGTACTCCACGCCAGTGTGGTAGGCAATTTAGCGAGGCTTCAAATAAAACAGTTCCGCCCAGATAATTTATAAAAACTGTTAAACTGAAAACATAGACCCCCAACCATCCAGGATCTATTTCATTAATCAGAAAGAAATATAAGATATCCACTTGTTATAACTCTGTTTACGGAGTTGCAATGAAAACGGAACACGGGAATTGAGTAGCAAAATGTATTACCAAGAACATACAAGAGTGAGGGTTGTTCGTTTAGCAGACGTTGGTTGGTCCACCGGATATCGACTCCCGCCTTACGGCTTTGTCTTCCGAATACAGAAAGTCCACCACAATACCACTCTAATTTCTGTTTTGTTTTTAACATACATAATTGGCGTCCATTGATCAAGTCTGTTCTCGATTCTCTGCCCTAAAGGGGAGAGATTGGTAGCCAGGAGAACACTCGTTCTTTGCGTCAGGGTTATTTCTCCTGCCACAACTGATGCAGTTTATCTTCGCCTTTCTTGAGGTCGCTGGTGATCTGGTGTTTCCACAAATCGCGCTAAGTAAGTTCCTCCCAGTCTATGCTGACCTCTTTCATATATCTTTTACATGTGTCTTTAAATCGAAGCTGAGGGCGACCCCTTTTTATTTTGCTGATTATTAATTCCCCATGGAGGAGGTTTTTAGGAATCCTGTCGTATTCCATCCGGATCATATGTCCAAACCAGACGCAAAATAATGGGCACATCAACACGCTTGAGACCTCGATGTTGGTGATGAAATCTGACCATTTTGATTGTTAAATAAAAGTAGCAAAACTGTCTGCCATATTCTGTGGACGGAATTGCCGTCTTTGGCTGATTCGTGTTGCCATCGATTGAAACACCCTCCTCGCATTAAGCTGGTGGGACCCCTGTGCCAAAACAGCCCCACTCCGTTCAGCTCATAATGGGCACATCAACACGCTTGAGACCTCGATCTGACCATTTTGATTGTTAATTTTCTGTTCTTCAGGACGCAAGACTGGTACATTATCATCTTGGCTTTGATTGTTAATTTTTTGTTCTTCCACACTCTGGGAGCAAGTCTGACGAATGTAGAGGGTACATGGCATATGGTCCCATGTCAAGACTATCTGTTACAGTTGACACCAAGTATGGGAACACTTTCGTAGCTTAAACTTGGTAGTTATTGATGGTGATTGAAGACGAGATATCAGTGATATTAGTCTTCTTCTCACTGATGGTCAGTTGAAAGCCATCAAAGTCTTTGGAGAAGTGGTCCGCAAGGCACTGAAGGTCTTCACTGCTACGAAAAGCCAGTACAGCATCGTCGGCGAACAGCAGGTAATGAATGAGGATCTTGCCGATCCTGGTTTTGGCCTCCAGTCTGACAATGCTGTAAAGTTTATAGCCTGAACGTGCGTGGAGGTAGATTCCCTCTGTGGAGTCACCAAAGGCAAAGTAGATGCCAAACAAGGTCGGGGCAAGCACACATCCTTGTTTCACGCCATTCCCTTAAAAAAAGGTGATGATGTTGCTCCATCAAACTGAACAGCATCATTCATGCGTGAAATGCCTTGATGATGCTCAAGAGCCTCTCTGGGTATCCAAACCGTGAACAGGACGTCTCCGCTCACAAGGTCGAATGCTATGTGTAGGGGCTATTTTTGCTTCCTATATTTCTGCTGGAGCTATCGGAGAGATATGATCATGTCGTCAGTGAAACGTTTAGCCTTGAAACCGCACTGCAACTCTAGACACACCCTGTCAGCAAGCTTCTTAGGTCGTTTAAGAACCATGCTGGCGAAGAGCTTTTCCATAACTCTCAATCGCGAGATTTCTGTGTTATTGTTGCAGTCACAATGGTCGCCTTTGTTTTTGTAGAGTATAACGATGTTGCAGTCTCTCACATCTTGTGGTACTTCGCCCTCCTCCCAGCACTGGCAGAGTAGTTCATAGAGGTACGGAAGGTATGGGCCCTTACCACTTCGACTGGAATGCCGTCCAGGCTTGGTGCTTTTTTGCTTGGCAGCTTATTAATGGTCTTGGCGATGTAGTCAATTTAGGACCATTATACGTACTAAATTGTAATGCTAAATTAATGGTGGAAAAGATAGGTAAAGTCGCGCACTGTCTAGATATGAAGCGTGAATACGTGTCCATCTTAGTTTTCGATGAGTAAATTGAATGTATGTTTTACATTATGGTTTTATATTCTTACAGAGTAAATTAAAAGTTTATAAACAGTTATAATACGATTGTAATAATAAAAATCCTTTTTGTTATGTATATCTGAAATTGCCATTGCGAATATTTTCTTTTTCATGTTCGAAAAAATAAACTATTCTGAAGCACGACTGCTTATAATGTTAATATGTATGCCAAACTGCCGATGACGGTCAATTCCGTTATACCGTTAAAGTAAGCACGAAAGGGAGCAGTTGTCAATTAATTTTTTTTTCTGCTAACGTAGTATGAAGTAAATTGATGTATTGAAGAAGGTGATTAATTTATCGGTGGCTGTGTATTGCTATGAGTATTCCGCGGGAGGAATTAATGAAACGAGTGAAACAGTTTGCTACTACCTATGTGGGATTACATATTTGAGATGGTGAATCAAAGAGGATAAAATGCAATATTTATTAAAGGATGACGAAATATGCGTAGTTTGCGTGCAACCATGTAATTTGCTGGGGATAGTGAGTGTTAACAATTTACATAGGAATTTCCTCTTCGTTTTCTTATACTATTGGAGGTTTCAGGTGAAAAATCGACTTCATTTTATTAATACAGAGATGATAGAGACGGTCAGAAAACATAAGTCAACTTTTTCAGTCTCTGGAATGACAAATGATAAATCCAGATTATGAAATATTATTTGACTTGTAATTTTTAAGGCTCGGAGGAACAAGACATGCAATTCTGATACTGATTGCAACGAAAAATGTATCAGGTAAAATTTTGGAATTTAGAAAAGAATGTATTGATGGAATGCGACTATAATATTGCGAAATCTTTACTATAAACAAAGGTGATATATGGATTAGTTTAGGTATGCAGAGAAAACGAATAACTTAATATCTATGAAATGAGATTGTAAAGTACTGAACGAAAATAACCGTCGTCAGGTTAACTTTCACCAGAGTTCAATAGAAAGTTTTTCATACATAGCGCAAACAAGTTGGCACAACGTGAGTGTGCTAAGTTCGAATCCAGTTCGTTCCAAAGAATCACTTTTACTTAGGGATGCTGGAAACTTTTACATGGTTCCTCCTGTACGCATCCGATTTTTTCTAGAAAGAATTCTATCGTAGAAACCAATGCCAACAAAAAATCATCTGATTCATCTATGATATAAATCTCATCTGTCTGTTTGAATGTATGCATGCATGCATGTATGTATGTTCGTATGTCTGCCTAAAACTTTCCACAGAGGCGACGGATTTTCACAAGATCAGTATCGTTTTGAAGCTCGACCATTCAGACGACAAATATCCAAAAATCGGCTAAAACATTAATTCCTGCACCCTCAACTGGGCACTTTTCTACAGGGAGGTGTGGCTTTTTTCGAAGATATTTTCGAAAGTCATCCCCACTTTCGATTGACTAGCCTTAATTTAAACATTCGTTATTTCCGGTCTGGCGATGGGCGCAACAGCAAAGACGTCACATTTTTTTCACGTTATTTTCCTCCTTCACGATACGGGTTCGAACCTACCTGCCTATTACTACTTTTTTATCAACACACACATCCAAACACCCGAGCAACGCCGGGCACCAGACTAGTTCGAAATAAATGCTGAATAGCAACAGAAAAAACAGAAACAGTAGTTTCATTGAACTGCACTGAAATAAATTTAGTTTAAATTATATAAGATATTAACTTGTCAGTTGCAAATATAGTGTCATTCTTTATCGTACTTCCAACCATGAAAAATTGTTTTAAGCCATTTTTAGTATAATGTCTAAATACGCTATCTATTTCAACAATACGATACAAAAACTCACGTCAATATACTTTATTCAAATTACCTTTAGCTTTTTCATGGTGATGTAATGCTCGTTCTTGTCGAGATGCGTGAAAAAGTGGTAGTTGGAACGCGAGAGGTCTGGAGATTGTGGTGGATGAGACAGTTTCATCGCTAACTATGTTCAACTTCTGCAGGGTCAATTTAGCAACGTGCGGTCGGGCATTGTCATGGAGAAGAATTGGCCCTTTCTGTTGACTATTGCTGGATGTCTATTGTCGAAGTTTCTGATGCATTTAATCCATTTTTGACAGTACTTCCCCCGCCATACTGCTTTCGCCTGCATAAAAAAAAACTATAATGGATGAGACCAGTTGCAGACCATCAAACAGTCAGCATGACCTTCTTTTGACGCAACTATAGCTTCGGTAAGTGTCGTGGAGTTTCGTCTGCACCTAACAATGAGTTGAGCGTCGCCGGTTGTTGTAAAGGACCCACTTTTCATCGCAAGTCACAACCTGGTCGAGAAACGGGTCGTTCTTGTTGTGTAAAAGAAGGGCAAAGTATATTTCATAACGGCGTTTTTTTTTAGTTGTCGCTAAATTTGTGAGACACCGATTTATCAAGTTTTTTTTGTCTTTCTAATCTCTCTCAAGAGCTCTAATTCAGAAGTTCTCGAACAGTTGTGCGTGGATTGATTTAATTGATCGTTGTCAACATCCGATGACCGACCACTACGCGCATTATCTTCAAGACTCTCATCGTTGCCACGAAATTTCCTAAAGCACCATTATGCTGTGCGTTCAGTAGTGGTTACTGGGCCGAACGCTTCGTTGATATCGCAAGCTGTTTAAGCAGCTTTTCGGCCTAGCTTTATAATTGAAATAAGAAAATGGTGCGAATTCGCGTTCATCCCATCTTGTATTTAACGTTATTTTGTCAACATCATATAATACAGCATTTACTGTTTTAAATACATTCCGTTTTCCTCAACTTTTATCATGCCGTTTCCTTATCACGTTTATCAGACACACCGAATGTACTGACGTTGTCACATAAATCACTTATAAATAAGACATTTATAATTATTTAAAACGTGCAGAGACTCACAATGAACCGTGCTGTCAGTAAAAAAAAAAAAATTTTTTAATTGCTATAACTTACATCCGTCACGATTAACCAAATTTTGTTTGAAAGGGCAAACAAGGACAACAGTAAAGTTTTCTTCAGGCAATATTACAACCACACAACCAATAAATCTGTTGATAATAACTTTACAACCACACAACCAATAAATCTGTTTATACATCCATACTATTACAACCACACAACCAATAAATCTGTTTATACATCCATACTATTACAACCACACAACCAATAAATCTGTTTATACATCCATACTATTACAACCACACAACCAATAAATCTGTTTACACATCCATACTATTACAACCACACAACCAATAAATCTGTTTACACATCCATACTATTACAACCACACAACCAATAAATCTGTTTATACATCCATACTATTACAACCACACAACCAATAAATCTGCTGATAATATTTATTTTGAAAAGAATTACGCAGAATTTAATTTGCAGAGAAAAAGTGGGTCGATCTCTTTTAATAACTTCAGCAATTACAAAGAACCTTTGGAAGCACTAATTTCCATAGATAATAACTTGGGCGGTGACAACAGCATATTCTTTTCGTTGTTTTGACTCTTGAGTATATATCCATTAATATAATATGTGTTTTTATATAGACTGGTGTGGTTCTCGGTTGATTTACTGTCTTACTGTGTCGAATATATAATTGAGAATCCAAAGAATGAAAAGAATATTCAGTTGTACCAGCCCTAATAATAACACTCTAGATAAGAGTTAAAACTTCATAGCCTAACATTTACAAGTAACATGAATTCGAACAATTACATAGAAAACATTGCCAAGGTTACTAAAAAGACGATGGGCTCGCTCTACCACGCTAGAAAAATATTCACATTTGATAGTATTCTATATCCCCACAGAACCATAATTCGCCAATGCATTGGCACATCTGAATCGGTGCATCAATTGCAAGTTTCTCTCTATTCATTTGGGTCTAAAGAGAAACTCCAATTTAATAGGTCCCGCACTGTCAACTAAACTCCAACCCCTGTCCCATCACTAGATTGTTGCACCACTGTGCTTGTTTTACAAGTACTTTAATGAAATGTATACTGACAAAATCGCAACACTGCTGTCCCCTTTATATAAATATGATCGACTAACTTCCCAAAATTTCACGCTTTTACTGTAGAAATAGCCATGTGCCAGAAAAGCTTTGGAATTCCCTTCCTATTTCCTACTTCCTGTTATACTCTCTATCGGGCAGTCCGTCGATTTCGACGATGACGCGGAGGTCGGTTAGTGTCCGTGTCGAAGGTGCGATGTGAGTCCGATCGGAACTCTGAAACCCCGGCCGCATGTGTCCTGGTTTTTGCTCTCAAGCATCTAAAGTTGAAAGGTCACTATCACTTCTATTTCGGATGTAGAGATACCGAGTTCTCCAGGCATGCTTTTCAGGACAGCAGCAAGGAAGATTGTAAACAGAGTTAGCGCAAGGACACAGCCTTGCTCAACGCCGAGTCCAACGCTAAAGGAGTCTGAGCATCCGTCGCCCCTGCAAACTCGAGCAGTCATGCCATCATAGAAACTGCGCAGTACTCTTGTGAAGGTCTGTGGGCAACCATAGCGTCTCAGTAATTTCCAAAGCATGTCTCTATCAACTGTGTCGAAAGTCTTGCTAAAATCTACAAAGGTGACAATGAGAGCTTGACGTTGTTCAATGGACTTTTCCTGTAATTGTCGGAGGGCAAAGATCATATCTGATGTTGTGGAAAAGTTGTAGTAATTGACTTCTCAGGGCTGCTCCATTATGCTTCCAAACTTCTGGTGGTATGTTGTCTGGTCCTGCAGCCTTTCCGTTCTTTGTTCTCTTTATGGCCATATTAAGTTCATCTGCTGTTGGTAAATCATCCATATCGTGTCTAATAGGCAGCTGGGGTATGTTATCAGCTCCATCTTCAGCACGTGTATCTGGGCTCAACAGAAGTTCGAAGTGTTCCTTCCATCTCTCCATTATCGTGTGCCATCAATACTTTTCACAGTGTCCAAGCAGGCACCCTGTGGTCCGTAAACTTTCTTCAACGATGCAAAGAACGCTTTAGAGTCATTTCTGTCTGCCGGGTTCTGAATTTCAGCTACTTTTTTCGTCCACCAGTCGTTTTTCATTTTCCGTAGTTCTCTTTAAAGTTTAGATTTTACATTTTATTACTTGCCCCTTGCTGCTCTTGTGCATCTTTCTTTCAGGGTCTTTTGAAACAGCAGGTTTTTCTTTTGAATGAGTTCCATAATCTCTTTGTTGGATTCATCAAACCAGTCTGCATGTTTCCTACTTGGTTTACCAAGGACTTCAGATGCAGAAGTGAACACAGCATTTTTCAGTGTTTCTCACTGTTCTTCTGTGGTACCAGTTGGTGTTGTGAGACTGTCAGATATTTTGTGTGCTAGTTTGTCTTTCACACTTTGGTCCTTTAGTGATTTGGTATTTAGTTTCTTTGGTGGTTTTGGTCCTTTCTTCTTGAACGGAGGAGGCTTTGGTTTTATGTTGCATCTGGCACGGATCATGTAGTGATCAGTGCAACATTCAGCTCCTCTCAGAGCTCTGATCCTGCGAAAGTCCTTTAGATCTTCTATTCTTGTGATTACATAATCCAACAGAGTGGGGTCCTTGGATCTCGGATATCAGGACAAGAATTCATCTAGTCTAGTTCCTATTATACTAATATGCAAAAGGAATGTGAACAGACATTTCACTGCTCAACTCTCTACTTCAGATGTCATATGGTCCCTAATTCACACTAGCCCCTTACGTCTCAGTAGCAATATCTCTTGTTTGAGGTGAATATCAAAAAATAAATATATAGAAAATAACTTTTCGTTTTTTTTCCGAAATATTCCATTTTCTCAAATGAATCTTCTTTAATATTTAACACTATATAATTCTACATTATTTATGAATTTATTTATTTTTTATTAATACTGTAGATCTCTTTAAGTATATCAGCAAAGTTGTTGATACTGTTGGTTAAAATGGCACTCCTTTTCTTAGTTCTTTAGAGGAGTAAATGAATTGTCTAACGTATCAAGGAATAATGATGACGTGTGTGTTTTCGATCAAATAACTAATTTGCATATGCGTGCGTTCCTATGTCTAGTAATTATTTGGTAAAAGAATGTAGTTGTACCTACTTTATGCTGAAGAGGCGGAAAAACAATCTTTTTGCTAAATGTGTGATGTTGATCAAAGAAGCAAGCGGCCACGCGTTTGTGGTTTTTTATGGCTGTACAAACGATAAATTAATAATCAAGCTCACTACGGCGACGTCCTTCTATCCTGCAGGCTGCGAAGAAAGAAACATCACAAAGATCCAAGATGGCGTCCAATATCTCTTAAAGCCCTCGATCTTGCACAGTTCTCGCACGATCACATGATACACCTGCTAATGAGGCATGCCGTAGTAGGCCGTTGGTAGAAGTTAGGGGGAAGCGTTCAAACCTGCATACCGCGAACAGTGCTCTTCGTCTTATCAGACTTTTTGATACAACCCGTGTAGAGAAATTTGTTTTGCGTCTCGTTAGACCGTTTCTTTTTTGTTTTGCTACAAAATCGATATTTGAATTGTTAGTGTTTTAGGATTTTATACAATCAGACGCGCAATATTTTACTCCAGTTTTAATTGGAATTAAAATGCTGCTACTTGGTGTGTTTATAAGTATTATCTCTGTTTGTGTATTTTTTTTAGTAAACTGTTTCATTTAATATTACTACTACTGACTGATATCATATTTCTTCAACACTATCACTATCTTTTGTAAAAATTCGTGTCCTTCTGCGTTAATCACGAGCAATAATGATTTCTGTCCTTACCTTACACGATCACAGGCTTGGTTCGAGTGAAAGCCGGTCTTTCGGACGTCTTAGTACAGGCTGTCTGCCATTTCGTAATCAGGTTTTCTCTGGCTTGCACGCACGCACACACACACACACATATAATTATTTACTATAATAATTACATACTAGTGTTCATCCTTTCGAGTCTCTTCATTGCAGGATGTCACGTTTAACATCAGTCAATAGATACGAACTCGGCGACAGAAGCCATTTCTGGCTTCATTAGCAAAGACCGTATTCATTAGGCTACCGTTGACCGCGTGAAATAACGTTGAAACATTTTATTATTAAATGTTTTTACGTCAGTCAGAGTGATCTAATCATTATATGAAGATCTATGCATAAGAGCTAAATTGATCGAAAATTCAACTGAAAGTGCTCAACGATAAGAAATGAGTTTCTTAAAGGGGCTGACATAATTATTTACTATAATAATTATTAAATACTTTCAGACACTAGTGTTCCATCTTTTCGGGAATCTTCAAACTCACTTTTGTGTTTATATATATATATATATATATATATATATATATATATATATATATATATAGTCTTGGAAGTTTTTAACCTTTAAAACTATACAAAAAATATTTTTTATCATTCGTTAGAAAACCATCTAGTCAGTAAGTCATTTAATCACCTGCAATCACTGCATCAACTCGCTCTCGAATTTACTATAATACAAATAATTTATTTTTCAAGGGATCATCAGTTGTTTACCATGAAACTCTGTTTCGGGGATTTAAAAACAAAACAGTATATTACATCATGGCTCCCCAGCAGTGTTGATCAAACACCACCACCCTTAATCTTAGAAAGAAGACATATTTCAAACATTTGATCCAGTTTTCTATTCTTAATTGCAATTACTAACCTTTTCATACTATAAAAATGAATTTCTTATATATATAAATAAATATATAAATTATATATATATATATATATATATATATATATATATATATATATATACATGTGAGTTTTTGTCGCACTGACATTGATATTAAAACCTTTTTCTATTAAAAAAATATTAATGCGAACTTCTTAATATACTCATTCATATATATGCGATCGACTTCATGAAAGTTAGCTATATTTCTCTGAAAAACAAAGGTTCATTAATTAATTATTCATTATTAAAATACGCATGTGTATTATATATGTATGTATATACACACATATATAATGCCTATTAAACACTGTCCTCGGGTGCCTAAGATCTCTCTGTACAGGTGTTTGTTAAAACAATCTGGCAGGAGGGCATTTTCCCTACAAGTAAATCCTGACTAAATATTAAAGATTACAAAGTATTCGCAACGCAAGTAAGATATCATCGCTGTGACTTAACTTACACTTGCTTATACGAGGAATGGTGCATCTTCTTCAAGTGATGTTGCGTACGGTAACAGCACTAAGCTTGATACTTTACCAGACTAGATGAATTCTTGTCCTGGCATCCAGTAAGACAAGAGACCACAAGAAATATATACCTATAACATATTTAACTGGTCAATTGAGAGATGAAAATTAATTTTCTTAACTACTTTACTAGCTCAACATTTGCAACCTATCGAATATCTATGTATCTTATGTAGAGACCAAGTATTAGGAAGAAGCATCATGATTTTTGAGAACTTCGCCTAAAATAAAATGAAACACACACACACACATACACACACACACACACACACACATATATATATAGTGCTACGAAACAGATACTGTCGAGAAGTGAAAGTGTCAACTGAATCAAAGGAATAAATTGTAAGATGGTCAACATCAGAAAATTTGGAATATAGATTTATGCCATTTATTCATATATATACGAGGGGCGTGCAATACGTAATTCCCCTGATCCACTTCCAGTTATTTGATCTAGCTGAAATTTTGAATGTGCAATGATTTATATCTCTACGGGTTATATGGCAAATTACAGCTCTGATCTAATTGTGGTTTCTGTTTTACAGGTGTTTGAACTGAATCAGGTGTGAAATGGAGCCTGTTGAATGTCGAGCATTAATCCGGTTTTTGTATTTGAAAGGACGCACACCACAGGAAACTTTTGATGAAATGAAAGAAACTTATGGTGATAATGCCCCATCATATATGACCCTGTAAAACGCTGGCATCGTGAATTCAAACATGGCCGGAAGTCTGTGGAAACAACTCCCAGACCTGGTCGCCCTCTTCTGCCATTGGTGAGGCATCTGTCCGTCAAGTTGAGGCTGGCATTTTGGAATATCGGCCCATTACTATTCGCCAAATAGCCCAAGATGTCAAGATTAGTACAGGGTCTGTGGGAACTATCATTCATGACCATTTGCATATGCATAAGGTATCTGCCAGATGGATTCCCAGGTTTCTCGCCCCATTTCAAAAGCGAGAACGCGTCGAGTGCTTGGGGATGAATTTGGATATGTGCCAAGAAGATGAGGCAAAGTTTTCAAAAGACTGATTACACAGGATGAAACCTAGGTCCATCACTATGATCCAGAGACCAAAGCCCAGTCAATGCAGTGGAAGCACTTGGACTCACCACCCCCAAAGAAGGCAAGGGTTCAGCCCTCCGCTGGCAAGGTCATGCTCACAGTCTTTTGGGACCAGGACAGAGTAGTGATGACAGATTTCCTGGCAAAGGGTACCACAATTACAGGAGCCTATTATGCTTCACTTTTGAGGAAATTAAGGGAAGCTATCAAAATCAAGAGGTGGGGCAAGATCAGCAAAGGTGCCCTCCTCCTGCAAGACAACGCTCCGGTCCACAACTCGCATGTCGCCAGATCAGAAGCACGGGCGTGTGCTTATGAAATCCCCTCCATCCTCCCTACTCTCCTGACCTTGCACTCTCTGACTATCACCTCTTCTCAGCCATGAAGTTGTTTTTGAAAGGAAAGCATTTCCCAGATGATGCAGCCTTGATTTCTGAAGTCACGTCGTGGTTGGAGGACCAACCTGGGGTGTTCTACAAAAACGGTCCTCAGAGCTGCATCAAACGATGGGAGAAAGGCATAACTCTTGGTGGTTCCTATGTAGAGAAAGACTAATAACTGTGCCAAGTTTCGTTGCTCTACTGCTATGGCAAATGGGTCAGGGGCATTACGTATTTTATATATATAATGATTGAGGTAATATTATTTAGGGAAAGTCATTTACCTAAGTTCCGAGAATTCAACATCAATAATCAATCTGTATAGGATCGTTTCCTAGATGATGCAATTTTGCAAATGATTTTTGCATAAATCACTACCTCACACTTTTTATGTATATAGCTCTGACAAATTAATTTCTTCTATCATTGAAGTGGTTTTAAATCTCCAGAATTTTAAACGTTTGGTCACTATACATATAGCTACCCTTACAAATAAAGGTAATATTAAGGGTATTTATTATTTTTTAGAAACATGCATGCTTCGGGGCCCTACCCCTCTTCTTGTTTATTTTTTATCGCTTATTTCTAAGAAACATAGGCTTCAAGGCGAAGACGCTAACTTTATCGCATTATCGTTAAAAAAATCAGCAACAAATCTACGTAAATATATAAGCGATAAAAATAAGCAATAGAACTGTCTATAGCTTGATAGAGTAATGAATTAGACACCGCAGAGTAATATATAAAGTCCAGATTCCTAGAAACAGTACAGCTACGCTGAAGAGGTGTAGAGCCACGAAACACGCATGTCCGTAAATTACTGTTTTTAATAAATAATAATAAAAAATTATATATATATATATATATATATATATATATATATATATATATATATATATATATATATATATACTTTTTGCTATGTATATTTTATAACTTACTCTCTCTCTCTCTCTCTCTCTCTCTCTATATATATATATATATATATATATATATATATATATATATATATACATATGTTGCACTTAAAAAAATCATTGAAAATTTTATATCTATATCATTAATTGCTAGATGAAAGATAATGTTTTTAAAGTGCACAAAAATGTCCATTACATAAAATAAATCAAGGTAATTTTTTGATTCAATTTAAATTAAATTTTTATACCTTACTTTGTAAAATTTATAAAAGTGCAATTTGAAGATAAATAAATTTCAAATTGAATCTTGTACCTTTATTTTTAAAGCCTACAGTAAAAACATTTTGTTTAACAATTTTCATGCCTTGGATGAAATGCTTTTCTAACGTGTATCTTATCTTTTTAAGATTATATTTTAAAACTCTCCTGCTCTCTGTTTCAGTTTGTATTTCTCCTCACACCACAACTCATTTTTTGCAACCCCCTCTTTATAATACAGGTCTGAATAATGAGAAAATCTGAATTTTTTTAACAAAAACTTTAAAATAGCTTTTTTAGATTAAATTATTTTAAACTTCTTTCAGAATAGAAAATCTTTAAAATTTAATTAGGAGCATATTTCATATAGGTTTCATTAACAAATATTCAGTACATAACGAGAAAAATAGAGATGAAAATTTCAAAAGGAGTGTATAACTGATTACGGCCAATAGTAGTCCCCGCCAGCGAAAGTCTTTGTTATTGTTATTTTATTATTATTATTATTATTATTATTATTATTATTATTATTATTATTATTATTATTATTATTATTATTATTATTATTTAAAACATTTTGTGTCCTGCTCTTTCGCGCGAGGATTAATATATATATATATATATATATATTTATATATCTAGAGAGAGAGAGAAAGAGAGAGAGAGAGAGAGAGAGAAGGATGGGGAATGGAGAGAAGGAAACTAAATAGAATTATCATTGTTTGTTTTGTACAAAGTAAAGCAGTATTTAAGTTCTAACGTGAGCTCTCCACAAAAGAGAAAATTGCTATTGGATACGTACGTTATAGACATATGCTTTGAAAGTCGGTGGATATTAAATCTTCTACCCATGTATTAAAATTATAACAATTGCGAAGGTAGAAGGTATCCTAGCAATTGATTATTGCTGTTTATGGTGGCTTTGTTCGAAAGATATTAATGTGCAATAGGAACCCATGTTATTGTGCGGTACTCACTTGACTTTATAAGCAAGAAAGGGATTATAACAGAAGCCAGAGAAATTACTCTACGGCAAGGGGATTCCTATTAGTAATTCAGGAAGTTCGACCACTTTGTGCCGACGTTCTAAACAGGCAATAGATCCGCGAAATAACGACAGTCCAAGACAACATCTAATCTAGAAATCAGCCCAGCCGTGGATTTTATCTACGCTCAAAAGCTATCAGAGTATGAGCCATTTCTGAAATTGTATTTTCCATGCTAACTGACGAACGACTGCTGTCTTGTGCAGTTCTAGGAGGTCCATTCTTCAAGGTTGTTGCCTCTAGTCTTTCGTGAGAAATAAGTTTACTGCTTACCGTTTGAGGTGCTTTTACCGGGAAATGCCGAGAGGGAAAGTAAATAAAGCCTTATGTAGGGATCGATAGCTTGACATATTTGTATTAATATTACTGAGAGTATGGTTAATTATATAGAATAAGATGAAATAAAATATAATACTTTTGCTGTAAAATAGTTATTAGAAGACAAAAATTGTTTTGGTTAAAATACTGACGTGTAAAATTTGGAATTGATGTTGTAAAAAATATTTTCATTCATAGTTTTTTTTTAACGGTAATTGCCACAGACAAGGCGTGAAGCCACTTGATGTGATTAACTGACAAGAATGAAAGATGATTTTTGCAAACACAGGAGATGCATATTGGTCCTAGGTAAGGTAAAAAGAAAACAGTTAGCAGAAAGAGAGTTCTACAAGCCCACAGTGTAACCAGATTGTGGACCGAACAATGTCGGGTGGTCTTGCTTGCTGGGTTGGGAAGCAGTCAGTGTCCGGGTGGTCCTTTTGATACGAGTTGAGGGAATTTGACATTGTTGGATGTAACAGTGATGATGATGATGATGATGATGGAAAAAAGAAATCTGTTTTCTCAACAGATAATCAAAATGACTACCCCCCCACCCCATAAGCTTAATAGCCGAAAGTTATAGTTTGGAATCATACAATGCTTCCAGGCTGTCAGGCTTTCACTTCTGTTTTATTTGGGGGACCACCCGAAAAACAAGTCAAGTATATGAGTGTTTCAAGGGGCCATTTTGTTATTGACTTGTCCCTTTTGGAGAGAGAGTCATCTAGATGATCGATTTTCTTGTTGAGCCTTATACAAGTGGCCTTTGGGAAAACCATTCCATAAGTGATGGTAAGTAGTACACACACACACACACATACACACACACACACACACACACACACACAGAGAGAGAGAGAGAGAGAGAGAGAGAGAGAGAGAGAGAGAGAGAGAGAGAGAGAGAGAGAGACCCAAATAGAAGGGGGACATGAATTAGAAGTTACAGAGATTATAATTAGTGGCTTTTTGGCCAGTTTGGGGAGAGCTCATTAGTGAGGAGAGTTCGTCGGCCGTCGGATGTGTTTTTGCGTTCGGCAACCTTGTTGATTCCCCAAGTTTAGAGAGGCATCGAGTTCATGTTCTTACATAAGAGATACCTGTAATAACTTATGAATAATTATTTTTTACTAAAAAGACTGCTTTTGTGAGTCTTTGTTGTTGCCTGCGCTTGTGAAATAAATTCTTCCCCAGATCGATGTTCAAGCTGCAGTCGAGAATAGCGACGCACTTGCCCGTGAAAGCGACCGTTAACTCCAACGTCTGACAGCAGGCGACCAGCCGAAGGACCCTTGTGGTAGGATTACCGACCAGCCATCATGAGAACAGAGCTACCACATGGACTTAGGGTTATGCACGAATTGTGTGTTCAAGTAGAAAAACAATGAGTTCCAGCAACAGGTGAGTGTTTGGCATAGATATTATAGACCTGAGTCCTAACCGCTAGACGAAGAAACGATGAAGACAAATATAAAAACTAGACGATCAAATCACAAGATGGAGTTATGAAGAAATCTCCGTCAGTTTAAAAAAATTTAATTCGTAAGTAGTTTGACAGCTTAAAGGCTCTCAAAGCTTTTGGAAAAGTTTTGAAGATCAAAGAACGTTGGAGACTTGAAAGATCCAGATGTGAAGTTATTGAATTTTATTTGAAAATGTTTTTTTTTTTAAATTTTATTTATTTTATTTTAAAATGTAACCCTGAGTCGTCAGGAGTGGGGTTACCTTTAAGCTTCGGCCAAAATGTAACGTGAACATACATCCCGCTGCTCAACTCCCCACAGTCCCCTGTTAGATACGATTACAAATAGCATCCCCTTAAGTTTCAAGTGGCAATATGCTTTATTTGAGGTGAAAAATATAAAAACTAAAAGATTCATTTTTACGTAGTCGATTCTAGCTTTCCTTTTTCTTGAAAAAAAAAAAGAGTTATTCACATTTAACAAGGCACATTGTCACTGGAAAATAAGGGGCTACTATTAAGGTCCATGTCAACAAGAGACATTCTAAATAAAATTTTGAGTAGGCATCTCCGGACCCACAGAACAATTGTTTAATCACGGCCATCTTTACAAGCGACGGGCGAACATCACTTACACCCTCTGACGTAATTAATGTTGAGTGTATGATTCGGCCGTGTCCAAAAATTTAACATGATAAAGTGTTGTAACTTTGAAGGGTCGATAATAATTAAGACAACATAGTGGCATATTTATAAGTGTGTATTTATAGAGCTACAGAAATAGAAAGTCTGCGTCCGATACTGTGGCTATGGCTGCGACACAGTCATAACTCTATTCATAGTATCTGGAAGAGTCCATCTACTTCTGAAATTAAGTAACTGAATACCAAACCGTAAAATAAAACGAAATTATCATATTATGAGCTGTACATGAGTTCTCTCTCTCTCTCTCTCTCTCTCTCTCACACTACGTATCTCTTATCATCACTCATGGAATGGTTTTCTCAAAGGCTACTTGTATAAGGCCCAACGAGGAAATCGGTTATCTAGATGTCCCTCTCTCCAAAAGGGACAAGTCAATAACAAAATGGCCCCTTGAAACACTCATATACTTGACTTGTTATTCGGGTGGTCCCTCAAATAAAACAGAAGTGCAAGCCTGACAGACTGGAAGCATTTTATGATTCAAAACTAATTCTTTCAGTTATCCAGCTTGTGGGGTTAGAGGGGGGGTATTAATTTTTATTTCAGTCTTGAGCAACGCAGAATCTTTATGTTAATATAGTATCAAATGCAGTAAAATATTTAATTCAATAGGACTCAAAATTCTGTATTTATCATTATTTTTTAGTCGCATTTTTAAAATATTAATCGAGCAACAACTTTTCAAAAATTAGATTAGATTATTAGCAAAACAATTTAATTGGTCAATAGGATTAGTATTTTTGTTTTTATAAGCTGCTTCACAACAATCTATTGTCCCTACCACTGTAAAACACTCACAGCAAACATTCGCTAATCTGCACCCACTGTCAACAATTCCCCCTACTCTCTATTTGTGTCTAAAACTAAATATATAACATAATCGCTTTCAGATCCAATATAAATAAGTTCTTGTTGAGCCGTCCTCCTAAATAATAAAATTCTACATGATTTCCACCACTACTGATCATCACAGTGTTGTCTCATCGGCCACCTGACACTTTGGGCTTTGATAAGCAATGACTCTCGTTTATCAATCTTCCAGATTGAGAAGAATTAGTAAAATTGTCATTCATAGAGGTAGAGGTTTAGGCTTCTTATCATGGGGTCCCGATTTCGAATCTCGTTAGATTCAGCCACTCTGATGAGTCGTAGACGACGAAACATGTGCCAGTGGATAATTATATTTTAAAAATAATATATATGCTGCTCCACATTAAGGGGGTACCAGATTGGTCAATGGAAAAATTATTCCCAACAAGCATTTAGGTAAAAATTCACTTTCGTATAAATACTTGAATTCATTCAAGAAAGTATCGCTAACAAAAACAAATAAAAACATCTACATAAAAACGCGATACAGTTGGTAGTCAGGCGAGGCAGAGGTTTAGGCTTCTTATCATGGGGTCCCGATTTCGAGTCTCGCTAGATTCATCTACTCTGATGAGTCGTAGATGACAAAACACGTGTCAATGGATAATTATATTTTTAAAATAATATATATATATATATATATATATATATATATATATATATATATATATATATTATATATGCGGGCTCACGATTTCCTTGTCTCTTGATCACTGTAGATCGTAACCATAGATAACGTTTATGCCTATATCTGGCTTTATAAATGTAAAGTTTCACTTAATTCTCATCGCGGTTGACAGTGGCATTAGCGTCACGTTTCTTGCTAATAGAGTCGGAGATGTCTTCGTGGCTGGGTTTAAATCGCACAACCTGCGGCAATCGTGACTTCCTGCACCGATGATTCCGAAAGGATGAAACACTAGTACCTGTAGGTATAGAAATAATTATTTATATCCACTAGTGTACAGCCTTCGTCAAAAACGACGGACAAAATATGTTTCGCCCGTGTACGCACTTATATTCGAATAAATTCATTGAATTATACATCGTTGATTTAATTCTGTATATACAAATTATTATTATCTGAGATAGCCCAAAGAAAAAAATCCACCTTAAACTTTTAACTCAGATTTATTTTTGAATTTTTTCTAGAGACTTACTAATTATTTCATCGCTTCCCATCTCCACTTGGAAGAGGATACGTGTTTTTACTCGGTAAGTTTTGCGTGACGGTACAGATTTATCTTTATACATAAACTAGCAAACCGCCTGTTGACGCGTAAACATTACATTTGAATCTACACAGATTTTTTTATTTCCTATTATAGAGCAAATTCTCTATTGATTATTATAATATAATTAAAATATATATTAATGATTTCAAAAGTTTTAACAAAATACGACTTAGTTACAATCCGCTACGATCGAAACCAGAATGTTCAGCACTCCAGCTTTAGTCGCTATTTATCTTCCCAGCTTCGTTACTGTCCGAGCTACCGACACATGAACAGTTAAAAATTAACCGACTCTGTGTTATGAATGTTTAATTTTTAGCATGCATAAAAGTAACAGCAGAAGTAATGATTTATTCTTATCTGCCAAGGCCAATTGTTTTATTTTCTATTTTGACAACTTAGCAGCAATATTTGCTAGTTAAAAATTAAATCAAAAATGTGCTGCAGGTCCAAATGCCGTATATATCAAATTTCAACTCTGTAGACCAAATATTTAGAAAGTAGTTTGACTAAGACTTTCCGCGCACGCACGCACGCACGCACACGCATACACACACACACACACACACACACACACACACACACACACACACACACACACACACACACACAAGGTTACTTATATATATATACATATATATATGTGTATGTATATGTGTGTATGTATATATATCCGTGTGCTAGAAGGTTTTCATCTTAAATTGTACGCAATTATGCAGAATGTAGAAACTATGCATAAATAGAATTACGCGTAATAATGAAATGAAACCAATCATCTAATAAGAAACTCTAAAAAATAAATAAGTAATAAATTAACGTTCGTTTTTCAATGGTATTCATATCCATGACTGAGCATATTAGGAGGTTTGTTGTAATAAGTTTTAAATAGAAAAAATAGGCTTTTAATATCAATGTCAGAGCAGGAAAAACTCAATTTCATAGGTATATAGGTAAATACCCATTAGTTCTTATTATAGTATACAAGGTGTATTGTATTACGTGTAATCCACAAGATTTGAGCCATTGTCGTTAAGAAGGTAAATTGTAATCAAGTAATATTGAAAATAAATAATAGTTTACAATGTGTGCTGTAATTTAATAGTCGTAAATGGGTTTATATATGGTAAAAACTATGAGAAGGTAAAACAAAATTAACAAGGAAGATAACGCTTTTTATATGTCTCGAAATAAAAGTGCACAAGATCTGCCCAATTTGCGCCAGAAAAGACCTTTGACGCGTGTTTATAAAAAGAAACGTTCTAATTGGTTTTCGACTCTTTTTTTTTTCACGGTTGGTTGATTAGTAACATCCTGTTACGTCAAGATGTTTTATGAAAAAGAAGAAATAAAAGAAAGCTGAGAGTTTGACGTCAATCGGAAATGTGAATAAAACTTTTGGATGATTGACTATATTTAAAATAAATGAATAAAATACGAGATAATATGTGACAAAAGCCAGCCCCCTGTAACATTCTTAGCTTTGGAATGAGGAACCCAATCGTAAATCTAACAGCCAATTGAATTATATTTATTAATCTATATCTTCCATCTATAATAAATACTAATGCACACACACACACACACACACACACACACACACACACACACACACACACACACACACACACACACACACATATATATATACATACACACACAAACACACACAACTATATATATATATATATATATATATATATAAGTCAATGCATATATAAAAAATTCTTTCATGATTTTAAAAATCATCTCATAAACTCGTGCCCAAATCTTCACTCACATCAACTTACAACAACGCTAGACACTACTACCTTCTCAAACACTGCGAGACATCATTAGCTTCTCAAACATTGAAAGACGAAACTAACTTCTCAAAAACTGGAAGACACCGCTAGCTTCTCAAACACTGCTAGACGCTTCTCGCACCTCAAACACTGCTAAATTTTACAAGCTTGTCAAACACTGCTTTACACCGCTAGCTTCTCAAACAATGCAAAACACCACGAGCTTCTTACTGCTAGACACTACTAGTTTCTCAAACACTGAGAGACAATACTAGCTTCTCAAACAAAGCAAAATACCACTAGCTTCTCAAACATTGCTAGAAACTACTAGCTTCTCAAACAATGCAAAACACCACTAGCTCCTCAAACACTGCTAGACACTACTAGCTTCTCAAACAATGCAAAACAACACTAGCTTCTTAAACACGGCTAGATAATACTAGCTTCTCAAACACTGCTAGACACTACTAGCTTCTCAAACAAACCCTAGCAAGACTTTACTAGCTTCTCAAACGTAGATAGTTTTTCCTAGCTCAAACAAACCCTACACACTACTAGTTTTGTAAACATAGCTAGACTTTATTAGCTTCTCAAACAGAGGTAGATTTTACTAGCTTCTTAAATACTCCTAGACTTAACTAGCTTCCCAAACACACACAAAAAAATCAGTCAAATCTTAATTCCAAATCATACAACAACGATTAGGAAAAAGTCTGACTCGACGAATCAAGTTTCAATCTTTCCATTTCTCAGCGCTTTCAATCTTTAAAGTTCGACTGGTATCGACTACCATTTTTGTTTCTCGACACCTTGAATTGTCAAAATTCAATACGAATCGTTTAATATTTTTTTTTCTCGACGATTTCAATTGTGGATGTTCGTCGCAAATTGGTTAATATTTTTATTTCTCAACACTTTTAATTTTCAAATTCGACCCGAATTATTTTACTCTTTTCATCTCTCGACGCTTTCAAGATTTTAATTTCTCCACACTTTCAATGTTCACGTCCCACTTTCGTTTCGGTCGCATCATCTTTGTATTTCATGTCGAAATAGCTTGTAATTAAAGAAAAAGGATTATAACAGCGTTCTTACGATATTCCACATTCCGACCTGTTCAGTTTGGTTCCCAGAATTAGACTGCTTTACCATCCTGACTTGAAGTTTTTTATAACGTCTTTTTGGGAGCGAAACCTCATTGATATGCAAATCAATGCATATCAAACTACAGAATTGTCGAGTGTATGTGAGTTTTACATTTGTTTCCTGAAAAATGAAAAAGAAAAACCCAAATTATTTCTTCAATTAGATTATCCTAAGGAAGTCTTGAAATAAAAAACTAGATGAAGCGTTCATGAATATATAAATAAAAGTCCTTGGACATTTACCAGAAAACAATGTTACACACACACACATATATATATTATATATATTTTATTTTTAAAACAGTAATCTACGTACACGAGTGTTTCAAGGTAACTGCCTCCAATCAGCGTAGCTTGACTTTTTCTAGGAATTGAACTCCAGACTACGTATATCACAGTCCGACGCGTTAACCGTTCCGCTACGAACTCCTAGATGACTTCTGGTGTTTATTTTTATCGCTTTATAAATTTAGATTTGTTGTTGTTGTTTTTAACACTTTTCTTCCATCTATATACATATATAGCTTAGAAAGATATCCACGATTCCAGGATTTATAAAGCAACCGAACTCATAACAAAAGAATTTCAATAACTATCTAGCGAATATACCTGGTTAACCAAGTGCAAGAGAGATACAAAAAGTTGTACTTACAGGGGCGATAAGAATCTTAAAATGATCGTTTAATCTAGCTCTTAACCTCTTAAATAGCAAGTAAATATCTGGCATATGGTGGGGTGGCCATATCCAGCAAAATCACAATGATAAGATAACAAGCAAGTGAAGCACGCATGGTCTCCTTTGAGTGCGCAGTGAACGAGGTATAAGAAAAATGACTAAGTTCAGCATCCCCCCTCCATTTAGCCCTAAAATCCCCAGGGGTCGTCAAATCCTGGTGCAAATGAACAAACGATGCAGTTTTAGGCCTTAACATATGTAAATTTGAGTTCTGCACCATGCAAAAAAAGAAATACACAAGTCCATCATTTGCCCCCGCACCCATTTAGCCCCAAAGTCTCCAAGGCATTAATATATTTAAATTTAAGTTCAGCACAATGCAAAGCTGCTAAATAGAGATACACAGAAAACTGTAGACAAATAAGTAAAATATTCCCCAAAATTAAGTGTTTTTATTAGCCCTAAAAGAACCGCTGGGGCACACCTAAGAGTTATCGCGAAGTATAGACAAACAAAATTATATAGAAATCAGTTAGTTACAACTTTTCAGAAAGTTTTATAAAAATCCAACACATCAATTTTTTTTTTAATCAGCACAGAACTGTCAATTTTAGCCATTTTAATCCGAAAGGCATCACAGGGGTGGGGGCAACTGGAGTTTTCCCGGAAAATCCGTTCTGTTACTTATTTTTACTCATATCATGTTTAATGTTTGTGCAAAATTTCAAAAAATTCCGAGGCGTAGTTGTTGAGAAAAGTGCAACAGACGAACGGGCGAACGAACGAACAGAAGAACGGATAAGGGTGAATTTACAGGTTCACCCCCCCCCCCTTTTGTCGGGGGGACCAAAAATAAACACGCGCGCACACGCACACACACACACACACACACACACACACACACACATATATATATAAACCTGTGTTGATACTTATGCAGAATACGAACAATATTTTATTTTAGTAAGCATTTTCAAGTTAAATTTTAACAGTATCCTTTGTTTATTAAATTATGAGTGAAAGTGCAGAATTATTGCAAAGCGCTCACCCTCACCGTGTTAAGAATGTGCTTCTAATTAATAACGAGTTGGGTCCGTATTCTGCATGACTACCCCCGCGTCTTCTTCCATACTGAATGAATTTTATAAACGAGAATCTTTTATCTTTTTAACGACATATTTACCCACTTAAAATATACTAGCTTAAATATGATATTGTAATTTGTCCAGATTTTAGTACGTATTATTATGATAGAATCATGATTTCAAAAGTGAAAAAAATAGTATTTAGGTTCCATCAACTAGAATCGAAACCGAAGCTCTAGCACCCAAAGCTGGTGATGTTACCACTGTATCAACGTGACACGGATATAAGCCGATTAAAAATTAAAAATAAACTAAGATGTATGTACAAAATGTTTAACAACTTTTTTCAATTTTAACCTTTTTTGACCCCTTAAAAAAGATTTTAATTGGCTAAAGGCCCATAAAAAACGGCCCGTAAAAAATCCAATCATTTGAAGCTCCTAGCGCTACTCTGCGACTTTTAGTTTCGGAGGAGATAGAGTTTGAAAATATAGAGACAAACGGGCAGACATACATATAGCCGTTTATATATTAGATTTCACAACACTGTAAATTTATAAAAAATTTTTGTTCGTTAACGCTGTTTTATCTCTTTCGGTCACGCACGACACCATGTTGATGAATTTTGCACTTGCTAAATGGTGACCCATTCTCAATCATTCACCATTCTCGTTTTCATCTATATTCATAGTATACGCATTTGTCATTTTTATCATTTTCCACTAAAACATTGTAATTACACACGTGGTTGTTGGAACACTTGGTTTTCCTCTTGTTAGTCATAAACAAGGCATATTGCCACTTGGGCGTAAAGATCATGTTACAGGAGATCATGTTCAGGAGATCATGTTCAGGATCATGTTTACAGGAGACTGCGCGAGGAGATGAGGGAGATATCTGTTTGCATTTACATTTAAACCTCTGCATATCAGTACATTCAGATGAGCAGGAAGCAGGGAGAAAATACCAAAGTTTTGCGGTCCGAGGGAAGAACATATTAGATTAGAAGTCTTTTCAGCATTTAGGGACCTCGATCGTGAAGAAGTGTGATTTTGCTGCTTGACGGCTTAATCAAGGGCATTTACTTCGTTGGGGGGCACAAATGCTATGAGTTCATCAAAGCACAGTCAAGTAAAGTACTTTTAAAACAAGCACAGGGATGCAACATTGCGGCGATGGGACAGGGGTTGGAGCTTATTTGATAGTGCGGGATCTATTAAATATTAGGCATTTTTTTGGCTCTTATTTAAAAAAGGGAGAGATTATTATTGATAGATTTTGTTTACATGGGAGTCACCACTTATCAAGGCCCAGAGGCCACTCGAGGATAAGGGTTAAAGAGTGTACAGTAGTCAATTGGACAATATAGTAATCGTTAGTAATGAAAATTCGGTAAATTTGTTAACTTAAGTTGAATGGCTCATCAAGAACTTGTTTACGTTGGACTTGAAGACAACCATATTGCAGTCAGCTGGAAAGCAGGAAAACGGAAGAGAGTTCCACAGGTGTGCAGTTCTAAGAAAGAAGCTTCGTTCATGGAATCTACGTTTAGTTTTAGGCACAGATAAAGAGTGGGAGGAATTATTGATAGTGTTTTAAGCTAGACGAGTATTTCTTATCAGTCGAGCACTTGCCATGAAAATAATGATAAAGCAGAGACAAACTCGCAACATCTCTTCTGTGAGAAAGAGGTTGCAGGGAAAAGAAAAAGACACCCCCTAGGAGGCTACGTAGTCTATTTTGAACTCTATCAAGGCAGGAAAAGTCCTTTCTGGTAGCACTTGTCCAGATGTGGCAACAGTACTCTATCCTTGGATGTACCTGGCTCTTATATACATAAAGAATTGCATCAGCAGTGAGACTCTATGTATGTGCGAATGGTGACTTTGTTAAGGTACAAGCTACTCTCAGGTATGGGTCATTTTCCAGCAAGGTAGAGAGAGCTCACCTTATTTGCAGCAGTTTTGGCAATGTCCTCAATGTTTTTATTCCAATTCATGTTGCCTGTAAATGTTAAGCCGAGAAGTTTGAACGGTGAGCTCTCAAGTAGGATGTTATTACTCGTGGCTATCGTTAGCTGGAAAAGATTTTTATAATTGCCAGCGACATTACATAGACGCGATCGTCGTCCAAACTAGTATCCACACTACAACTCCACACAATCAAATACTTAGCCTTCGGACCGGGATCAAAGTGTAGCATCTGTTCCGGCAGATACTGCAAGCTATGACTAGCAAAGACCAGCTATGACTAGCAAAGACCAGATGTGGGGGCAACCCCACATGCCTGACCTTTAACCAGCTCCCATTTCCCACCTCTCGGGAGCTGGTCCCCTTTTTCCTTTCCCCCTCCCTTCACTCCTCACATTAAAAATTGGCCTTGTGCCTAATTTGCTCGGTGGGGGAGCAAATAAATACATACTGCAAGCAAAGACCATGTGTGGGGGCAACCCCACATGTAAGACCTTGGTCAATGTAGGGGAAACCCTTCATACCAATTGTCACTATCCAGCTCCCCTACTCCCCGGGGAGTTGGTCCCCATTTCCCCTTCACTCCTCACTTTAAAAATCGGCCTTGTGCCTAATTTGCTCAGTGGAGGAGCAAATAAATACCTCAAAGTGTAGTATCTGTTCTTCAGATGCTGCATTTCAATTTCTTGCTCTCTGTCAGTGGAGGAGAAATCCTTCACGACTGAGACAATTTTTATTTTTGTTCCTTTTCTCCACATTAAAAAAACCACCCTGGTGTCTAACTCTGTCCTGTGGGGGGGGGGCATTGTAAATAGGATCTTTAAAACTTGTAGCTGTATTTTTTTTTCCAAAAAGATCGTTCTACATTTTTTTTTATTTTTGGATTTTATTATCCGATTTATTGTTCCTTTTTAAAAGGAACAATTTTATTGAAAATTTCTTGTTCGAACCTGTAAAGTTTTCATATATCTTTTATATATTTCGATTCATAACACTAAATGTACACGTATTTATATAAGTTTCCATTAGTATACATGGACAAGTAAGAGTGTGTGTGTGTGGGGTAAACGGGTGTGTGTTGTGTATGAATTATTTACTGTCAAAGTAGTGTACCCTTAGAGGGTAATAAGATCAGTGTTTTTTTCTTTCTGAGAAATGGAACATTTAAAGTATAAGCAAAGTCTATTTATATGCATACATCGCTGGTTTCCTGACAATCTTCGATACGGTTGGCTGTAACATCATGGATAGCAAAAGGACATATTTTATAATTCCGACATTTCTCCTTATCTGATGAGAAGCATGTTTTTTTTTTATTGGATTTTCACCCCATACAAGACAAAGTGCCACGTCTATGCAGGGGGCTACTATTTGGGACATAATTGCAGGGATTTCGCAGCTATATGTTTGTTTACATTACATTTGAACTTCTGCATGTCAGTACAGCCGTGGAAGCAGGAACCCGGAAAGGAATTCCAAAGTCTAGCAGTTCTGAGGAAGAAACTATTAAAGTAGAAGGCTTTCTGGCATCTGGGGATCTCTACTGTGTAGGAGCGGAATTTGTTGCTTGTCGGGTTTGTCGGGATTATTTATGTCGAGCGGGTACACTGGCTCGTAGTTCGTTGGGGCATCTACCATTAAAATACTTGTAAAACAAGTAGAGGGATGCAACATTTCGATGAGAGAGGAGCTGCAACCTGGCTGACAGTTCAGGACTTATTAGATTGGCGACTATATTTTGAAGCCTTGGGGAATGTAGCTTCGAAATGCCATAGACTTAAGAGATTTTTCTTGATATTCTCCTTAACCTTTCTTTTTTTGTTCTGATGTTATAATATAATCAAGTTATATAACCTTTATTTATCGTCTTTCATTGATTATATATATATATATATATATATATATATATATATATATATATATATATATATTGTTATTAACGTTTGTTATTAACGTTTGTTATTAACGTTTTATTTGCTTAGTTACACATGTTTCGGTTACCGAATCGTATCAACGACCCAGTAACTTCATCAGACTTTACAGAAATGGTTATTATGATTAGAAAAACGATATTAGAAGAAGCATAAAAAGTGAGGGAAGAATTTAAATTCTAATTCGACAACAGTTAACCGTCTCTGTAAAGTCTGATGAAGTTACTGGGTCGTTGATACGATTCGGTAACCGAAACATGTGTAACTAAGCGGATAAAACAGTAATAAAATATATATTTGCTCTGCAATAGTATTGCGGGGTCCCGATTTCGAATCTCGCTAGATACAGCCACTCTGATGAGTCGTAGACGACGAAACACGTGTCAGTGGATAATTACATTTTAAAAATAATATATATATATACCGCTCCCCATGTGGGGGTACCAAATTGGTTAAAAGGGAAAAATATTCCCAACTCGCATTTAGGTAAAAGTGCACTTTCGTAAATAATTGAATTCATTCAAAACATATCGCTAAAACAAAACAAAAAAAATCTCTATATATAAGATTGGTGCAAGAATAATATCGTTTTCATATATATAGTTGAATGTCAAAAACGACATTATTTTTGCATCAACTTTATATATATATATATATATATATATATATATATATATATATATATTACAATAGAAAAATGCGAGCATGAAAAGTAATATGGTTAAGCTTAAACATCGAAAAGTAAAGGACTAGTTGTTAAAACTGGAAAAGAAAAGGACAAGATATTTTAATAAAAAATATAATAAATTAATAACTTAAAATATTGCAGGATTAGAATTTAAAAAAAAATCAATTTATAACATCATATAATCAATTCTTAATCCATGTCCAAGTAATCTACATCTAAAATTTCAAGTGTTTAGACCCAGGATTGGCAGAGGAGTTTGATTGAGTTTTCAATTGTCAAATCGTTGAACTTTGACCTTTGACAGCCGAAAACCGATTAAAAAGATGTTCCCAAATCTCAATACCTCTTATGTCAAATCTGTAGTCTGTAGACGGAACATTGACAGAGTAGTTTGGTAGGAAAATGTATACATACAGACACACACACACACACACACACAGATAATTTTACTTATACGGTGCCGGCAAAAGAAAGAAATTGACGTGAACGCTAGAATATTGCAATTAAAAGTCAAATATGAATAGGTAAAACTATAGAAAAATAAAAGGCCAATCAAATGAGGTTTGTTTAAGCAGTTACATTAAATTTAGCTTAAATTTACAGTTTTTGAAAAAAATTACAAGTGCGGACTTTCTTTTTGACGCCAGTATTTATTACACACACACACACACACACACACACACACACACACACACACACACACATATATATATATATATATATATATATATACATATTACATATGTTGTTTTGAGAAAGAAAAAACCGAAGAATTTATAAAATGGTGATCAACGTTTCGTCCCTATTGCAGAGGACATCATCAGGATATCAAAATAAGGACGAAACGTTGCAATCACCATTTTATAAATTATTCGGGTTTTCTTTCTCAAAAGAACATAACGTCAACCATCGCTGGTATTTGATTTTATTTTTACTCATATTACATATATGTACACACACACACATGCGCAAACACACACATACACACACACATACACACACACACACACACACACACATATACATACACACACACAACTATATATCTTTCTCTCTCTCTCTCTCTCTCTCTCTCTCTCTATATATATATATATATATATATATATATATATATATAGAGAGAGAGAGAGAGAGAGAGAGAGAAAGATACACAGATAGATGCAACCCCCGACACATTTGTGTATACATTATACGTAGAACTGAGAACTTTGTGGCAATTATCACTTCTCTGTTATTTTTCTATTTTAGTCCTCATTAAGGTTTCCAGAAATAAAAATTAACAATTAAAATACACATTTATTTTTAGTAATCTTTCAATTACGAAATGACATCGTCATCTTTTATTGACTAAGCCCGATGTCGATGACCTTAGGAAAACGTATTTATTCCCCAAGGGAAGTAACTGAGACATAATTTTACTTTATTGTCTCCCTTAGAAGCTCATGTCTCGGCTAAACATATTTTACCATTTACTTTATATATATATATATATATATATATATATATATATATATATATATATATATATATATATATATATATGTATATATATATATATATATATATATATTTATTTATTCATGTATTTCTTCTCTCTCTTCACCCTATTTTGGGAAATAACTAACCTTAAAACAGTCGATTGATGATATAATTTTCATTTTTTTTTTGTGACGTATATTTAGTGAAACAACTGACATTGATATTTTACTAATCTGCAATAAAGCGATTGACGGAGTACACACACACACACACACACACACACACACACACACACACACACACACACACACACACACACACACACACATATATATGTATATTTATTTATGTATTTCTTCTCTCTCTTCACCCTATTTACCTCACGTTTCACACACTTTTACACGCACGCATACACACACTCTCGTCCTCTCTCTCGCTCGGTCACACACACACACACACACACACACACACACACACACACACACACACACACACACACACACACACACACACACACACACACATATATATATATATATATGAAATAAAATGGAGGTGGAAGGACCTGAATACTCAACGTTTCGCCCTATTTATGCGGGCTTCTTCAAGAGGGATTGTCATTGACGAGAGAGTCGGAGGATTGGGGCTATATATAATGATGGGGGAGAGCAGCGTGTTTTCCTTATGTAAATTAGATGTCATATATACATGTATATACATTTTATGAGAGAAAATAAATTATAGTAAACTAGTGTGGTGGATTACGTCTAAAAGTTAAAATATCGTAGAGATTAAAAAATTGCGTCTGGAAATATAGCGGTGATAGATTAAGTAAATAAAATGACACGAGATTACGAAGGAAGCTTTTTTTTTTTTTAATTAGAGCTAATTGAATTGGGATAAAATAGCGTAGTAACTTAAAAGATGGTGTCTAAAAATAAGAATAGGAGGTGATAAAATAAGTTACTACGCTACATGTATATATGACATCTAATTTACATAAGGAAAACACGCTGCTCTCCCCCATCATTATATATAGCCCCAATCCTCCGACTCTCTCGTCGATGACCATCCCTCTTGAAGAAGCCCGCATAAATCGGGCGAAACGTTGAGTATTCAGGTCCTTCCACCTCCATTTTATTTCATATCGTCGGATTTAATCCAGCTCAACAATCATATATATATATATATATATATATTAAAAGTGATGGTTGTGTAGCTCCAACGAGAGAAAAAAATGTATATTTAAAAGAGTGTAGCCATCAACAATTGTGGGTTTTGTTTAAAAGGTTTTCATCCTATTTTTATTTTAAAATATTTTTATAACGCGTTTCGAGCTTAGGGTGTGCTCTCTTCAGATGTTTTCGTAAAAAGTTTTTCTTTAAAATGGGGGTCTGTAGAGTTATTTTTACCTCCGCTGATACTAAATGTGTCTTTCAGAGTGATGTGTGGTCTCAGATATATATATATATATATATATATATATATATATATATATATATTCGTTTTTCTCTTCTCGTATTATGTAATGTTTCCCTATATTTGTAACCTAGCTCCTTTCTCTTTTTCTAATGAGAAGCATAATACTTCCATATACATATTTATGAAGAGCATTTATATGCTCTCCTACAAATGATGTTTCCGTCCTCACTGTGCTGACAAACAAATCCATATATTTCCATATTTACTTTATTTTATCTGTGGACCGTGCGCCCTTGCTTGGATCTTGTCTTCGATCAGGCGATTACATCTTTAAAAACGGTATAACATGAGAATTCATATCTATATATTTATTATAAATAATATATATATATATATATATATATATATACAAATACACAAATCTAACCAGGTAAGACATGCCATCAACATACACAAGTCGGAGTACATAAGCACCCCAAACCCTCACCTCACATTCAGACCCATAGTAGCAGGACCATCATGCCCAACAAGCAGACTTAGCAACCTAATAGACATACTATTACAGCCCTTCACCAATCTAGTCAAGTTTTGTAAGAAATGACACACACTTCCTTAGCTCCCTACCACAAACAGTAGACGATGGGACAATACTAGCCACATTCAATGTTAGCAGCCTATATAGCAATATCCCACACAACCTACGAACAGAAGCTATCTCATATTGGATTCACAAACATACACAGACTTTACACCCCAGATTCAATAAACAATTCGTGATTGATAACATTGACATAATCCTCAATAAAAACTCCTTCCAATTCAATAATGACAACTACATTCAAATACTAGGCACAGCAATGGGTACTAAAATGGCACCGACATATGCCACCCTTACACTCGCCTTCCTAGAAGAGACCCTTTATGAAAGGATAGAGCAAAAGTACGGGCACAATATAAAAACACCCTTCATAAAATCTTGGAAAAGATACCTAGACGACTGCTTTATCCTCTGGAGAACCACATGAAGGGATATCAGAGAACTCCACACTTTGCTACAAAATCTACATCCAAAAATAAACTTCACACTAGAACAAAGCCCCACAGAACTACCTTTCCTAGACATCCTAGTAACAATCAAAAACAACAACATAATTACAGATATCTACCACAAACCCACAGACACTCAACAATACCCCCACTTCAAAAGCCACCATCCTAAAAACTGTCTAAAATCAATACCTTACTCCCTAGCACGTAGAGTCTGCACCATAGTAACAGACACCTCCGTTCGACTAGACTGAATGAACTACAAATAACACTGCGGAAAAGAGGATATCCACTACCACTAATACAGAAAGGTATTGAACTGGCTGAAAAAATTCCAATAGACCAACTAAGAATCCCAAAAGAACACAACAAAAAACAAATTTTAGCATACGTCTCTACACACAACACAAACCACCCAGAACTATTTACACAGATAACAAAAAACCTTATCCTCAATCAGAACGACAAACTAAACAACATACTTAAAACAACAAAAATAACAAAAAGCAAACGCCAACCCAAAAACTTAAAACACATCCTAACTTCCTCAAAACTCGTTCCAGAACTACAAAAGGGGTTACAAAATGCAACAAACCGCGATGTGGAGTATGTGACATAATAATAGAAGGAAATACATACACATTCAAAAACCCAGCACAAACATTCAAAATTAAAAAAGGATCTAAATTGCACTTCCAGAAATGTAGTATATGCACTAAGATGCACAGCATGCAACAAATCCTACATAGGCGCTACCAAAAACTTCAGCAATAGAGTGGCCTTACATAAGAGCAACATCAAAATTGCAGATAACAGACACCTCTATGTTTCAAAACACGTAAACACATGCAGTGGAAACAGCTTTAAAATAATACCAATCTTCCAAACAGACAATTATTTTTATTTACTTACACAGGAAAAAAACTTCATCACAAGATTCACTCCTGAACTAATCAGAGCCTAATATCAACACACAAAAATATGAAATGCCAGGCACACTCGCATGCACATCCATATACATATACACACCCACACATAAATCAGAACCGACACATTAAAACACACACACGCGCACGCGCATACAACCACACACAGACATAACACCCCATATCTCTAATACAACACACTGAACAATACCAACCCTACTTAACCTCGAAACCAACACCACTAGGAAACACCTAGAACTATAGTATAATATCTGTTCCAACATCTCGCTCCCCCCTCAGTCAGTGGAGGAGAAATCTCTCATGACTGAGACAACTATCGTCCCTTCTATCATCCCCCTCCCATACCTATACCCCTCCAATTGGCCCCTCCCCTCTGGGGAACGAGATCTTCCCCACCCTAGGAACCGATCCTGGGTCTGGCCATACCCACATGGGGATACAAATAAATAGAAACATGAAAAAATCTCCTATACATATTTTTAAATACACCCCTCAATCTAAACAAACATAATATAAAGAATGCCCGAACAGTCTAAGACTGAAACGAAAAATCACAATGCTAAAATCTAAGAATCCAAAATATAAATATCAAAATAGAATGAAAGCACCCCTACCCTTATTTCAGAAGATCTGGTTCTCCCTCCCCTCCTCACACATATACATTAGTAACGACCTTGGATCAAAGTCACCTTCCTTTGGAAGCAAATAACCTCATAATACTATAAAACAGTACACACATTTTCAAACCAATAAACGAAAACACACACACATCCTACCCTAAAGGAAAAGAAAAAACACAAGCAGAAAGAGAGAGTGAGAGGGAGAAACACAACACAGGAGTGACCACAGCCGAGGCCGCCGAGATATAATATATCTCGGCGGCCTCGCAACAGCCCAATAAAAGAGAAATAAAAATTGAACATTCAAATGAATAGTAGACACTTACACGTTTCCACCCCTTGAAAATACTTCAAATGAACTACGAAAATGCTATTTTTACATCTCCAACACATTTTGAAAATAATTTCTGAAGAGGACGCTTCACAGAACGTCTGAAACGCGTTAAAAACGATTTCAATGATTTAAAAACATTATTACAATGATCTAAACATAATTCTCAATGAAAAATCAAGACACGGAATAATAAAATAATGTTTAAAAATACACATTGTTGGTGACTACCCCCTTATATATATATATATATATATATATATATATATATATATATATATATATATATATATATATATGAAGTGAAGAGATTGGAGTTTATATATGTTTGTCAAAGTTTATATATGTTTGTCAAAATTAAGGTAGGTTTGTTGGTTATTTTTTGCTTTTTGTTTTTCCTTTTAATAAACAGTGTTCATTACTCTTCCTGGCGTTTTTGATTTCACTCTGCTTTTTTCGTCAGATCTCATCGGTGGATTTCAGGTCAAAAGTTGTACGAGTACCAAGATGTCATATTGAAAATGAAAAAAAAAAACTGTGTTTTTGAAAATCTTTATTCATAACAAGAACGATTTTGCTCTCCTGTAATTGATTCCATCTGTCAACGAGCTCATAAATGCCTCACTTGTAAAATTCTTTAGGCTTGGATGTGAAATATGAATCTTAATCTCCAATCTCCTCATGCTTAATCTCGTGATGTTGACTTAAGACGATTTAAATGGTTTTGTAATCCTTGAAGTAAGCAACAGTCCGAGGGCACTCGATAAAGAGAATGCAGGGTGGGGCAGATTTTACAACCAAATTTTCCTTGGGGATCTTTGGTGAGGCCGACTATCATCGATGGCAGGATAGAAACTGGAGAAACTTTGGATTTCGTTTTTATTTATTGAAAAATGATCGACTCCCAAGACGAATCAACTCTCCGCTGACGTTGTTTGAAACTTTGGATTCTAGGAGTATCAATTTTCCTCATTTTGTGTATTCTTTCTCCTTTCGTTTTGAATTGATAGCTAAGTTTAATTTCAGAAGAGTTTTCTATGGGTAGCTAATCTGTATAAGTCCTGGAGATGAAAAGGAGCTTTCGGTGGGTAGCAGATCCTTTGAATGCAAAATTTTGCAGTCAAAGGGCAAAGATCTTTCTCGTATGGATACGAAAAATTACGCGCGGGAATTCTAAATGATCCAATATCCGGTTACGGATTGGTTGCATTCAAATATCGGTAGAATTGGTTTCCATTGTTTTCAAGTGTCCTGTTTTGCTTCCACTATTCAGATTTTTATCAATATTGTCTCAATCTCCTTTGCTTTACTGTTATTTTTGGTCCAGGTTATCGTCTTCCTTGTTTTGCATAACCCGGCTGGTCACATTTCCAATTTTGATTATTCAGTTTTTATCGTCAGTGTCTATAAGTAAAACCTTCGAATTTTCGTTAATTATACTCTCATATTATATAAAAAATATTGCAACATTTTGCTAAAGAGATAAGAGTTTTTTGATAAGTTACGACGTTTCCTTGATGTTGTAGCTCACGTGAAAAGTCTCCATGTCAACCTTTGATGGCGGTGTGAAGAAGAACCGTTGCCCGACGAGCTGAGATTTGGGAACAGCAAAGCAATTTAGTATTTTCCACGTATATGCTAAAACACATAGTTTCGTAATTGCTGCATTTTTATTTAGGAGAATAAGGGATTTGATAGTTCATATTTGCCAGAAAAGACTTTGGCTTTTACAATTATATATATGTATATGTGTATGTGTGTGTGTGTCAGAGTTGATTGATTCTCAAAAGCAAAATATTTTACTTAATATAAAAAGCAAGTTATTGAAGAAATAAATATGTTAATATTTATTTAAACAAATATAATTAGTTGTCTGAAAGTTAGTATGTATAGCAAAATGTAGACTTTTTTTTTTTAGTTTTCTCTAAACGAAGTAAACAGTCGATGTTGTGAAGGTGATAAATGAAAAATGTCCCCATCCCAAAATAGTTCCTTAACGAAATGAGGGTTATTAGAAGGAAACTAAAGCGATTTATGTTTCTGTATACAAAACCAAAGAGAAAATAAACAAGAAAAATTGGCGACCAGATTAGTTGCTACTGATGACGAACTTAAAAACATCTGACAAAATAATTTACATAGTAGATAATTATTTTTTCTGAAAAGTTATACATTAAAAAATAGTAAATAAATAGAAGTGACGTTATCGTGAGAAGCAGCCCTAATATACACAGGCACAGAAAAAGTACATATACATATATATTATTGATATAAAAGTGAAAATTAATACAGAAATATCGGTGTACAACTTCTTTTAAACGGACTTTTTTAAGAACTCTAACTCTGTATAGAAACTGATTTGAAGCAATCAACTAGAATCACCTAGTAAACTTTACTTATTTGAATTTGGGCGTTCATATGAACACCTGGTCTTCAGAAAAATGTATAACTATGTGGTAGTTTCGGTTGTCAGTGACGTGTATATACCAATATACACTCGTTATCGTCAGTAAGAACCCATATTCATGAACATATGTGGATACAATCACTTAGGCGCCGATGTTTACATTTTGTGATGGTCTATGTAGAAAACTTGAAATATTCAAAAACAGAATGAAAGATTGCCCTTACACAATCACAATAGGATATAAGATTAGACATTTTTATCTGTCTGAAGGTCATTCCATACAAAACAATGTTAATGAATAGATGCACTATATTTTGCAAGCAGGTTTTTAATTCAACAGGTTTTTAAGATGGCTTGCATTAAGAAAGCCATATCAAATTGAAAGGATTTGTTTCGCTTGACTGGAAAATTACTTTTATTGTGTTATCCACTAGTATTTCTATAATATAGTAAAAGTTTTCAAAAAGGATATAACTCATATGAATTACCAATAGGTACAAAAAATCCCTTCTTGCAAAACATTTTTTTTACAATATTGCTTTTATTTATACTTATCTCATGAAAATAACTTTTTTGTTGACTTATTTTAAAGCCTTTATTACTATACGTTCTCATTTATATTGGATGAATACACAAGTGGCCACCTGTATGAGTACTGTTTTAATTGTGTTAGCTTCTTTATACCTATTTGTGTGAGAGGTGTATATTTATACGCGTCTTTTGACATGCCATTCTTTTTAAAACTTTCCTTAATGCTTAAAATAATAATAAAAAGAAGACAACGTTGAATACAGCATTAATTACACTGATGTTTTAAATTTAAAACATGCTGAATTACAAGCTATTTAGAGATTAATAAAACGCAATATTGAAAATATTAAACACTGTGTATCGCTTTATTGCAGGTCAATGTTTTTTTAATTTCGAAATTGCTATGAAACGCAGAGAAGTTAAATCTGGTACACTAGAAGAGCATAACAAGGTGCCTTATTTTCCCTGATTTCTATGGATTTTGACAAATATTTTGAAAATTATGTTGATTTTTCTATTTTCTGGTAATTTTAAGTGTATATCACTTTATTGCAAGTTTCGAAAATGTTCCCCGTAATAAAATAATATTCCGACTTCATATTTCTATTTATATGAAATAAAGAACGTATCCAGTAACAATATTGATAAAAAAAAAACAAAACAAAACAAAAAAAAAAAACAAGAACGAATTTCAAATTATTTTGTTTAAGGAAATATTTATTTATCAACATATCTCCCATGCTTCAAAATCACTTCGAATAGCTTCTTGTCAACTGATGATGTCAATCGGCGGATTTAAGATGATATGATGCTATAGGAAACTTCCAAAATCTTCCTCCAAAGTTCATCTATCTACGAAAATTGAACACCTCCTTCATAAAAGTTCAATTCGGTTTATATCTGGAGAACAAGGTGGCCATGTCATTACATTTTCTCCACTAATGCCTAATAACTTAAGGTAGGATGTCGTAGCATTAGCTTAATGGGATGCCGCATTGTCGTGCATAAAAATCAATTTGCGATGAGGCGTCAATGGAAGGTCATCCATTCATGGTGATAAATGCTCATTTAAAAATAAAATATAAGACTGGTTTGTCAGATTGACATCTTCTGAACTCGAAAGGGTTGAATTAGTTCGTCGCAGATTATCCCAGCCCAAAATATGATACCTCCACCTCACTGTTGACGAAGAAATCGATGAGGGGTAGGGAATTCGAAAGGACTACAAACTTTGGCCCACTTATCTGGTCCATAAGGGTTGCTCTGGCCTCATCGTTGAAAAGAACATTTTCAAAGCTAGTTTTCATGTATTTCTGAGCCCAAGCTAAACGTTTTTACTTATGAGTTATGTTTAAAACAGGTCTTGCAATGGGCTTAATGCTTCTTGCAAGTTCATTTAAGACATCACAGCGTGTCTTTCTGGACAAGGAATGTATTTCAGCCTTATCAAATCTAGCAGAACTGTTGCTGTTCGGCTGCTTGATAAGTTGACAGCAAATGTTTCTAATATCACGAGCAGAAACTGACTTTCTTGTGTTTTTGTCCTTCCTTGTTTGGATTTTTACGAATGAAGACAATGTTCTTCGATATTTTTCAAGATCCTTGACTAAATCTATAAGAGATAACCCTTCTGCAAGGCCTGCAACAACACATTCTTTTCACTAGCTGTTAATCGACCTTTTCTAGGAATTTTGGGAGACCTGCAATAAAGTAATACACACTTAAAATCACCAACAAATAGAAAAATTAGCATAATTTTCAAAATATTTGTTAAATTCAGGGAAAAATAGCACCTTGTTATGATCTTCCACTGTACCAAATTTCACTTATCTGCGTTTCATATTAAAAAAATACTGACCTGCAATAAAACGATACGCAGGCTTCACACGGATTTATTCACAGAAAGTATACAAACTATTTTGAATAGATATCAAAAAGAGTATAATGCACTAGGAAAACTAAAAAAGCTTCGTCGGGCAGAAATCTGCCATTCAATCGACCTAGATAATTTTATTGATGAAAGCGCTCACCCTGTTCCTAGCTGAATGTTCTACGATTTTCCTGAAAATAATCAAGATGATACCAGAGAAAGTGTAGTTTAACTGCCATGCACATCCTAAGTTAGTGAAAATACTTTATTCATGAGAAAACTTGAACCTTTATATAAAATCTGGAAACGCAGATAAGATAAGATACCGGACATATTATTTCTATGTGAAACTGGAATAGGGCCGACCACTTCCCTAGATGAGTTCATAATTAATGGATACTCCAATTTAACAGCTAAATCTGACTCCCAAGATCGCCATGGGCATGGAATATGTGCCTACATTAAGGATGGCTTCCCATGTGGCAGGGATATCTCTAGAGAAGATCCTAATTTACCCTATATGTGCTTCAGGGTTGCACTTGTAAACACCACTGCATTTATATTTGCCCTCTATAGGCCCCACAACAGCGGAGTTACTATCTTTAAGAGCATATCTGAGAAAATAGACCACATACTGTCTTCACATCCCTCGGCTAACATCCACATCTGTGGTGACTTCAACGTCCATAACGTGGAATGGCTGACCCATTCAAATAAGACAGATGATGAGGGGAGGTTTTGTCATGATTTTGCCATTGCTTATGACCTCACTCAGATTGTTCGCGAACCCACCCGTGTGCCCGATACACCCAATCAATATGCAAGCCTCTTAGACCTTTTTCTTTCAACTTCCCCTGAGCTATGTTCATGTACCGTTCATTCTCCTTTAGGATCCTCCGACCACTCCGTCGTATCAGTTAAGATAAAAACAAAATGTAAGAAGCCATCAGACGTACCCCTCCACCGTACTGTATACCGATACTCTATGGCTGACTGGGATAGCTTCCGTACATTCATATCTGATTTACCTCTGCATTCCATGTTTAAAAAGGATGTGTCCTCTATAGTATCAGATCTGACCGAATGGTTAATTATAGGCATAGACCAATTCATACCATCTAAAAAATTCCAACACAAACCTAACAGCCAGCCATGGTTCTCCCCAGAATGTGCTGCTGCTATCGCGCAGAGAAATCACTTTTTCCATAACTACCAACGTAATAGATGCACTGAGACTAAAGCTGCTTTCAGGACTGCCAGCAACCACTGTAAAAGAGTAATAAAAAATGCAAGAGAGCTATATGCCCAGTCTGTTAAATCCAAGGTAGCTGATCAGCGGCTTGGTTCCCACCAGTTTTGGCAAATGACAAATAGGATCCTGAACAGAAGTGTGCGTTCTATCCCAACCATTATCAATGGACCAGAGGTTATCTCGTCAGCGTCAGACAAGGCCAAACTATTTGCAAAGAACTTTGCAGCTAATTCTACCCTATGCGACGAAGGCCATCAACTCCCCATATTTCCTCCTATAACACAGAACAAGCTAGGTAACATACAAATATCCGTGCATGAGGTCGCCAAGCTAATAAAAAACCTAGATTCCAGTAAAGCAACAGGCCCTGATGGCATCCCAATTATAGTGTTAAAAAAGCTTCAACCAGAACTTGCTCCCATACTTACGAAACTATTTAAGCGCTGCCTTAAGGAGAAGTGCTTTCCGACCCCCTGGAAGACCTCATCAGTTTGCCCTGTATTTAAGAATTCAGGTGATAAGTCATCTCCCTCTCAATACAGACCAATAAGTCTTCTCTGTGTTATGAGTAAGTTACTGGAATCAATATTAAATAGAGAAATAGTCAACCACCTCAGCAGGAATAACCTTCTTAGTGACACACAATATGGTTTCCGCTCTGCAAGATCTACCGCAGATGTGCTGACGGTTATATCCCACAGGATTAGTGAATCTCTTGACAAAGGCTTCCTTTCTAGGGCAATTGCTCTTGACATACCAAAGGCCTTTGACAAAGTATGGCATAAGGGTCTACTTCACAAGATTTCCAGCTACGGTATAACTGGAAATGTTTTCTCAATCATTAAATCATTTCTCTCCGATAGGCTCATAAGAGTAGTGGTAGATGGACAAAAATCGGAGGTCTGCAATATAAATGCTGGAGTCCCTCAGGGGTCAATCCTGGGCCCAACTCTCTTCCTGATCTACATCAATGACCTCCCTAAACACATACTTAAATCATTCGTTGACATCTATGCTGATGACACGACCATCTACGGCAACACATCAAAGGCTGTAAATGACGAAGTTCTCTCGGATTCTCTCTCCTCTGATCTCGAGCGCGTGGTTCAGTGGGGGAAGATGTGGCTAGTTACCTTTAATGCATCTAAAACCAAACTCCTATCCTTACATCATCAACGCTCTGATCCCCATCTGGCATCAATTGTGATGGATGGCTCTCGTCTGGGTGAGGCCCCATGTTTTGACAAGCTTCTGGGTTTGACCTTTACTCCTGATCTGAAATGGAACACGTACATCAAGTCTGTTGCCAAGGTCGCAGGAAAGATGGTGGGATCCTTCTACCGCTCCAGAAGATATCTCACTACTGATGCAATTCTCTATCTATATAAAAGCCAAGTACGTTCAAGGATGGAATACTGTTGCCATATCTGGGAAGGAGCTGCCAAAAACAGCCTATCATGCCTTGACAGAGTACAAAATAGACTTCGTGGTTTAGTGGGGGATACCCTTTTCTCTACCCTGCAACCCCTCTCCCACAGAAGAGACGTTGCGAGCCTATCCTTGTTTTATCGTTATTTTCATGGCAGGTGCTCGTCTGAACTCCAATCTCTGGTCCCCCCCTCGCCAATCTTTCACGAAAAACACCCGTCTAGCTGAATCCACTGTGAAAAATTTCCCCCACTCTATATCTGTGCCTAAATCAAAACGCGGATTTCATGAGCAAAGCTTCTTTCTTAGAACTGCACGCCTGTGGAACTCTGTTCCGTCTGCCTGCTTCCCTCCGAACTACAACTTGGATGTCTTCAAGTCTAATGTTAACAAATTCCTAATGAACCGCCCACCTAATTAAACACTTCATAAAATCTCCTCACTAACGTGATGTACTTGCAATAACCCTTATCCCTGAGTGGCTTCCGGGCCTTGATAAGTGGTGATCACTGTGTAAAAAAAAAAAAAAGAAAAGTGTTATCATGTTGGAGAGTGTGCGACGTCGACAAGTGTCGTTATGGTAAATCGGTTGATCTACATACACTACACATTATCATGTACAAAGAGGGTCGGCATATTACCTAGGTATGGGGTTCTCGTCGACATCCCTTAAATGTCGCTGGCCTTTTGTCGATCGTTTAACCAGTTGACCTAGACAGAGAATATAGTAAACGGCCTGTCCATAATATGAAATGTAACTCGTTATCGATATACATAAAACTTCTCGACAGATTTTTTTACGACTGATCGTCGTTAAGACGAGTGAAGCGATTGGTTCCGTCACGCGGTGTTTCATTAAACGCTTGGATTTAATAATGATGCGCCACATCGGAGATCATTGTGAATTGATCTGACTCTATAAGCGCCTCTTCGCCGTTATTATTCGAAGAAACACTTTGAACTTGATCACAACCAATCTAGCAAGCAAATTAAAACATTCACAACAAACACTCATCAACCTACAACCACTATCAACAATTTTCCTTACTCCTTATTTATGCTTAAAATCAAACGAAAATCACGGAGTAAAATTTCTTTTCTAGAACTACCAGTCTGTGGAATACAAGACCGCTGGGCTGCTTTCAAGCTGATTACAACATGGTTGTTTTCAAATATAATGAAAATAAGTTCTTAATTAGCAGTCCATTAAATAATCAAATCCTAACCCATTTCTACGATTACCGAACATCACGGTCTCATCGACCACTTGACACTCATTAACTCTACTCCTTGGATGACATTTGCGCCTTGTAAGCGGTGACCTTCTAAATAACGAACTTCCGATAAAACTGTAATTTGGGATATACGGTGGAACGATAAAATTGTCGCCATAGAAAAGACGATATACTTCTATTCTCTTCGATGAAAACAGGTTTTCTTTTTTTTTTGTTGAAGATCATTTGCTGGTTGGCCAGTTGTGTACTAATCCCTTTTATCATGTCTGAAATGACACAATGTTTAACGAGCGAGATCGGAAATGCGCTGCTGTACAACTCATGATATGATTCCATTATTGTTGGATAAAATTCAGTTTTCTTTTACTGTTTCAAACCATCTACTAGTTGGTCAGTTGTGTACAAATATCAAGATGGACAGGAGCCTTATATCATGCCTGAAAATGGCACAATGTTAAACGAGGGAGAATAGAGATGCGCCGCTGTACAAATGCTTTTTATCAATCCAAGTTATGACAACAAGACCATTGCCAGCACCCTCAAAAAGTATCGCTAGATTGCTACGAACAACAGGGGCGTGATCAGAATTATGGTCTTTGGTGTGGTTTCAAATGAGGGCCTCATCATGCCACCTCACATCTTCGAAGTCGGCTTGAAAATCAACACTAAAGTGTACCTGGATGTGCTGAAGAGTGTGGCGATTCCCTGGTGCGATCAGGTGGCCACTGGCAGAGCCTCCGCATTTATTTATCTATTATAGAGCAAATTTTCTATTGATTATTATATTTTACCCAATATATAGTAGTGGTTTTAAAGGTCACAAAAATGACTTGGGTGCCATCAGCTATACTTGAAACAAAAACATTAATTCTCAAGCAGTATTCGCTACCATATGGGTAGCAAAACATTACGAATAAATGTATATTTGTGCATGCGTAGATGATACATATTAAGTCGACTTACGCTTGCCACGTTCCAATTTTACAATTTTAACTCCTTAGCATCTATTTTTACCGGCGAAAAATGTCGTATTTGTTTCACAGGTTTAAATCCCCTATCTATATAAAGTTTCAAGTCTGTAAACAAAAAATTGATAAAGTAGTTTGGTAAAGCCCGATCTGGACACACATAAGGTAACTTTTATGAAATACTAGTAGGGAAACCCGATAATGCCCGGGAATGAATGATGATCAACAAATGTTTCACAATTCTATATTTTTATTGTCATCGAAATCGGTATAATCGTCCAGTTTTCAATCAAATTGATTAATTGCCTGCTCTAGTTGCAGTGCACTGGTAAGAAATTTCACAGTACATTATAGTGTACATTGCACTTTAGAGAACCTACCCATTTTATTAAATTATATATATATTTTTTTATATATAATGGCTTGAATTAAAGTTTCAAATTTAAAAAAATCAAGTACTATCGTTTAGTTGTGCTCTAAAGAGAAACATTCATTTCGAACGCGCCCCTGTCATAGCCAAAACTTACTGTTGATTTTATATACCTGGTCTTACTGCTTGTGCAGTGATAATGGCTTGAATTTAAGTTTAAAATGAAAAAGTAAAGTATCATGGTTCAATTGTGCTTTAAACAGAAGCATCCATTTCGAACGCGCCTCTGTCATATCAAACAACCTACTGTTGATTTTATATTTCAGGCCTTTCTGCTTGTGTGGTAATAAAATTTCTCAAACGAACTTGTCATGTTATGCGGTGTAAGGTGTTAACTTTGGTCAGAATCATCTGTCCCTTATTTCATCGGATTATTACGATTATTAATACTTAGCGAAGACATCCCGACACAAAACCTATCTAAGAACACTGCCAAGCACTTAAAGTACCTTCGTGTGAAATTTTATAAAAATCGGCTTAGCCGTTTTCGAGTCTATAGGGACCTCCTCTCTCTATCTCTCTCATACACATACACGCACAAAGTCACATTTGTATAATAGTAGATATACAGATAAAATTCTTTTAAAACATTCCTCTTTTACTTTTATTAACTCCAAACGAGGGACATTTGAATTAAGTCCAAGAATTATAGTGGGCATCCTAAATACGGAGTTGTGATGCAGTATGTTTTTCACATTACATTTAAATTTTTGCATGTTAGTAAAGTTCTGGAAACAGAAAGGGAATTCCAAAGGCAAACGGTTCGAAGGAAGACGCTATCAAAGACCTATTTGAGGAAGAGGTGGGATGTTCTGCTATGCAGGTGGGTCGAAAGTATTTTCAGGATACAAGTGCAGTAAATCCCGAACATACTTGTAAAAAAAAAAATCACAAGAAAGCAACATTGCGGCTATAGGACAGGGGGTTTAGCTTGGTAGAATGTTTAATCTATTAGGGTAAAAATCGTTTTTGCACCATGTCTAACGCTCCATGTTGTGATAAGTTTCTGTTTTACTGCTGATCTGAAATGGAACACTGTATCTACCGCTCCAGTAGATATCATACTGCTGATACCATTTTCTATCTGTGTAACAGCCAAGTTCGTCCAAGGTTGGAGTACTGTTGTCACATCTGGACAGGAGCTGCTAGAAGCACCCTATCCTACCTTGATAATATTCCAAATAGACTTTGTAGCCTAGTAGGCTATACCCTTTTCTCTCCCCTGCAACCTCTTTCCCACAGAAGAGACGTTGCAAGCCTATCTCCACTTTATCGTTATTTTCGCCTGAGCTCAAATCTATGCCCCCCTTCGTCGCCAAACTTTCACAAAACACTCTTCTAGCTGAAACCACTGTCAATAAGTCCTCCCCTCTTTATATGTGCGTAAAGCTAAACGTAGATTCCACGAACAAACTTCTTTTTTAGAACTGTACATCTGTGAAACTCTGCCCGTTTTCCTGCTTCCCAACTGACTACAATATGGTCGTCTTCCAGTAAAACGTAAACAAGTTCTTGATGAACCATCCCCTTTAAGTAATCGAATTTTCCAAATTTCCATTGTCCCATTAACTACCATCGAGTGGCCTTCGGACTCCTTTATAATAATAAAAAAAAGAATCGAAACTAGTGGTTGATACACAAGCTCAGATGTGACAAAAATGCTCCATGCACAGTCGAATGGTAGGATCAAAAAGATATAGGATACTGGCAGATATGAGAAGTTTTCTAGCCTGGTAGAAGGAACCCACCTTCTTTGAATCAGAATTGGAAATAATACTTTACGTATTGTTTTCATTCACTTGTGAATGTTAGGCCGAGAAAGTTAAACACTGGACTCTCGATTAGCCATGGCAATTTGTGATTGGAAAAAAAAAAATTCTGAACTAAATAAAAAGGAAAGAGACCTGGTAGCAGTGTAACTACCAATTCTTGAGCGGGTTTTACTACAGTTTGGAGTTAATCTTCTACGGAATTAATCATTAATACTTTGGATACATATGTGTTCGAATTGCTCGCGTGTCGAGACTGGGGCTCTCGTATTATCAGCAAATACACCCATCACGAATTACATTGCACCAGTAAGGTCGTTTATGAAAATCAGAATTAAGTCAAAGATCCACGAGGCACACTCACATTAAAGTGATATTTGGATGGCGACTAAAGTTGACAACTTGGATCATTCTTTCAGATAAGAAAAATCTGATTATATTTAATATTCGTCCAATACTATCATACGAATTAATTTTCCCAAGAAGACCATCATATCAGACTTTGTTAAATGCTTTGGATATATTAAACGCTACAGTTATTCTTAATCTAATCATATTACAAAACTATACATATACAACTCTATTAGACACTAGCGGGGGGGCGGTTCTGCCCAGGCGTAAAGTACGCTTAAATAGGATATTTTAATTTTTCCAGATTTCGTATATATTATTATAAAGTCGTGATTTCACAAATAAAAAAAATAGTATTTAGGTGTCATCAGCTAGAATCAAAACTGAAGCATTCAAAGCTGGTGACGTTACCACAGTACCAACGTGACACGCATATAAAACGATTCAAATTTTAAAATTAAAAATAAACTAAGATGAATGTACAAAATATTTACCGATTTTTTTTTTCAATTTAGACCCATTTTTGACCCATTAAAAACAATTTTAACCAGCTAAAAACCCATTAAAAACGGCCCGTAAAAATCCCAACCATTAGAGACCCCTAGCGGTGCTCTGCGACTATTAGTTTCGGAGCAGATAGAGTGAGAATATGGAGACAGACACACCGAGAGACCGACAGACAGACTGACTGACAGACAGACATATAGCTGTTTATAAATTAGATAAGGTTAATAGATCTATTTTTGAAAACTACCTAGGCATTATCTCTCAAGATCAATTTACTATGTTTATGCGTACTATAGTTAAAATGTTGGTATTTTTTAAAGTTTTCAATCAAATCACCCCTCATTAATTTCTGCAGTAAAATAGTTCATCCTAATTTGTTCAGTGTATCGCTTTAATTATAATCTTTCTATTTCTGTGAATAAGCAGATTACGACTTTTTGACTGACTTAATTTTTCACAATATGACCACACTTCACCATATAAAAATGTTTATACCGAGAATTGTACGATTGTTTTATGCATCTAATCTGAAGTTCAATTTAATGTTTTTACTCAATAACATTTAAGAATAGTATTTTTATGTTATTAATTTTGTAAATTTCTGCTCAATTGATTGTCAGACCCGATGTGGTATGAAACCAACGTGGTAGTTCGTTACAAATAGCATCTGAAGAACAGATACTACACTATTGTAGTGAACTTGTTTTTCCTTCCTTATCAGAAAATTATTTAACTGAACTCCTTTCTCTATGCACAAAGTCCGTCGAGTTTAGTTTCAACAACGTGATGTAGCAACAAATAGACGGTGTTTCTATGGGTAGCCCGTTAGGTCCTATCTTAGCAAACACTTTCGTTGAGTTTTATGAATTAAAACTTTTCAAATCAACACATAACACTACTGCTTTATATTTTCGTTATGTTGATGATACGTTGGCTGTTTTTCCTTCTCGGGACCTTACTTAAATTTTTTTGAACATCTCAGTTCTTTACATCACGCTTTGTCTTTCACTATGGACGTTTAGGTCGAAAGGTCCAGAGGCAGTTTTTCTTGCTTCTATATACAGAAAAACAACCTTTACGGGTTTATATGCTAAATGGGGGTCATTTACACCCCAAACTACCAAGTTAACGTTATGCACCACTTTCAAGAAAAAATATAATGAAGAAACAAAAACAATTTCATAAATGAGCAGTGAAAAAATAAGTCATGAGTCCTCCACAGTGTTACTGAAAGCCCTGAATTTAGTAGGCACTCACAGCACTGCTCAAGTCAAGTTTCTATCCTGCCCACTAGAAGAAAAATTATTTCACGATTGATTTATTTTCCACTAATTTTTAAATTCATACAAATTTGCGATATGACAAGTAGGTAATAATGTTTTCACCTGAAATGCATTGGTTTAAAAGATCTCCAATCCACACTATCAGCCTATTTTTTCTTGTAATATTTTTTTACTGGTTCATTTTCTACAATGTTTAGAATTTATACTAATTTCGACATGATATATAAGTACATAGTAATGTTTTCACCTTGGTTTGAGTCGGTTTCAATATCCATAATCTACACAAATATCCTTTTTTTTCTTGTAACTATTTTTCTACTGAGTTATTTTCCATAATTGGTGAATTTATACTAATTTCGGCATGACAAGTAAGTACGTAATACTGCTTTCACCTAAAAGGCATTGATTAAAAAGATCCCTAATCTACACAGGCACCCTATGTTTTTTTGGTAATTATTTTTCTATTGATTAATTTCCACGATTTTGGTATTTCAAGTAATTTCAATATTACACGTAAGTTAGTTCAAAAGACAAGCAACCTATTTTTTTGTAATTATTTTTCTAGTTATTCATTTTCGATAACTTTGAGAATTTATACTATTTTCGGCATGACAAGTAAGTACGTAATAACGTTTTCACATGAAATGCGTTGGTTTAAGATACCCCTAATCTACAGAAACCCTCTATGTTTTTCTTGTAATTATTTTTCTATTAGTTCTTTTCAGTAATTAAAAAATCATACTGATTTGAACATAACAATAATATAATAATACTAGCGGGGGTACCCGGCGTTGCCCGAGTGTTTGTTTCCGGGACGGGGGGAGTTTTAAAAAATGTTATGGTAGGTAAGTAGGAAGGATCAAACCCGGAGTCATAAGTAAAAGTAGGAAAATAAAGTGTGTAAAAAAAAAAAAAAAAAAAAAAAATCTGCAACGTTAACAGTTCGGCCACCAAGAAAACTCCATTCCAGTTGTTTAGGAAAAAAAAAAAAACAAAAAATAAAAAAACCACTGTGGTAGGTCGGCGCGAACGTGAAAATATAATGTGAATTGTCCAGCACCCTAACCACTACGCCACAGAGCACTGCAGCTTAGTTTAGTGATTTTAAATAACTTAGCACGATAGAACTACGAAGCAAAACCGGTGTTCTCTTCTCAACTGTTCCTTGTGAACGATCTCCAAACGGTGTTAAGTGGTGGCAGGGGGAGGAGGAATTTTTAAGAGAGAAAATATTTTACCACTTCCATTGATCTTAACCGATTTTGGCCGTGACTTCTCAGCAGAAAAAGTATAGAAATCTAAGATTATCGAGGAATTTGAGAACTAATAAGCCTATAACAAACCTCAGATATTGTTCTGCCGTTTCTGCATAATGTATTTGCATGAAATATCTTGATTTTTAATCCTATTAAGGTCAAAATCCCACGGGAAAAAATGAATTCATTTTATTTATATAGAAGATAAAAAATCATACTGATTTGAACATAACAATAATATAATAATACTAGCGGGGGTACCCGGCGTTGCCCGAGTGTTTGTTTCCGGGACGGGGGGAGTTTTAAAAAATGTTATGGTAGGTAAGTAGGAAGGATCAAACCCGGAGTCATAAGTAAAAGTAGGAAAATAAAGTGTGTAAAAAAAAAAAAAAAAAAAAAAAATCTGCAACGTTAACAGTTCGGCCACCAAGAAAACTCCATTCCAGTTGTTTAGGAAAAAAAAAAACAAAAAATAAAAAAACCACTGTGGTAGGTCGGCGCGAACGTGAAAATATAATGTGAATTGTCCAGCACCCTAACCACTACGCCACAGAGCACTGCAGCTTAGTTTAGTGATTTTAAATAACTTAGCACGATAGAACTACGAAGCAAAACCGGTGTTCTCTTCTCAACTGTTCCTTGTGAACGATCTCCAAACGGTGTTAAGTGGTGGCAGGGGGAGGAGGAATTTTTAAGAGAGAAAATATTTTACCACTTCCATTGATCTTAACCGATTTTGGCCGTGACTTCTCAGCAGAAAAAGTATAGAAATCTAAGATTATCGAGGAATTTGAGAACTAATAAGCCTATAACAAACCTCAGATATTGTTCTGCCGTTTCTGCATAATGTATTTGCATGAAATATCTTGATTTTTAATCCTATTAAGGTCAAAATCCCACGGGAAAAAATGAATTCATTTTATTTATATAGAAGAAGATAAAAAATCATACTGATTTGAACATAACAATAATATAATAATACTAGCGGGGGTACCCGGCGTTGCCCGAGTGTTTGTTTCCGGGACGGGGGGAGTTTTAAAAAATGTTATGGTAGGTAAGTAGGAAGGATCAAACCCGGAGTCATAAGTAAAAGTAGGAAAATAAAGTGTGTAAAAAAAAAAAAAAAAAAAAAAAATCTGCAACGTTAACAGTTCGGCCACCAAGAAAACTCCATTCCAGTTGTTTAGGAAAAAAAAAAACAAAAAATAAAAAAACCACTGTGGTAGGTCGGCGCGAACGTGAAAATATAATGTGAATTGTCCAGCACCCTAACCACTACGCCACAGAGCACTGCAGCTTAGTTTAGTGATTTTAAATAACTTAGCACGATAGAACTACGAAGCAAAACCGGTGTTCTCTTCTCAACTGTTCCTTGTGAACGATCTCCAAACGGTGTTAAGTGGTGGCAGGGGGAGGAGGAATTTTTAAGAGAGAAAATATTTTACCACTTCCATTGATCTTAACCGATTTTGGCCGTGACTTCTCAGCAGAAAAAGTATAGAAATCTAAGATTATCGAGGAATTTGAGAACTAATAAGCCTATAACAAACCTCAGATATTGTTCTGCCGTTTCTGCATAATGTATTTGCATGAAATATCTTGATTTTTAATCCTATTAAGGTCAAAATCCCACGGGAAAAAATGAATTCATTTTATTTATATAGAAGAAGATAAAAAATCATACTGATTTGAACATAACAATAATATAATAATACTAGCGGGGGTACCCGGCGTTGCCCGAGTGTTTGTTTCCGGGACGGGGGGAGTTTTAAAAAATGTTATGGTAGGTAAGTAGGAAGGATCAAACCCGGAGTCATAAGTAAAAGTAGGAAAATAAAGTGTGTAAAAAAAAAAAAAAAAAAAAAAAATCTGCAACGTTAACAGTTCGGCCACCAAGAAAACTCCATTCCAGTTGTTTAGGAAAAAAAAAAACAAAAAATAAAAAAACCACTGTGGTAGGTCGGCGCGAACGTGAAAATATAATGTGAATTGTCCAGCACCCTAACCACTACGCCACAGAGCACTGCAGCTTAGTTTAGTGATTTTAAATAACTTAGCACGATAGAACTACGAAGCAAAACCGGTGTTCTCTTCTCAACTGTTCCTTGTGAACGATCTCCAAACGGTGTTAAGTGGTGGCAGGGGGAGGAGGAATTTTTAAGAGAGAAAATATTTTACCACTTCCATTGATCTTAACCGATTTTGGCCGTGACTTCTCAGCAGAAAAAGTATAGAAATCTAAGATTATCGAGGAATTTGAGAACTAATAAGCCTATAACAAACCTCAGATATTGTTCTGCCGTTTCTGCATAATGTATTTGCATGAAATATCTTGATTTTTAATCCTATTAAGGTCAAAATCCCACGGGAAAAAATGAATTCATTTTATTTATATAGAAGAAGATAAAAAATCATACTGATTTGAACATAACAATAATATAATAATACTAGCGGGGGTACCCGGCGTTGCCCGAGTGTTTGTTTCCGGGACGGGGGGAGTTTTAAAAAATGTTATGGTAGGTAAGTAGGAAGGATCAAACCCGGAGTCATAAGTAAAAGTAGGAAAATAAAGTGTGTAAAAAAAAAAAAAAAAAAAAAAAATCTGCAACGTTAACAGTTCGGCCACCAAGAAAACTCCATTCCAGTTGTTTAGGAAAAAAAAAAACAAAAAATAAAAAAACCACTGTGGTAGGTCGGCGCGAACGTGAAAATATAATGTGAATTGTCCAGCACCCTAACCACTACGCCACAGAGCACTGCAGCTTAGTTTAGTGATTTTAAATAACTTAGCACGATAGAACTACGAAGCAAAACCGGTGTTCTCTTCTCAACTGTTCCTTGTGAACGATCTCCAAACGGTGTTAAGTGGTGGCAGGGGGAGGAGGAATTTTTAAGAGAGAAAATATTTTACCACTTCCATTGATCTTAACCGATTTTGGCCGTGACTTCTCAGCAGAAAAAGTATAGAAATCTAAGATTATCGAGGAATTTGAGAACTAATAAGCCTATAACAAACCTCAGATATTGTTCTGCCGTTTCTGCATAATGTATTTGCATGAAATATCTTGATTTTTAATCCTATTAAGGTCAAAATCCTACGGGAAAAAATGAATTCATTTTATTTATATAGAAGAAGATAAAAAATCATACTGATTTGAACATAACAATAATATAATAATACTAGCGGGGGTACCCGGCGTTGCCCGAGTGTTTGTTTCCGGGACGGGGGGAGTTTTAAAAAATGTTATGGTAGGTAAGTAGGAAGGATCAAACCCGGAGTCATAAGTAAAAGTAGGAAAATAAAGTGTGTAAAAAAAAAAAAAAAAAAAAAAAATCTGCAACGTTAACAGTTCGGCCACCAAGAAAACTCCATTCCAGTTGTTTAGGAAAAAAAAAAACAAAAAATAAAAAAACCACTGTGGTAGGTCGGCGCGAACGTGAAAATATAATGTGAATTGTCCAGCACCCTAACCACTACGCCACAGAGCACTGCAGCTTAGTTTAGTGATTTTAAATAACTTAGCACGATAGAACTACGAAGCAAAACCGGTGTTCTCTTCTCAACTGTTCCTTGTGAACGATCTCCAAACGGTGTTAAGTGGTGGCAGGGGGAGGAGGAATTTTTAAGAGAGAAAATATTTTACCACTTCCATTGATCTTAACCGATTTTGGCCGTGACTTCTCAGCAGAAAAAGTATAGAAATCTAAGATTATCGAGGAATTTGAGAACTAATAAGCCTATAACAAACCTCAGATATTGTTCTGCCGTTTCTGCATAATGTATTTGCATGAAATATCTTGATTTTTAATCCTATTAAGGTCAAAATCCCACGGGAAAAAATGAATTCATTTTATTTATATAGAAGAAGATAAAAAATCATACTGATTTGAACATAACAATAATATAATAATACTAGCGGGGGTACCCGGCGTTGCCCGAGTGTTTGTTTCCGGGACGGGGGGAGTTTTAAAAAATGTTATGGTAGGTAAGTAGGAAGGATCAAACCCGGAGTCATAAGTAAAAGTAGGAAAATAAAGTGTGTAAAAAAAAAAAAAAAAAAAAAAAATCTGCAACGTTAACAGTTCGGCCACCAAGAAAACTCCATTCCAGTTGTTTAGGAAAAAAAAAAACAAAAAATAAAAAAACCACTGTGGTAGGTCGGCGCGAACGTGAAAATATAATGTGAATTGTCCAGCACCCTAACCACTACGCCACAGAGCACTGCAGCTTAGTTTAGTGATTTTAAATAACTTAGCACGATAGAACTACGAAGCAAAACCGGTGTTCTCTTCTCAACTGTTCCTTGTGAACGATCTCCAAACGGTGTTAAGTGGTGGCAGGGGGAGGAGGAATTTTTAAGAGAGAAAATATTTTACCACTTCCATTGATCTTAACCGATTTTGGCCGTGACTTCTCAGCAGAAAAAGTATAGAAATCTAAGATTATCGAGGAATTTGAGAACTAATAAGCCTATAACAAACCTCAGATATTGTTCTGCCGTTTCTGCATAATGTATTTGCATGAAATATCTTGATTTTTAATCCTATTAAGGTCAAAATCCCACGGGAAAAAATGAATTCATTTTATTTATATAGAAGAAGAAATAGAATAGAAGAATAGAAGAAGAAGAAGAAGAAGAAGAAGAAGAAGATATAGTATATAATAATATATTATTATTAGATAATAATATATTCGCGTGGAATACATTGGCTTGAAAGACCACGAAACTACACAAGAAGCCTTCGGAGCACTAATAAAACAAGTTTCTAACCCCCATCTGTTTTCTTGGTATTAAAACTTGCCCTCAAATAGCCGATTAAGTATATTTGATAGCAGCATAAATATTTGTTTTTCACTCTCTATTGCTATATACGTCTTTTTGTGTCTCTCCCTGTATTCATATTTATTTCTCCCCCCCCTGTCACTTTGCAACATCTCCTTGTATGTAATACCTTAAGAATAATTTTTTCTTCGAAACAGAAACTTTAAATAACTTTTTTCAGAGACAAAATTTTTAAATCGCATAAAAACAAAAGTGTGCATAATAAAACAAGTGGCATTTTTATAAGTTTCATAAAAGATATTCAGTAGATAACGAGAAAAATCAGAGAAAAATTTAAATCACCCCAAAACAAGAGAACTTTAAAAGGCAGACAATTACAGTCATCGCAAGCGAAAGTGCCTACCAGATTTGACAGTTTCTAACTATCAAATCTGATAGGCGCTTTCGCTTGCTTGATAAACATAAAACATTTCGTGTTCTGTGCTTCCGCGCGAGGACTAATATATCCTATGATACCTGATGCTCGACATAATAATCAGAAAAATGATATCAATGGTTTCGGAGTCCACTTCATATATCTGCTATATCTAGCTGCACTGAAAAGCTGTTATACAGCGAAACAGACTGTGTGGGGATATATATATATATATATATATATATATATATATATATATATATATATATATAATCTTGTGTGGCGATGAACATTTGTTCCACCTGTAGCTAGTCAGCACTAAACCTTCAAAATCTCTTTGATGCATACCTCATTTCAACCGACCGGAAGTTTGCTCCGTTTTTATTTTGCTTGCTTTTATTCTTTTTAGTGTTTCTTCCATAGATCATTACGTCTGATAAACGAGAGAGAGAGAGAGAGAGAGAGAGAGAGAGAGAGAGAGAGAGAGAGAGAGTCCATTTTTCTTCAGAGCTGTTATGCATTTCGTTCTCTTATGCAACCACAGCTTCTTTTGCCAAAGCCATATTTCATTCTGACGTTTTTTTTATATCCCTATTATCGTAATTTGTCATGCACCATTCTTACAAACATCAGCCAGGAATCTGGTGTCAATTTCAAGTTTCGTTTTTACCCATAATCATGAAAATATCATATTTCGGATTACTTTTTTTATATGGATTAATAATTTGTATTGTTTGGATTATTCGGACTACTATCCTCATCTAAAATGTTATTCTCGCAACATTTCGGCTGATGCAACCTCTGACCTTATCCAGATGCGTCTCGGAAGGCTCTAGAATCTTGATGCTCGAAGTTCCTTACAGATTACCGAATCTGACAGAATGATTCTTTATACTCCGCCGTTTTTTGTGCCACCAATGCCTATTGCGCATTGCATTTTTATGACAGACACCGAGTGTAAAAATATGGCCGTTTTTAATATGTATCAGTATCAGTTCTTTTGGTTTCGTGTAATGTTTTTCTATGTTTCTAGTTTTGTTTCGGTAAATTTATTTCATTTCCACTTACTTATAACCAGTCGGTGTCACCTGACTATTTAAATTTAATTCCGCACTCGAGGACTTTTCTTAATTTTTGTGCCGTTTTCATGAATGTCGTGCTTTGTATAGTGTCAATCTTACCTTTAATTTCCAATTATCTCTTAGTCCTTTGTCACTTGTTTGGCAATATTTCTGAAGACATTCACACACACACAAAAAAAAAAAAAATAATTTCATGTTTACAAATTGAATAATTCTGTAAACTTAAATCAAGTATAAATGTTAGTATTAATATTTATATGGCAATCCTAATCAGATCAAAAAGCCCAATAATCAGAGATAGAGAAATAATATAAAGAAAATCTTCTTTCTTAGAACTGCACGCCTGTGGAATTGTCTTCCGTTTTCCTGCTTTCCAGCTAACTACAATATGGTTGTCTTCAAGTCTAACGTAAACAAGTTCTTGATGAGCCGTTCCACTTATTTACAAACTTACCGAATTTCCATTACTAACGATTACTATATTGTCCAATTTCTACTGTACACTCTTTAACCCTTATCATCGAGTGGCCTCTTGGCCTTGGTAAGCGGTGATGCCTATGTAAAAAAAAAAATCTATAAATTAAAATTTACAGCAAATTTATTTTTCCACAAGGAACACAAAAATTAAAAAAAAAACCTTATTCCATAGAGTTTCAACGAATGGCCCATATCCCCATAAGAAGCGCAGTTAACAAAATGATATTAATGGATATCATTTTGTTAACTACATAAGTCATACACTGAAATTCTATGGAATAAGGAAAATCTTTGTCTTCCTTGTCGAAAAATAAATTTGTTGCAAATTTTAATTTACAGAATTTGAATCCAATTTTCTTTATATTATTGCTCTTTCTCGAATATTGGGCATTAATAATTGATTATATAATATTATAAAATGAATTAAAAAATCTTAATGCTGCAATATTTTAAGTAATAAATTCATTATATCTTTTACTAGAATATCTTGTCTCTTTCTTCTCCAATTTTAACAACTAGTCCTTTACTTTTCCATGTTTAAGCGTAACCATATTACTTTTTATGCTCGCATATTTCTATTGTAATCCATGACTTTTCCAGGCTTCCAATAAATTCACTAGTTCTTTGTTTAATTTCATTTTTATTTTTTTGCCCCCATAAACGCATATGTAATAACAATGTACTCACTTGTCTGCTTTCAATAAAATCACCCAATTATCTCCCTCTCATGCTTTTATTAGTGAGTTAAGAGGAAATAGTAGTCGCTGAAGCGACGTGGTTGCTACGGAAACCAGTCATAAAATGGGTCGTTCACCGCCTTACATATTTTTACGCTTTTGAACACCAGAAAATCATCAGAACTTTTGTTTCACTGAACAAAAATTGAAATTTTTTTTTCACAATATAGCGAAGAAGGTGATCTATAAACTGTAATAATTGTTTGAAATTTGGTCGAAAAATAAGTGAGCGGTGAAGCTTTAAAGTAGTTCTAAATTACTAAAACTGCCACTTAACCATATATTCAAACACGGTAGTGTTTGAATGATATACATATAATATAGCTTATCTATAATATATATATATATATATATATATATATATATATATATATATACATATATATATATATATGTATATATATGTAACTACTTAATTTACTCACATAAAATTAATATACGAAAGTATAAAGTGCTCAGTACGTAGGTAGAACTAGTTAGTAATTTATAAAATATATATGGCGATTAAGCTACACTGAATATTCCGCGTTTCATCCACTCTAGGACTCTTCAGGCTTATGCGCCTAAGATGAAGAATCCTAGAGTGGATGAAACGCAGAATATTCTGTGTAGCTTAATTGCCATATATATTTTATAAATTACTATATACATATATATATATATATATATATATATATATATATATATATATATATATATAAAGTTTAATGTAGCATATCTATAAAATATATATAATAATATACTGACATATATAATGATAATATATTTTTGCATTGTTTACCTGTTATTTTCAGACATTTTTTTCCCAAGTTCGTTGCTTTCATTTGATCCTTCACGTTTTCTATCGTTTTACTCACACCTGAGAATACAACGAATAAAATGTTTTGAAACTGATTGCTGTTGTATATTATGCAGCGGAAGAAGAGAGCGTGGGAGAAAACTAGCATAAATCTGCTAACAAGTGTAGATATTTAAAAACACGTAGCAATACGAATTCTGCGCGTTTAAGCTTGACGATTCCCTACGGTGACAAAACGCGGATGCCTCAGCGTACCTTAATTGCCATAAATATATATTTTATAACTTACTGTCTACCTCTACTCAGGTATTCAAGTATTGAATAACAGTAATGAAGTAAATACTGAAGATCAATACATAATATATTATATCTATTCGTACAATTATATATGGATACGTGCAATAGAAACAACATTCACAACAACGACAACAATAAAAATAATTTAATATATAAACGGCTATATGTCTGTCTGTCTGTCTGTCTGTCTGTCTGCATATTTTCAAACTCTATCTCCTCCGAAACTAAAAGTGGCAGAGCTGCGTTAGGGACCTCAAATAATTGGATTTTTTACGAGCCGTTCTTTCATGGGACTTAAGCCGGTTAAAATAGTTCTTTTTATTGATAAAAAAAAATGGGTCAAAATTGAAAAAAAATCGTTAAAAATTTTGTACATACAGCTTAGTTTAGTTTTGATTTTTAATCGGTTTATATGCCTTTCACGTTGGTATAGTTGTAACGTCACCGTATTTGATTGCTACTAATTCGGTTTCGATTCTAGGTGATGGCACATTTTTTTTTTTACTTTTGAAATCACAACTCTGTAATAATATATACAATAGGATACCTCAAGCATGGATTATAGAATGCGTGGGAATATACAAAATACCAGGCAAGATTATCAATCCGATTGAAAATGCAATATCAACATTGAGACTTGAACTGACAGATGATGGAAAATACATCACTGAGATTAAAATTCAAAAAGTTATCTTCCAAGGTGATTCCCTATCACCACTACTATTCATCGTAGCCATGATGTCTAGTAATAATATACTAAGAAAATGCCAAGCCGAATACAAGTTCGCCAATACAGATGAAAGAATGAATCACCTTATGTACATGGATGACTTGAAACTGTTTGCAAACACCAGGTATGAACTAGATACGCTAATAAACACAACCAGAATCTTCAGTCAGGATATCCGAATTGAATTCGGGATGGAAAATTGCTTACTGCTGATTATGAGAAGGGGAAAACTGGAGACAACTGAATGCATGGGACTACTCAACCAAACGGAGATAAGGGCACTAGATGAACATGATAGCTGCAAATATTTGGGAGTTCTAGAAGCAGATACCATCAAAGTAACACAAATGAAAAAGAAAATTGGAAAGGAATATTCCAGAAAAACAAGAACACACATTGAAACTAAACTATATAGTAGAAACCTAATTAAAAGTATAAACATATAGGCAGTGTCACTAGTAAGAAACTCTGGACCATTTATATGTTGGACTAAAGAAGAACTGAAGCATCTCGATCAGAAAACCAGGAAACTCATAACAATGTTATAATCCATTAAACCCAAAAGATCGACTCTATGTTAAAAGGAAAGACGAGGAAGAGGACTGGTTTGTATAGAAGACTGTGTGAATAACACAAAAAAGAATGAGAAAAATACATAATGTAGAACACCGAAAGAATAATTACTGCAGCAAAAGACACTGAACCCCCCTTCCTAAAAAAAAAAAACAAGGCAGAAAAATGAATAGACATGAGATAAGAGGAGAAAAGAAAAATGGGAAGAGAAACAGTTACACGGACGATTCATAAGCATGATAAAAGATGATACTAATGAAAACATTGGGAAATTGCTACAAAAAAGAAACGTAAACAGGGTAACTGAATCATAGCAGCACAAGATAACGCGATTAGAACCAATCACATCAAAGCAAGGATAGACAAGACAAAAAAGAAAACAAACAAACAAAAAAAAAACAACACCAGAAAATGCAGACCCTTTGGACAAAGAAAGGAAATAATAAACCATATAATAAGCTAATGCTGCAAACTAATCTAAAAAGAATATAAAAAAAGACCAAGTGGAGGAAGCAGTACACTGGATATTATGCAAACAAATGAATCTTGAACACTCAGAAAAATGGCACAAACAGACGGCAGTACTTAAAAATGAAAGTCACAAAATCCTATGAGATATAGACATACAAACGAATAAACCCATCCAAGCAATGTCATAATAGTTAACAAGAATGAAAAGTCCAGTCAGATTGTAGACTTTGCGATTCCAGTAGACTAAAGAGTGAAGATTAAGAAGACAGAGAAGAGGAGAAAATACACGGAACTGACCAAAGAGCTCAAAAGGATCTGGAAGATCAAGAAAATCAATATAACTCATTAATTGTAGAAGCGCTAGGAACAATACCGTAAAACGTTGAAAAAATGGGAGAGATTGGAATCAGAAGGATGGCTACATACAACAGATATATGTAATGAAAACGGCGGAAAGATATAGGAAAACTCTTGAATGCGGAGACTCACACACATGAGCTACAGGTACAACCCGAAGATACAGAAAATACTACGGATGTAAAACACAAAGAAACATCACATGGAATCCTGAAAAGAGAAACTGTATAATTATAAGTTAACCCTCTCTGCACCCTGTCCCATTTTTGTGTGTATGTAACAACCATAATCTGACTTTACACCAAATAAGAGAGCAGGATCAAGGAGGATGGAAGACCGACGATAGAAAGCACTAGCTAGACCTCTGCTGGATCACTGGGACGTTGGAGAGGTTGATTGCTACCCAAATTCTAGTGAAGACCAATGGTCACTGCCAACGAGAAATCATTGGTAAGCGGCTGTTGAGATGACGCGAATTAATCTGCAAAGGTTATCTAAAAAAGTGGAGAGTACTGAAAATCTGGTAAGACGTGTTGTTACTCAAACTCCAGAGAACGCCAGTAGTTGTTCTCAAAGAGAAATCTTTAATGGTGGCCTGCGTGATTACTCCTAGTGAGTAAATAATAATAATAATAATAATAATAATAATAATAATAATAATAATAATAATAATAATAATAATAATATATACATATATATCATATGTATACGACTTATTCCTAAAATTTTGAACCGATCATTATAAATTATGGAATACATATTCAACGTTGGCATTTGGACGGATTGTTTTTGTGTAACTTTTACTATATATGGTGTGTGTTGCTAAGCCGTTAGCCCCTACCCACAAAAAAATTAAAAAAAAATGAGATAAAAAATTTATAAAAGAAAATAATTGCTGAGTAATATTAAGTAAGTATATATATATATATATATATATATATATATATATATATATATATATCAATGTATTTTACGACCGGAAAAGGCCGGACACTCGCGCTAGTTACTTAATAAAACTGTAAATTTATTACAGAGCAATTATTTTCTTTAATAAATTATATATATATATATATATATATATATATACACACACACACACACACACACACACATATATATATATATATATATACACACACACACACACACACACACATATATATATATATACATTTTAATCCATGCAGATTGTATATTTATTACTACAGAACTAATTCTCTACTGAATATTGTACATGAAGTTCTGATTACAAAAGTTAAAAAAAAGAAATGATTGGTTGCCATCAGGTAGAATCGAAACCAAAACATTTAGCACTCCAGCCGCGTTCCCTACCGTTTGAAAAGAAAGATTTAAAATTAAATCTTTTCAAGCTATGAATATATTTGCGCATGCATAAAAGTAATAGAAATATGTTGGAAATTTAAAATGAACATTTTTATTTCAACTTGCCGACATATTTCTTTACACGTTATTCATCGAGCCACAGAAAGATTTTACTCATCATAACCCATCCTTTGTGTAGGGTTACTATTTCCCATTAATTTCAGTGTTATTTGACCAGTAGTTTAAGACTTTATATGTGAAATATTTTTATACAGACACACACATGCATACATCTACTCTTTACTTATATAGATAACATTTGAACAGAATCGGTGCGCTCATGATTGTATCTGCGAAGTACATCCTTAATCTAAAGAAATTATTTTTATGAGTTATGGAATACGTATTTTTAGCAACATGGTGAGTAACACGGGCAAAGTATTTTATGTAAACTTTACTATTTCTTAGGAGAGGATTTTTTTTGAAATCGCATCCCACTCCAAAAACGGATACTTATGCTAGTACGGGTATCTTGCTAGTACACTATAAAATGAAAACTAATATTTTATTTCTTAAGTGACGTCTCATAACTTTGTTCATTTTTAGAATTTTATACAGGTCCTCCTAAATTCTTTTAAAGTTAAATGATATGAATTTCAATGTGTGGCCTGGTCTGACTGATAAGGCATATCTTTTAGGGTAGCTGTGGTTCTATACGTATAATTGACCGCTTCGTACGATCATGTTGGAAAAATAAATAATTCACACACGTGTTACTGTATAAATATTACTGCTAAATTTGGTTTGCAAAGGAGCTGGCAACAGTATTAAATCTCGCAGGGGATGATTATGTTTTTGCTTGTTACGGATGAGAATAAGGTCACGAAGAATAAGGAAAACGACTTGAACGCTATTTGGGCAATTTATCACCATTTTTATGTTGATAGCTTTGTACTTGAATGGAAAACATTAACAGGAACGGAACATTGCAAAATACACGTGAAACTGTCAGTTCTGAGAAGTCAGGAAAGGCACCTGCTCATTAGGTTTTCTAAATAGAAATAGGTTTCCTAATAAGAGGAGATTTATCTCTTAGTTTGCAACGAAAAGAAGTGGATGCAGATACGATTAGAGTTACCCTTCAAATAGAAAATAAAAACAGTAGTGTCTAATTTCAAACTCCCAATTTCTTATTTTGTTTCCGAATTTTTGAGATGGGGATTGATAATTTGTATTAGTTGGATTACTGTTCTCATCTGGGTTATTATTCCCACAAGGTTTCGGTCGATGTAATCTCCGACTTACTTCAAATGCATCCGATCGAATTCTGGAATCTGTACGGTATTTTCTAAATAATTTTGTATGTATGTATGTATGTATGTATGTATGTATGTATGTCTCGCAAAAACCTTTGATAGAGGCGACAGATTTTCACGAGATCTGTATCATTTTGAAGCCGACCCTTTGGACGACAAATATAGAAAAATTGGCTAAAACATTAATTCCTTCACCCTTTACTGGGCACTTTTCTACTATATTTTCGGAAGTCATCCCCCTTTTCGATTGACTAGCCTTCATTTAAACCTTAGCCATTTCCGGTTTGGCGATGGACGCAACGGAAAAGACGTCACGTTTTTTTCACTTTCTTTTCCTCCTTCGCGGTACGGGTTCGAGCCTACCTGTCTACTATCATTTTTTTTTTGCTCAACACACACCTCCAAACACCCGGGCAACGCCGGGCGCCCAGGCTAGTAACAATTAAACGACGACAGTCACTCGAGTGTAGGCGTGATACACAAAATAAATAAATAACACATACGCTATCCTATTAATATAGAGTTTCTGCGATTAAATCAAAACGGTTGGCCTGTTGGAAAGGCGAAGACCACCTGATAATCCTAAGGATGACGAATGACTCGCGGTGGGAGTTTGCTTAAAGTGAAGATGGTTTGCGCAAAGCCAACCTCTCTTGTTCGAACCAGTCTAATTTAGCAGCAAAATATATTCGAGACAGATAGATGCCAGGTGAGATGCAGGAGCTGCTGGATTTATCGACGTCCTCCTACATACAGAGTCTGGTTTTCCCAAATGGTCAGCCATCTGGTACTGAACTGGCTCACTGATTTTTAACTTCAGTGATCTAATTTAAACCGATGTTTCACCGTAAAATTTATGTATGCTATTATATATTTAGTTGGTGCAGGATCATTTTATATTTATTCAGATATTTGGTTACGGAAAAGATATTAATACTTATATAACTTCCCTCTTTGTTCGTAAACAAGACGTTCACAGCCACAACAACGAGTCGGACATCTTTATACATGCAGTCAAACAGAGACAGAGAACAGGGATGCGTATTGCGTACGTACTAGAGGTAAAGCAGTTTTATCACCCATGTTTATATTTACTTGTGTAGGAAAACACTCTTAATTAACTGTGTGATTTCCACGAAACTCGTTCGGTTATATAATCATCTTCATAGAATGTGCATGGTACCGACTTGTTATTTCTATTGTTGAGTATGTGATTGTGCCCGCCTTCATATGGAAAATAATATAAGATATTTGGAAATTTCTATTGACTTTGTTTATCTCAGCAATTATCACAGAAATTATCCTGTAAAAATATGGTCAAGCTTTCCGCAAAATGAACTAGAAAATCAGGTAAAAGGTAACATCAAAACCTTGCATATCTTAGCAATATATATATATATATATATATATATATATATATATATATATATATATATATATATATATATATATATATATGTGTGTGTGTGTGTGTGTGTCACTAAAATGATTATTATATACGGCATAATCACTTTGACACACCGATTTCCGTTGGATACCGAAGTTAAGCAACGTTAAGCCTGGTTAATACAAAAATAGGTGATTATTTGGGAATTCCACGTGCTTCATGTGCTCTCCGTTTATCTAGACATTATTTTCTGTCGTCCTGGACTTCTATTTGCCACTGGACTCAAGCAGTACCGATTTAGGAGAGGTGTGGTTGGAGATTTAGCAACCCTTGCCTCACAATTACACGCGCAGCTACCTTTACAGGGAGTATCCATTGTCTTTCGAGACTGAACGGAAACGTCGATAATATTCAAGAGAGAATTAACTATGTAATAATAAATACGAAACCTGCAATGAATTAAAATATATTTAAGCGTATTTATTATATAAACACACTCGAAATCGAGATCGATATTTGATTGGCGATTGGGTCTGAGAAAATCACTTCATCAATTCCTATGCGTTCTCTTTCCTAAACTTTCTTCGTAACATGCGCAGCTACACTTACAAGGAGTATCTTACAAGGAGTATCTATTGTCTTTCGAGACTGAACGGAAGCATAAAAAAAAATGACTACCGCAACACACAGATGTAAAATAATAATATTACTATAATACTCTCACCAGCAATGATGAGGATGAGTTTCCTTGCTGATTAGACGGCTTGGAGACTAGATAGAGTACTCGTCAAGGATCCGTTCTTGACACTCAGCCCGACAGGTGTGGGGCCGGGAACCGGCCCCGTACCTGTCAGACTGAGGTACACCGTGTGGGTATTACTCAGGAGGTCCACCCTCCCAGCATTGCCATCTGGCTTTAGGGTGGGGCAAGTTTATTGCTTGTTGCCTGAGGCGCCCCGTCCGGGGTATGCCGACGGGGATGCCCAGGCAAATTTTGTAATAGCAAGAGTGCCCCTTAAGGGAGCTTGCCTCATTTCCACCTTCTGACCTTGTGTCACACTTTGCTGTTGGTGGACAGCAAACAAATATCTACTATAATGTAGATCTGGTGTCGGTTAGTAATCACCAACTTGTCATAGTTTTAAAAGTTATCTTTTTGTTTTACATTTTTTTTTTGAAAGAAACTTTGATTTCTTATGGATTTCACTAAGGATTAAAATACTAAGATATAATTTTAAGCAATTGTATTATTTTACGCACTTATTTCATATGTTAGCAAATTAGCTAGTTAGCTAGCAGCAAATCTCACTCCTTAGATGGAGAGCTCCTTAAAACCCGGGAATTTGTTCTACGTTGCCTTCCCATTCCCTGTCTTCTCGACCGAACAATTATGTAGAAATTTAAATGTAATGAAAACAAACATTTTGATGCCCATTTTTTTTAGAGATGAATAACAGTAAACAAGTGTGTCCTTTTGTTACAAGTATAAACTTAACGAGATTTATTTAACAACTTACATATTGAAGGCCAATATAGAAGTCGTTGAATGCGTAATGATTAGAGCTATGACAACAGGATATTCCTTTCATTATTTTAACTCTCGAATATATATCCGACACGGTTAAACGCAATTAATCAACCAAGAACCATATCACTCTATATAAAAGCATATAAGATATTAACGGATACACAATCGAGAGTCAAAACAATGAAAAGAATATGCTGCTGTCCCAGCTCTAGTAATGATAAATGCGTGTGATACGACACGCATGTTGTTTACCTTTCAAACTGTTATGACGGATTCTCTTCTCAAGGTCTTCTTCAGCCCAAAAGCAATAACTCCATCCTCCTCCTCCTCCTCCTCCTCCTCCTCATCATCATCATCATCATCATCATCCATTCATTAGGAGTTTTCACACAGGCCATCAGCAAAGACTTATCCTCAAGAACAACCTGTTGTGTTTCCTGGAGTCTGAGTGACAACAAGTCTCCCTAGATTTCCAGTACTCTTCACTTCTTTTGATAACATTTGCAAATTAATTTGCGTTATCGCAACAGCTGCTTATCATTGATTTCTCGTTGGTAGCGATCGACGGTTTTTACTAGAATTTGGGTGGCAATAAGCCTCCCCAATCATTATTAGGTTATGCCTAACACTTTTTAAAAAATTTCTGTTACACTGTTCTAACTGTGATCATTTTAGTGTTTTTTCATTTTTCAATAATCGTACCCGTTTGATTTTTCTCATACAAAATGTATTTGATACCAGCATTTAGGTAAAGCATGTGTTTCTATAAATAACCAAATCTATTTCACACAAAGCATTGCCTTGTATAGTATTATTTTAAAAGACAATTCGAATGACAGCCGTACTCGGAGATTGTCGCAATTGTGCTCATATCAGCACATGTAGGTGTTAACTGGAACTAGTCCAAGAAAAACATATTTCTCTAATATATTCAGAGATAGTTGTGCCACTATTTTTGTCTACATAATGTATGCATTTTCTTTCTTTTTTTTTAGTTCGTAAACATTTGTATTATTTCTGCGTACACAGCGCTTGAATATATTGGCCTATTATTTTACAGAAGGGACAGCTGTGTGTCTAGATCGACATGATGCTTTCTGTTCGTTGCTAAGACAGTGTCTGAATTCATAACGTAGTTTATTCTCTCTGCAATTTACGAGGCTTCATAATGAGAGAGTTCATTCTTGAATACCACGCTATTTTATCTTGCCTGGATGTATCCTGGCGATATTTATTATAGTCTCCTACACTACAAGAGTGAATATACCTTTCTCTACAAAAAAATTAAATAGTGCAAAACTAATTTCCTCTACAAAGACTCGGATCTGAAATGGAACACGTACATCAAATCTGTTGCCAAGGTCGCTGGAAAATGGTGGGATCCTTCTATCGATACAGTAAACATCTCACTGCTGATGCAATTCTCTACCTATATAAAAGCCAGGTACGTTCAAGAATGGAGTATTGTTGTCACATCTGGACAGGAACTGCTAGAAAGGACTTATCCTGCTTTGACAGAGTTCAAAATAGACTCCGTAGCCTCGTAGGGATGCCTTTTTCTCTTCCCTTCAGCCTTTTTCTCACGAAAGATACGCTGTGAGTCTGTCCCTGCTTTATCGTTATTTTCATGGAAAGTGCTCGTCTGAGCTCCAATCTATGGCTCCCATCGGCAAACTTTCACAAGAAACACTCGTCTAGTTAAAAACACATCAATAATTTCCTTCTCTTTATCTGTGCTTAAACCTAAACGTAGATTCCATGAACAAAGTTTCTTTCTTAGAGCTGTACACATGTGGAAGTGTCTTCCGTTTGCCTGCTTTCCAGCTGACTACAATATGGTAGTCTTCAAGTCCAACGTAAACAAGTTCTTGATGAACTATTCTCCTTAAGTAATCCAATTTGCAAAATTTACACAACTAACGATTAATATGATATTGTCCCATTGACTACTGTTCACTCTTTCACTCTTATTCTCGAGTGGCCTCTGGACCTTGATAAGTGGTGACTCTTATGTAAAAAAACACCATTTATTGAATTAAAAAATGTAAAAAAAATCCTCATCAATAACAAATTCCCCAATTATATCGTTGACAAAGAAAAAAAATGATAATTCCAAACTTAAAATATATTACTACTACTACAAATAATAATAATAATAGTAATAATAATAATAATAATAATAATAATAATAATAATAATATCCAACATTATAACATAAACTATATTAATGTATACTACGATAATCAGATTTAACAAAATTTCAGATTAGAAGAAAAAGAAACAAAAATACAGAACGATAAATTTGTCGCCCTAAAAAAAAAACAACACTACAGCTTTATTTTAAAAGTCTTATTGAAAAAATAAGTTCAGGTAACTTGATTATGTAGTAGAGCTAACATCTATTCAATGTAGCCGCCCTCAGCCTCAATCATCGCCTCGGTACGAGTCCGAAACTGTGAGCATACCTTTTCCACAAGCGCTGGCTGGAGCTCGGCGAATACTCTGCGGATGGTGGTGATCAGGCTATTTTAGTGTTGTGGGAGGCAATGTTTGGACACATGACCCAACGAAGTTGTCCGACGGGCTAAGGTTGGGGGTGGGGGTGAGGTGAACGTTGCCAGTGAGAAAAGGGTACGAGGTTGTAGCACTCCTTCTGAAGCCAAACCTAAGTATCTTTGCACTTGTGGGCCGGCACCGAGTTTTGCTGCCTTACCCAGGATCTCCCAACAGCCACCTGATTGCACCAGGGGATCACCACACTCTTCAGCATATCCAGGTAAACTTTGGTGTTGACTTTACAGTCAAGGTGGCATGATGAGGCCTTCACTTGAAACCACACCAAAGACCATAGCCACGACAGGAAACATCGTTGAGTTATGCTCTCAAGCGTTAAACCGTCCTCATTTGCATCTTAAGGGTGTTGGCAATGGTCTTATTGTCATAACTTGGACCGGTAAAGAGCATGAGCTGTACAGCGGCGCATACCCGACCTCGCTTGCTGAACATTGTGTCACTTTTCGGTAGAAGGCTCCTATCATTGTTGGGATTTATACATAACTGGTCAACTAGTAAGTGGTCTGCAACAAAAAGGAAAAACGGTTTTCATTAAAAAAAAAAAAATGGAATCATGTCGTCTTTACTTGGGCGACAATTTTACTGTTCCACCCCTTATACCCGAAGGCTAATAATAAAGTTAGATTTAACATTTACAATACAAAATTTATGATTCAAAATCTTATAGTAAAAATCCCCTTCTCCCGAATACATAAAACATTCAAAAGAACCAATTTTATTAATGGGTGTAAATACTCTTTGGGAGAATGCAACACCAAATCACAAAGAACGTAGATAATAGACTAAGAGAAATCGGAATCAAAGGGAAGACTGAAACTATAAAACAGACGGTAATATTGAAAACTGTTGAAATCTTAAGGCATGTGGAAACTAACCAACACATGCACTAGCCAGCCGTATTAAAACTGCAATAGAAGAAAAACCAGAAAGATAGCGGAATCCCACTTGTAACCAAAAAAGCTGAAACCGGAAAATTGTAAATTAAATACCCCGCCAAAAAGTTGTAGTGTCGGCATAGACAAGCGCCACACCGATTGATGACCAGTTTCTTCATGCGAATGAGTAGGACTTCTATAATGGGGAGGCACAGGTTACAATATGAGACGACTAAAATGGCGTAATATGTTTAATGTGTATTATACATATGCATGCAGAGAGAGAGAGAGAGAGAGAGAGAGAGAGAGACAGAGACAGAGAGAAAGAGAAGGAGATAGAGGATGATACATCGTATCTCTACTTAAGACTAAGTAGCGTTTATTGAAATAATCTGTGACTATAATGAAATAAAGTACGTTTACATTTCAAAAGAACTCGTTATGCACCATTAATCACGCAAAGTAATGTATGTTTTTAATAAAGAAATGAGATATTTAATGCACTCAAGTCAATCGAATAATCAAAGAAATGCTAATTACCTGTATAAGGAAAACGGGTTTATTCGTTATTAAAAAGAAAACAGCTATCCTTTGCGATATCAATACTTTAGAAAAACCACTCTTCAATCAAACAAAGTAAGAAAAAAAGAAGAAAGAACCGCAACTGAAAGACAATCAGCATTCCATTGCGTGCAAAATAAAGAAAACAAAATATATTAAACTAAAATGATCGGTCGGCCTTAAGAGAGTTAAAGCAATAATGAATTACAGTGAAGTAAAAAAGTCGTTCGTTATGCATAAATACATCTCTATCTTTATCTCTATCTCTGATATATTTATAAAGGAACTTTATGAATGTGAAATAGAGAGATAGATAGAAAGGGAGAGAGAGAGAAAGAAAAGATAGAGACAAAGAGAGAGAGAGAGAGAGAGAGAGAGAGAGAGATAGAGAAAGCTTATGGGCTGCTATACACCTCGCCCGATTATTTTAAAATTTTACACAATTTACTTTATGTGCCTGGCAGTGTTTTTAGATAGGTTTTGTATCGGAATGTCTTCGATAAGTATCGGTAATCGAAAAAATCCGATAAAAGAAAGAACAGGAGACTTTTGATGAAATGAAAGAAACTTATGGTGATAATGTCCCATCATATGACCTTGCAAAACGCTGGCATCGTGAATTCAAACATAACCGAAAGTCTGTGGAACAGCTCCCAGACCTGGCCGCTCTCCTTCTGCCATTGATGAGGCATCTGTCCGTCAAGTTGAGGCTGCCATTATGGAAGATCGGCGCATTACTATTCACAAAATAGCCTAAGATGTCAAGATTTGCACAGGGTCTGTGGAAACTATCATTCATGACCATTTGCATATGCATAAGGTGTCTGCCAGATGGATTCCCAGGTTGCTCACACCATTCTAGAAGCGAGAACACGTCGAGTGCTCGAGGATGAATTTGGAGATGTGCCAAGATGAGTCAAAGTTTTTCAAAAGACTGATTACACAGGATGAAACCAGGGTCCATCACTATGATCCATAGACCAAAGCCCAGTCAATGCAGTGGAAGCGTTTGGACTCACTACCTCCAAAGAAGGCAAGGGTGCAGCCCTCCGCTGGCAAGGTCATGTTCACAGTCGTCTGGGACCAGGACGAAGTACTGATGACAGATTTCCTGGCAAAGAGTACAATTACAGGAGCCTATTATGCTTCACTTTTAAGGAAATTAAGGGAAGCTATTAAAATCAAGAGTCGGGGCAAGATCAGCAAAGGCACCCTCCTCCTGCAGGACAACGCTCCGGTCCACAACTCGCATGTCGCCAGATCAGAAGCACGGGCGTGTGGTTATGAAATCCTTCCTCATCCTCCCTACTCTCCTGACCTTGCGCCCTCTGACTTTCACCTCTTCCCATCCATGAAGTTGTTTTTGAAAGGAAAGCGTTTCCCAGATGATGCACCCTTGATTTCTGAAGTCACGTCGCGGTTGAAGAACCAACCTGGCGTGTTCTACACAAACGGTGTCCAGAGATGCATCAAACGATGGGAGAAATGCATAACTCCGGGTGGTTTACTATGTAGAGAAAAACTAATAACTGTGTCAAGTTTCGTTGCTCTACTGCTATGGGAAGTGGGTCAGGGGCATTACTTATTGCATGCTCCTCGTAAGATGGATAAAACCATATGGCGGAACGCCTCCTATTTTTCTCCTTATTATTATCTGAATTAAGTGGATAAAATCCTCTAGATTGGTTTCAATAATGGTACGTTATTTAACCTAATCAACACACATCAAAATGATACGTTATTATAACGTCATCAGTACACTTCAAAATTATAATTTTAATATCATCAACAAACATCAAATTATTTTCATTTGTTATTTTTATTTCTCATATTTTCCTCATAGCTCTGTTATATGATACTAAGCCATAGTAATTAACATCAGCTGTTACATTGGCTTTACTTTGTTATGATTACATTTGTTAAAACTAATATTATGTTAGCATCTTATATATATATATATATTTTTTGTTTTGTATATTTTGGCAGCAAGTCATTATTAAAGCACGTCTGATTGAACACGACAGAGTTCTTTTTTTCCGATTTTGTTCGATATCATTTCAATTCGCCAAGCGGTCTTTTTTTTTATTTCTGCTGGCATGTTGTATATTATGGCACCCAGTAGTTATTATTCTGCCATATTCTTCTCAAGAGCTTTCTATCGGTACATCCGATCGTCATGAAACCCTGTCATCATATAGACGATCAAGGCTCAGCAGCTGAATTTTCTCGGGTGTTCCGAAATCGGAACCACCTCGAACTGCACTTATGTACCGGTGAACACTCCTTGGAGTCTTCGTCAGGTTACATTACACGTAACATTTTCCTTATATGTATTTCCGTATCCCATATTTGCTTATTTTATCTCCATTCCCACTTTTCCCACTCTCTTTTTCTTCTTTCTTTTATTGTCTATTTTTCTTTAATGATTCCCATTATTTCTTAGTGATCCTTATTCCCTTTTTACTATTACTTACTTATATACGATTCTTCAATTTTTGATTATTAATTTCTCGCTTTTCTTTTTTTATTTATTATTTTCCTTTTTACTTTTATTGATATTTTTTAAAATATTTTTTTGTTTAACATTGTTTTCTTCACTATTCACGTAGGATTAAGTTATAACTAGAAAGTAGGAATTAATGTTTCTTATTATTGTATTTAATATATTTTTATATGCATTTCGTTCCTTTCCAATCTTAATGTTCTTAAGCCATAATTATTAGAACAGGGTTAAGGCTTCCAATGAAGCAGATTTCATTTTTTTTCCATCATATTTTCCCTTTTGGCAATGGTTTCAACCATTTGTTTGATTAAAAATTGGATAATATGCGTAAACGCTTACTTTCTTAAGTGGTCTTATGATTTTGACCAGGACTGTATATATATATATATATATATATATATATATATATATATATATATATATATATATATGCTAGTGAACATCATTCGTCAATATTGACCGACAAAAGTTAGATTTTGTCAGTGTTCGCACTCGAAGGATTTTTTAAAAATTCATGTTAAGTTAAGGTTAAATATGGGGTGGTTATCTGACTTGCTATTTATTTTTTGCTTACTTGTAATACTTGAAATGCCTTTATCCAGTAAGTAGAAAAGATGAAAGTATATATCTATATATTAATTAATCTACGAAGAAGTAGCTGTTAGTTTTTATTTTATAGTCGAAGGTCAAGAAACCGTAAAAGAAAATATAATTATTATTATTATTGTCTTATATAACTGAGGTTATTGTTGCTATAATAATAATAATAATAATAATAATAATAATAATAATAATAATAATAATAATAATAACAATAATAACAATAATAATAATAATAATAATGATGATGATGATGATGATGATGATGATGATGATGATAATAATAATAATAATAATAATAATAATCATCTTCTTCTTCTTTCCTTCTTCTTCTTCTTCTTCTTCTTCTTCTTCTTCTTCTTCTCCTTCTCCTTCTCCTTCTCTCTATTCATTATTCACAAGATACGATGGAATCCTCAATAATGGATTTCCCTCTTATCTTGACACGATCAAAAGTTTGGTTTTGATTATGGCCGATTTTACGTAAATTATTGTGTAGGACGTCTGTCTATTTTTCGTTTGGGGTTTCTTCTCTTTCTTGTGCCGTCTTTGCGTTTTGCATCATTTTATATTTTTGTTTTGCGTATATTCCATGAAAAGGAAAAACCCACAGTAATTAAATCATCTACTTATCCGGTCGTTCTCGGTTCAAAGGGCTCATTGCTGTTTTTTCCGCCGCCCTTTTTCGCGGGCGTAAACCACAGTAAAAAGAGGCCAGCTTTCAGCTTACATAACGACTTGCTGTGATGTGGTTTGTTGCAGCGTTTGCACATGATTAGAGACGAACGTAAACAGCAGAGAGACAAGTAAAAAGCAGCACGAGAGCATGTGAAGAACGCCTACAAAATGTAGAAAAGGAAATAGAAAACGAACGCTTTTATGTTATTTGCTCGTCTTTCTTTTCTTTATAAATTTTGGAACCCACTACTGGGAAAACATTGGCAAACAATTACGTTTCTTTGGAACTGAGAATTGGAAATTTGTATTTTTTATTTTTATAAGGGAGTCATCACTTATCAAAGCCTGAATACCACTCAAGGATAAGGATTAATGAATGTAAAGTGGTAGTGTAGTAAAATTGGATGGGGTAGATTGGGTAGAATTTGGATTAAAGGGGACAGCTCAACAAGAACTTGTTTACATTGGATTTGAAAACTACCATATTGTAATCAGCAGGGAAGCAGGCCAGTCGAACAGTTCTACAAGTGGGCATTTGTAAGAAAGAAGCTTTGTTCATAGAGTGTGCGTTTAGATTTAGGCACATATAGAGATATAGAGAGTGGGGAAATTGTTGATAGTGGTTGTATATAGTCGAGTGTTTTGTGAAAATTTGGTAAGAGGAAGATAGATTGGAGTTCAGACAAACACTTGCCATGAAAAATAATGACAAAATAGAGACAGGCTCGTGATGTCGCTAATGTGAGAAAGAGGTTGCAGAGCTGAGAAAAGGGCATCACCTATTAGGTTACGAAGTTGGAGGCGCCGAGCAGCACCTGCCCACATGTGGCAACAGAACTCCATGGCTCTTATGCTGATAGAAGATTGCATCGGCAGGAAGATACCTACTGAAGCAGTAGAATGATCCAACCATTTCACCAGCGATCTTGGCCACAGATTTGATGCATGTGTTCCATTTCAGATCAGGAGTGAACGCCATTCCCATAAGCTAATCAAGGCATACTGCTTCTCTAAGACAAAATATTCAGTTCAATTGGGATCTGATGGGAGTCAGAGTGATTATGATGAAATAGAGAAGCTTGGTTTTAGATACATTAAAATTAACCAACCACCTTTTTCCCCATTGCACCACGTGCTCAAGATCAGAAAAAGAGAATTAGAAAGATCTTGGTCATTGCTGGTAGTTGAAGTGCTGTCATAGATTGTAGTGTCGTCTCCATAAATGTCTACGAATGTTCTAATAATATTATTTGGAAATCATTGATGAAGACCAAAAGGAAAATTGGGTCCGGAATGGAAACCTGAGCGACGCCAGCGTTGATACTATGAGCTTCTGATTTCTGCGCATCGACGACTACTTTTATAAGCCTATCAGAAAGAATTTATAATTGAGAAGACATTTCCAGCTACTCCATAGCTTATGAATTAGACCTTTTTGCCATATATTATCAAAAGTCTTGGATATGTCAAGAGCTATTACTCTAAGGACGAAGCCCCTGTCGAGACCTTCATTAATCTTGTGATAATGTGTGCTATTATTGCATTTAATATATCTTTATATGCATTTCCTTTCTTTCCAATCTAACTACCCGTAAGCCAGCTTTTATCTATATTGTATATTGTGTATAATTCCGTTAGCACATAGGTTGCAGATCGCGCAGAACGGAAACCATATTTTATGTCACTGAGTAGGTTACTTCTGCTGAGGTGGTTGATCATTTCTTTAGTAATCACAGATTCGAACAATTTATTCATGTCACACAGGATTCTGAGGAGCGGATGACCGATCTCTAGAATTTTTAAATACTTGGCAGACCGATGAAGTTTTCTAGGGTATTAGGAAGCATTTCTCCTTAAGTCAACGTTTAAAGAGCTTTGTAAGCATGGGAGCTAGCTCCGGTTGAAACTTTTTGAGCACCATGATTGGAATGCTGTCGAGGTTAGTTGATTTACTGGAATCAAGGTTTGGCAACATCACGCACATATCACGTATGTTGTATAGCGTGTTTTCAATCATAGGAGGAAATACGTTAGGTAGGTGGCCATGGTAGAAAAGAGTAGACTTTGCTGTAAAGTTCTTGGCAAAGAGTTTTGCTTTGTCAGATGATGATAAAATTACTTCAAGTCCATTGATGTTGGTTGAGATAAAGGACACATATTTGTTCGCCAAAACTGGTGAAAACCAAACCGCTGTCCAGCTACTTAAAACTTAACGCAATGAGCTTATGGATCTCTCGCATTCTTTATTATTTGATTTTTCGGTCTACTGTTCTCATCTTAAGCATTTGCACAACGTTTAGCTCGCAAGAACCTGTAGTGAAACGGGTTAGGCACTAAATAAAATTCAGTCCCAAGTGACACATATTCTGTTCAATCTTCAGTGCGGATGATACTAAAGATAAGAATTGCGAATTACTCCAGATGTGTACTTCATGGACATCAACTAGCAGTTCCACGACTGAAGTCTAAAAAAACCTTCCATGACAACATCTTAGGAAGTGACAAGAGTAAAACTGTGAACCAGACGGCTATAGAATGCCTCCTCTTCCTTCTTATATAGGAATATCCCCTTCTCAAGCTACATCCTGATTTGGAAGCATCCTAGCCCCAGTGGAAAGCACTAAATCGCAGAACAGAAACAGAACTAGGGCGATCTAGTCCTATCTAGTCATATAGATAGGACTACAAAACTGATACAGCCATCTGGGAAGGTAGAAGGAGACTATATGATGTAACGGTGTCTTTACTGTCTAATCGCTGCAGTTTGAAAAACTGCAGAATTCAACAATAGTGCAAAGGAACACATAAAAAGGGGGAAACCGTCGTATCAACACATGCCGCAAACACGAAAAGAAGATCCACCGAAAATATTTGGATTCCAGCGAATTTAAACCGTAGAAATATTAGATAAAATATTACAGATTCCCAAAAGTTGAGCACATGTTTATGACTTCAATCATGTAAGGTTTATGTGGACATAGCTTTGACCATGATTGCTTTTAAAGTAAGAGGTAACATATGAAACAAGAGATAGCACCAAACACTGTAAAAGTTTGTTTCTTTAACTCTCACATATATGGACCGATCTGAATGATTACAAGGTAAGTAGCACCGGCTCTGTTTCCATAGGCATCCTGTACAAATATGTAAACATTTAAACGTAATGTGAACAGTTATCTATGACTCTAAAATGTAAAGCTATCGGAAATTTTGAAACAATACAAAATCTAGCTGCTGTAGAATTAATCTATATATTGAAAGGATAGCGTGTGTGCTACTTAGTTTGTGTGTCACGCTTACATCCTGGTGACTGTCGTTTAATTGTTATGGACTTCCATTTCTTGTAATAAATAATTTTATCAAGAATTCTTCATAATTTTTGGTTTTGGTTTCGATTATAACTTATGGCAATTAAATCATGTATTTTTTTATCAATAATTTTACCAAGAATTCTTCATAAGTTTGGGTTTCGGTTTCGATTATAACTGATGGTACTCAAGTAATCTATTTTTTAAATAAATAATTTCATCAAGAATCTTTATAAGTTTTGGTTTCAGTTTCGATTATAGGTGAAGGTACTCAAGTTATATATATATATATATATATATATATATATATATATTATATAAGTTTTGGTTTCGGTTTCGATTCAAGCTAATGCACCCATATCATATGGATATATTTTTTTATTTTTGCAAATCGCAACTTTATAGTATATGAAAATAGATAGAACATTAACTCTAAAATAACATATACGAAATCTGCAAGAATTAAAATATCATATTTACGCGTAGTTTACGACCGGGCTACGCCGGACATCCCTGCTAGCTTAGATAAATACTTTCAGGGTTTTAACCAAAGAGCTACAATAATATCAGAACATCTCCATTTACACTGAGCATCTACAGAATGCGAACATCAATATATTACATGTGAATGAGTACCCCTGTGGAATTTCCACAGGTCCCGCTAGTAAATTAGTATTATAAATGTTCCATGGCGTTCGTGTTTATCAGCTCATTAATGCAGTGCATTAATGCAGTGCAATCAGCACGAAGAAATAAATCTGACATGGCGACCCTATCCTGGTTGAACACGTGAAAGGTCCACATACAAGATACAACTACCAATAAGAACACAAGCTCATATTTGAAAATTGAAAGGCAGTAAAAGACGCGAATATGACATTGGAAATCCAGAAATACGAAACTGATTGATTTCAGCTCAGCATTTTTCATAGCACAGTGTGAGGGACATGATACGCTTCGCAAGATTTTCCACTCGTTGGACAAGCGTGCGGTTTAACCTCTTGCTGTTTGATATTTAATTGCAAGAGTCTTGTTATTCTTCTGACTCCTTGCATTAATATTAAATATTATTCATTTATTTATACAAGGGCGTTGTCCATTCTTATCTTTTAATATAAAGAATCCGTCGCCATCTCTGGCCTTAACGTTACTTGTCGAAACCAACCGGTATCTATTTAGATAATCCGGACTGCTATTTTCAGATGTTATTCTCATAACGTTTCGGCCGATGTAATCGTCTGTGCCTATTGATCGTCTTATGATTGTTTAAACAGGGCATATAACAATTATAACATTAGGGGACAAATGACAATCTCTGAAGTTTTACATCGAGCAATGGGAAAACATACCTGGTCCACCTTAGGTTGATCTTGATTGTACGGATCCTCGGAAAAGCTGTAACGAAGATTCGTACGACTCGAAGTCTTAGTGGTATATACTTGGAACCATTACTGTCTACCACTGTCTTTCTTCTTCTGACTACCGACCGAGTCTGCAAATTCTCTGACTTCCAACTCTTGACTAACTGATACGTGTCTTTCAAGCTCTCTCGTTACGTTATTAATTCCACGTGACCAAAGACATAAATCGAATGATCTACCTTCGTCATGTATTTTGTTTATGCTCTAACATTCTTTTCTATTAAAACATATTTGTTTTTATTTATCTGAGTTTCATTCCTGTTATTGTTTATAGAATCTAGTCAAGTTAAATTCCTAAAACATCATTAACCATATTTGTCCTTGAATTGCATTTAGCTCTTTAAAATAAATCTAATCTACACCACCACCACCACCACCACCACCACCACCACCACCACCACCACCACCACCACCACCACCACCAACAACAACAACAACAACAACAACAACAACGAAAACAACAACAACAAAAGCAGCAATAATAATAATAATAATAATAATAATAATAATAATAATAATAATAATAATAATAACCTTCTGGCCAAGATATTCTGGCAATATCCCAGGTGTGCTAATATGCAACATAGATGCTTAAAAAATTCCGACAAAAATGTTATGAATTGTGATTAATATCACCATTGGTTGATACTGATATGATGAATACAACCTCCGTGCCAATAGTGAGTATCATATTGCAAGGACCCATGGCGTAACGGATAACGTACAAGTAAAATTCAGTTCAAAGTAATTCTCTCAATATTGAAGATTACAAACTATCACTACCGGCGATACTAAGAATACGATTACGAATTATTTAAAACTTCTATCCTGTCATGACTAACGGAGCGATAGTAAGTTGTCCTGGTGGATTAAATAAAGGGTTTCGTTCGAAATTACGTATAGATTCCCGAGTTTGACACAACGATTCGCGATTTTTGGCAAGGCATATCCGAAGAAAGTCGGAGGTAGCATCGTCCGAAACGCTATAAGAATAACGTCCAAGACGAGAACATTATTCCGAATAATTCAAATAATACACGCCAACGATTTCTTCCGTTGGTTTAATCATGCGACCATATTTATTGTTACATTATTTAAAGTGCTTGTTAATATTTATCCAGTAGAATTTCTCGTTGTTATTTGGAAGCCTTTTATTTGTCATAGTAAAAGTAATTTTGGACTAGAAATAAAATTCAGTTTATTTGTTACGCTAAAACCCAAAGAAATTATATCATTTTCATCAGCGCCACTATTGTATAAAAGAGTCGCTGTGTGACTACATTGTGTTTATGCATAAGCTTGAATGAATGTTCTGTGAATTTCATTTTATGTTCGAATTTAACCTGATTTGTTGGTAACAAACATGTTATTGCTTTTGGTATTTTCATAATCTTCCGCGACCGGCACAATTCGCCATTGTAACAGGTGCTCGTAAAACTTTACAATGATCTTAAAGCTACAATGGTTTGCTTAGAAGTAAAATTACTGCAGACATTTGATGCAGTCATTTGATACGGTCGACATGATTACTTACACTATAAATAATACGCGTTTGCTTTGCACCGAGAAAGCACCTAGAAATAATGAGCATATAATTTGTTATCCTCTTATATTCACATATCATTTATCCGGACTGTTCTTTTTCTTTGGTTAATGTTTATAAAAATGTTACTTTATGAAAGCTAGTTGTAAGAAAACAAATTATTGTTTATCAAATAAAAGGACGAATGAAAGAGATTTAATTTCAGTTAACTACGGCGAGAAGATATGACGCTAAGGTCGGAAAGTGGGATAAAAAAATACTGTGTCCAGATAAGGAGTCTAGTTTGTTAAAAAAGGCTTATGCGGCCCCGTCGGCATTCCTCAATAAGGGGGGGGGATCTCAAGTGATTAGCAATACACTAACCCCTTTTCAAAGAGAAAAAGTAAAGTCTGGGTGGGCGGAACTTTCTAGAACTGCATAGGACCAGCAACATCTGAATCAAATTATGTCCTTGCTGCTACTGCTGCTAATTTGTATTCTGCCTTTGATCTCACTACTTCCAAATTGTATTTTGTCCTTGCTGCTACTTCTGCCAATATGTAATTTGTCTTTGCTGCCACTACTGTCAATGTGTAGTCATCTTGCTGCTGCTATTTTATTGTATTATTTCGATAACTTAGAAAAAGGACTTCATCAATTTGCGTTATATTAGGTTATGATACAGTTTAATAAATTGGACTGAGATCTTAGCAATGATCTTGTAACAACGTTAGCTATGATATAGTGTTGAAAAATATTGAAAACTTGGAATAATTGCAGAATATCGCACCAATTTATAAAAAAATTAGATTTACTTCTACCTAAAATTTGTTTATCCCTATATATAATACACACACACACACACACACACACACACACACACATATATATATTATATATATATATTATATATATATTATATATATATATATATATATATAATGAACTCATTTTTTCCCCTGTGACTTTGACCTTGATAGGATTGAAAATCAAGACATTTCATGCAAATGTAATATGCGCAAACTGCAGCACACTATCTGAGGTGTGTAATAGCCTCTACACTTCCTCGATAATCGTAGATTCCTATATTTTTTCTGGTGAGAGTTCATTGCCAAAATCGGTTACAATCAATGGAAGTTGTAAAATCTTTTCTCTCTAATAAATTCCTCCTACCCCCGCTACCACTTACACCGTTGCGGAATCGTTCACAAGGGACAGTACGAAGAAAAACCGATTTGGGTTTTCTTTACTTTGTAGTTGCTTTAAAAAACTGGAATGGTATTTTAACGTTCCTTTTCGTTTTATGTTTTCTACTAGGTCAAACGCACCATGGACTTAACCGATTCCAAGGTTTATTTATGCCATTTTTCTTCCGCTTTATTTCGTTTTGTAGTTGACTAAAAAAACTAGAATGAAATTTTAACGTTCATTTTCTACGGGGTGAAATGCACCATTGGACTCACGGTCGTAAATACGCTTAAATATATTTTAATTTATGTGGAATTTGTATTTATTATTATTGAACCAAATACTCTATCGACTATTATATAATTCCAAATACATAGTAATGATTTCAAAAGTTAAAAAATGACTTGGGTGCCATCAGCTTGAATTGAAACCAAAACATTTAGCAATCCAGCCTAAGCTATTACCGTTTAAAGTATCGACAGATGTATAGGAAAACGGTAAAAATTAAGCGACTTACTCCTCCCTATTCGTATTTGTAACAGGTTTAGCCGAATTTCTCCCGCCAGGGACAATCTTTTTATGGAGTTTAATCCTCCAACAACCATTTTTACCGGCTGCAAACCGAATCGAATCAGTTTCACATGTTTAAGTCCTCTATTTATCAAGTTTCAAATCTGTAGACCGAAAATTGAGCAAAGCGTTTGGTAGAGACCTTTCCCCACGGACAGAGACAAAATCATATATATATATATATATATATATATATATATATATATATATATATATATATATAATGATGTCAGCCCCTTTAAGAACCCGGTTCTTATTGTTGAGCACTCTAAGTTGAAATTAACAGTCGGTGACTTAAGCTTACACGCGCAGATCACGATGTCATAATCATTAGATCATGATCACCGTCTTTACATTTAAAAATAAATGTTTAAATTTAAATTTAAACTGCATTTCTCACGGTTAACGAGGGCCATGGTATTTGTTCCTTCCTAATATAGTCAGAGATGGCTTCGCAGCCGGATTCAAATCTCCCGACCGGAGGTTATCGTGACATTTTCCACTGATAATTCGCGAAAGGATGGAACACTAGTGTCTGTAAGTATTAAAACATAATTATAGTAATAATGATGTCAGCTCCTTTAAAAACTCGGTTCTTATTGTTGAGCACTGTAAGTTTAAATAAATAGTCGGTCACTGAGCTTACACGCGCAGATCACGGTGTCTTAATCAGCAGATCACTAATACCGTCTTGACATTTAAAATTAAATGCTTTAACTGCAGCTGTATTTCTCGGGGTTAACGTTTGCCGTGTGTGTTTGTTCTTTGCCAATGAAGTCAGAGATGGCTTCGTTACTGGATTCGAATCTCGTGACACACTGCACTGATGATTACCGAAAGGATAAAACATTAGTGTCTGTAGGTATATATATATATATATAAAACTCAAATAACCTTGTAACGGGTGTTTTCAGCCAACATCCGGTTTACGACTTTCGGTTGCGCATGCGTACATAAACATAAACCCATAACAGCGTAAACAAATTAACACAAATCGCTGTACAGGTTTCGATCAAACAAACGGACGTCCTTAGAAAAGCGAATATCTTAAATTTATTGAATAAATAATCTTCAAGATATGGGAAGCAAACGCAAAACGTGATTACAAATAATACCTATAGTCATCGACCTGTTTCATATATACGATATATATTATACTAAATAATCAAGCGACAATAAAACGTATTGTTTTATTATGTATGGTTTCAGCGTCCCATTTTTTTCGCGTTTATATTATCGAAAATAAACAATTGTTAATGCTTTTTGCTTTTTTTTACATCGTTCATTTCCGTATTACGTTTAAGTTATTTTAACGCATTTTCTTACAGATAAATCTACTTTAACCCGTTGACAGCCACAAGAGCATTCTACAACAGCGATTTACCCACCGCCTTACTTTTTTTTAAAATTTATTCTCCAATTGTTGATACACCTTTCTTAAAACCATTCATACATTTTCTTCTATACTACCAACATAAATAAATAACCCCGAGAATATATTTTTTTAAAATTCCATTACAAATAAATAATCAACGCGACAATAAAACGTATTGTTTTACTATGTACTTTTTCAGCGCCCCAATTGTTTTTTTAAATTAAAAGATATATCAAAATTTCAATTTAACTTTAAGTATTATGGTATCTGTTCTGTGCACAGTTACCTATAAGTATGGCAAACCACTTATAATTCAATGGCTGTAAGTTTTTATTTTTTTCAAAAATAAGCAATCATAAACAGAACGACTCATAGAAATCGATCTATATTCTTTTTTCATTTTAAATATACTTTGTACAAAGGTTTCTGTTATGTCAAAAAACTATTTTCGTTACGTCACAAGTGTCACGCTCATACATTAATTCCATAGCTAATATAACATACTGACCTGACGGGTCACGGATAGTCTAGTATACATATATGTATATATATATACATATATTTATATAATTATATATATAATAATTATATATATATAATTATAATATTTATATATGCGTGTTATAGAACTTTTCATCTTAAATGCTACTGCAAAAAATATGCATAAATATAACTGAGCATGATAGTTAAATGAAACCATCCATCCAATCAGAGACCATAAAAAATGAATAATTAATTAAAAAAAATGAAAAATAAAAAGGAACATCTAAATTAGTTTACCTTTATGGAGTCGCTCGCATATCCATGACTAAGAAGTTCATTTTAATAATTTTTAAATAGAAAACGTAGGCTTTTAATATTACTGTAAGTACGGCCAACCCTCCAAAATATTCGTACATACTTGTAGATATGCATGCATATATATATATATATATATATATATATATATATATATATATATATATATATATATATATATATATATATATATATATATATATATATGTCCTTTAATAACTCCTGCTAATAATTTAATTCTTAAGTAATCACGTGTACATTTCATTTGACCCCTTTTTTACTTTAAATTTTGGCGCCTTCTTGTCTGGGTCATTTTTACATTGACTTTTCTACTTTTAAAGTAATTCAATCAACATTCAATTTTGTCTTCTTCACTCATTTATCTTAATTAAGCCTCGCCTCGACAGTCGAGTTTTAAAGTTCTTCCATTTCTTTTTTTACGCACATTTTATCTTTCTTTTAATAATATTGTTGGAATTCATTCCCTTTTCCTTGTACTTTGTGAATTATTCCATGGATTTCTGCCTTTTGGATTACTACCGCCCCAGAAGATATCTCATTACTGATGCAATTCTCTATCTATATAAAAACCAAGTACGTCCAAGGATGGAATACTGCTGGCATATCTGTGCAGGAGCTGCTAAAAACAGCCTATACTGCCTTGACAGAGTACAAAATAGACTTCGTGGCTAAGTGGGGGGATGCCCTTTTCTCTTCTTTGCAACCTCTCTCCCACAGAAGAGACGTTGCAAGCCTATCTTTGTTTTATCGTCATTTCGATGGAAGGTGCTCGTCTGAACTCCAATCTCTGGTCCCCCTCGCCAGTCTTTCACGAAAAACACCCGTCTTGCTGAATCAACTGTCAAAACTTCCCCCACTCTTTATCTATGCCTAAATCAAAACGTAGATTCCATGAACAAAGCTTCTTTCTTAGAAGTGCACGCATGTGGAACTCTATTCCGTCTGCCTGCTTCCCACCAGACTACAACTTGGATGTCTTCAAGTCCAACGTAAACAAATTCCTGATGAACCGCCCCCTAAGTAAACACTTTATTAAATCTCCACACTAACGTACTGTACTTACAATAACCCTTATCCCTGAGTGGCTTCCGGGCCTTGATAAACGGTGACCACCTTGTAAAAAAAATTTAAAAAACTTTGGATAATCTTCCAATTACGCGATTCCTTTGGATTTTACTTGTGCGAATGGAAATTTAACTAACTTTCTTGGATTCTGCATCTTTGGATTTTACCGTCATTGGATACTTTACTCTTCACCAGACTATCCATTCACATGAAATCACTTTTTTATTCACCTATTCCCTCTGCTTCACTTTTTTGTTATCAAGTAAGATCTATGAATTACTTGCAGTTTCATCAAATACTTTTGCAAGCAAAATCCGATCCCGCACTCTAATGTATTTTAAAAAGAGAGTTTTGACACAATTTCAGTTATTATTATTATTATTATTATTATTATTATTATTATTATTATTATTATTATTATTATTATTATTGTTGTTGTTGTTATTATTATTATTGTTATTATTGTTATTATTATTATTATTATTATTATTATTATTATTTACTATTAATCGTGTATTTATTGACATCAGAATTGCATGAACATAAAAGAAGACGATACTTTTTAAATTCACGCATGATTAATATTCATTATTTTCTCCGCTTTTCTTGTACACAAATCACACACTGCGTAACCTGGTTCACATTTCCTGTACTTGTTACGTAATCAGCACCCAATTCTCTCCCTGCTTGGTAATTTGTCACTTATAACTCTTAGTTTCGTGTTTCTGTTTAAAGACTGTTACGTATGTATTAGTGTGTTTACTTATACACACACATATACATATATATACATATATATACATATATATACATTTGCTTCTTAGGAGAGTGTATAAATACGTATGTATAGATGTGTTACACACACACACACACACATATATATATATATTCACTTCTTAGGAGAGTGTATAACAAGTCAAAATTATGACTAGTCACAATTAATTAAAATACATAAAAGTTCACAACATTCCTTGGTGATCGGTCGTTCCACCACGCATTCCTTGTGTAATCCTGCCCAGCTGAAGCAAGACAGCTTGCAGACAAGTGCATTCGCAACCCGAGATTAAGGATTAAGAGAAACAGTTGAAGAAAAGAAGAGGTTGATTCAGCTGGGATCGTCTACTCTTAATTACTGACTACTTCCAACTGAACTGACGACCCTTTTTCCCCAACTATATTTATATGGGTAATGTGACTACATTCGTTTCTAGCACACATGATATCGAGCAGACATTCAAGTACACTACTGTGACTTCGGATGAACCTTATTTCTTGTTGTTCCCAATAAATAATATTATACTCGTCCAATATTTACCGTATGTTTACATATTTGTAAATACACGATTCATCTCCAAATTACTTAAACGATCATTATACATATTGAAAGATATCTGTAAGGCCTAGGGGGATCGTAATATGGGCGATAATTAAATAATATAATATGGTTAATTTTATATAAACTGGTTTTAAAGACGAAAGCCCTCCATGAAAATTCAGATACCTCACATTTTTGTGAAATTGCAACACAATTAGACGCTAATTAATGGGGCATGTTTAATAGTTTTAGGGGTATAATATGAGCACAGTATTCCATTTGAAAGTTAAAATATTTCAGATTTCTTTTGATTTCGATTAATAGTCGTCGGTCGATGATTAAACACTTTTTCCTGAATTTCGATTTCTTATAAGACTTAAAAATTCCAGGTCTTAAATTTAAGATTTCTTCTGGAATAGAATTAATGTAATGAACTGTGATTTAAATCGAAAAAAGCATTCTTAACATAAATTTTAGGAACAATCTTTTCCGATTTTAATCTTTGTAAGAAAGCATAAAAAGTGATGAAAAATTGATTAATACTACCTCCGGTCGGAAATAGTTGGTGCACAAAATTTTCAGTTTTGTCGGAAATACTTGGTGCATACAAGTTTCAAGTTTTATAAGGCAGTACTTTTGAAAGGAAATGCAGGTTAACCAAATAATTATACATAATTAAATTTTACGTACATTCTTACAATGTATGATTAAATAAATATACAAAAAATAATGCAAAAAGCTAAAACATCTAACTATTTATTCAATTGTGTTAATTTACTTTTCAATTCTTCTGATATAAAATTTTCTTTCTAGCTCTGCTTTTGACATGTGCCGAAGCCTGTAATTGTTGCCACCATTAGCCAAAATTATTTGTTCCATTATCTTCTGCAATGTCAGGAAAATGTTGTTCAACTTTGATTTTTACTAATTCTTGAAAGCTGGTTTCAACTGCTTCAATTAATTCGTCAATATTCTTTGGGGCCTTTTGGTGTTGAATGGATTGGATTGTATTGAAGTAACCTAGGTCAAGCACATTCAGATCTGGACTGTTTGCAGGCTGGTTAACCAGTTCAATGTTCAGCCCTAATCTCTGATTCTTGTTTGAACACCGGGTCCATTGGATGTACGTGTGGCTTAGCATTGTCTTGTTGAATTATGATTCATTTTGCAATGGATCCACTTGCCAATTTGTTCCGTGTTGAAACAAGGACCTATTCAACAAGGAATTCATGAATCTGAATGTTCGTGATTGTATCCATGACTTTAGTTACCATTGTTCCAGCAGGCCTGTTTCTGCTGTTACGTTTAGCCGCCTCTTGTTTGACAAATGACCAAATTCCAATCTTCCCGTCAAAGTAACATTTGCGATGTAGATCCCAACAGGGTCGAGCCACGGAAACAAGAAACATTACCTTTGTAATGAAACGCTTGCTTTTAGTGATTCTTAAAGGGTCATGTTCGTCTTTGCCTTAATGAAATTTCCTTGCATTTTGCGTCATGTAAAACCATTTCTCATGAATATGTATGGCATCAAAAATTTCTCTAAAAGTTCATCGATTTAAATCCAACTGCGAACGACAAAAATCAATTTCATGTTTTCTATCGTGAGAAGCGATTTTACATTTGAATATGCCCGAATTTCGCCATCTTTCATCCTTGCAATCAACGTTGTCTTAGGTATTCCACATGCTTGAGTAGTAGAGCTCAAAGTAGTTATTTTTCTCAAGGGAATGGTGTTTATTTTTGCCAACTGTGAACTATAGTCCTTCTTTTTTTCGGCCACAGAGAAACTTACGGCTCAAAGAATCCATTGGCACCGATATATCGGACGAACTGTCTAGTGCTCGTGACCAAATTCTGCCTACAGTATTTCTTCCTATACCGAATTTTGTGGCAACATCTTTGATTGCACCTCGTTCTAGGATGCACCTTTTAGACCTTTGTAGCAACACCTGCAGAACTGCTGTTCGTCTTGATTTGTCAATTCTCTTATCACTTTTGTTTTTACCTTCCACATTGGCATCAACTGCATTTTCCATATTTATATAGCCACTGCGGGTATTTTTAAAAATAGATTATATAACAGTCAACAAAGTAATGTGCATAGATTACACTCTAAATGACTTTTAGAACGAAAACTGTTCTTTTTCAATTAAGCACGCTCTAAAGTACTACCAGTTACCCGCTAAAACATTGAAATGGTGCGTGACAAAACCTAAAACGCGGACAGTTTTAATTCTGCACTAACTATTTCCGACCGGAGGTAGTATCATTTATTGTGAATTCTAGTCATTTATAAATTTTAAGATTTATAAATATCTAATGTATTTATACGATTTAGAAATCAAATAGCGAATCAAAAATGAAAGGAAAAACAACCCTGGAAACACTGGGTAGGAACATATAATGAAGCATATTTATTATTAAAAAAGAACTACTTAAAGTTTACAAGTTAAAAGTTAGTTCACAATTAGATTAATTAAAGTTTAATTCAACATTTAGCTAAATTTTAAAATGGCGTAGAACAGCGCTAAAATTGGTTTTGATATTTTAAATTCCAAGAAATATATATAAATAATATATAAAACCTGAAAAGAGAAATAGACAGAGTTGAACTGTTATAGCATCGAGAAATACGATGATAATACAGATACAGACCGACTGTTCACCGAAGGGCGTTCAAAAAGTAAAGTCTCCTATTTTTTTAAGAAAAAGGTTGAAAAGCTATGAAGACGGGAGTGTTACCATTAAAACAAGCGACCTTTTGTGATCGGGAATTTATTTTTCTACATAGTCACTACTATTCTCAATGTACTTTTACCAGAAATTCAATGACGCATTTCTGATTCTGACGGACGTCCATGACAGGGGTTGTATTCTTAGAGTTTCAAACCATCAATATCTGCAACAGAGAGATGAAAATTTTAGGTTATGAAGTTCAGTCATTATAACAATACAATTTGCCGTTCAGCCCGATCTATTTGGACAGAAAATAGATTTTACTTTTGAAACACCCTCGTACATTATAAGCTAGTAATCCAATTTGTAACAACCCATTGTTCACTTAAAGTAATAAACCCAATAAGTGTTGGCGTTTCGAGTTATTATGAAATAGAAAAATGTTTATTTTTTTTAACTCAGTAAAAGTATCTCTATTGAAATAGATAGCGTGTTTTATGGCCTGTTTAAGATTACAAAAAGCAAGAAAATCAAAGACTAAAATCATTTGAATTTAATGGTCGGAGAATGTTTTTGCATTCATGTGCCTCACATTAAAGGATTCCTTCTACTACACACCTTCAACCTCTCACCCAGGCGACATACTTCACCGATACATCAGTAGCCTTTCATTCACGTTCTGTTCGATTGCAACGTTAGAAGCTTCTAGCAGCGACTACCATTAAACTATTCGCACGAAAGTTCTATTATAGTGAGACACCCTTACCAGGGGCGTGCAATAAGTAATGCCTCTGACCCACTTCCCTAGCAGTAGAGCAACGAAACTTGGCACAGTTATTAGACTTTCTCTACATAGGAACCACCCAGAGTTATGCATTTCTCCCATCGTCTGATGCAGCTCTGGAGACCGTTTTTATAGAACACCCCAGGTTGGGCCTCCAACAACGACGTGACTTCAGAAATTAAGGCTGCTCATCTGGGAAACGCTTTCCTTTCAAAAACAACTTCATGGCTGGGAAGAGGTGCAAGGTCAGGAGAGTAGGGAGCATGGGGAGGATTTCATAACCACACGCCCGTGCTTCTGATCTGGCGACATGCGAATTGTGGACCAGAGCGTTGTCCTGCAGGAGGAAGGTACCTTTGCTGATCTTGCCCCGCGTCTTGATTTTGATAGCTTCCCTTAATTTCCTCAAAAGTGAAGCATAATAGGCTCCTGTAATTGTGGTACCCTGGTACCCTTTGCCAGGAAATCTGTCATCAGTACTTCGTCCTGGTCCCAGAAGACTGTGAGCATGACCTTGCCAGAGGAGGGCTGCACCCTTGCCTTCTTTGGAGGTGGTGAGTCCAAATGCTTCCACTGCATTGACTGGGCTTTGGTCTATGGATCATAATGATGGACCTAGCTTTCATCCTGTGTAATCAGTCTTTTGAAAAACTTTGACTCATCTTCTTGGCACATCTCCAAATTCATCCTCGAGGACTCGACGCGTTCTCGCTTCTGGAATGGTGTGAGCAACCTGGGAATCCGTCTGGCAGACACCTTATGCATATGCAAATGGTCATGAATGATAGTTTCCACTGACCCTGTGCTAATCTTGACATCTTGGGCTATTTGGCGAATAGTAATGCACCGATCTTCCAAAATGGCAGCCTCAACCTGACGGAGAGATGCCTCATCAATGGCAGAAGGGGGGCGACCAGGTCTGGGAGCTGTTTCCACAGACTTTCGGCCATGTTTGAATTGACGATGCCAGCTTTTTACAAGGTCATATGATGGGGCATTATCACCATAAGTTTCTTTCATTTCATCAAAAGTTTCCTGTGGTGTGCATCCTTTCAAATACAAAAACCGGATCACTGCTCGACATTCAGCAGGCTCCATTTCACACCTGACTCAGTTCAAACACTTGTAAAACAGAAACCACAATTAGTTCAGAGATGTAATTGTCCACATAACCCGTAGAGATATAAATCATCGCACATGCAAAATTTCTGCTAGATCAGACAACTGGAAGTGGTGTTAAAGAACAGCCGCTTGTTCTTGTAAGTGAGTAAAAATGAGATAGGATAGCCGAGGATTCGAACTTACGAAGCTAGATTTGGAATTGAGAATTCCGATCATAAAAAAATAAATAATACAGAATGTTATTGAAAATGGGATGTAGAATTACCATTGTTTAGTTCACATAAAATAGTTAGATATCTGTTTATTGAAATAGGAATGTAATGATGTTATTTTGTTTCTGTTAAAGAAATGAAATTAAAATAAGGAATTTAAAAACAGACAATGGAAAATTTTTGTAAAATGGTTTAATCCAAAATTAGGTTAGAAAGTCTGCTTTGTGGAAACGTGAGGCATATCAGGCCACGTGTCTGATATGCACGTGTTGGTCATGCAATGACGTCATGAGTTTTCAATATAGTTGGAGCTTGGCAAAGGGTAAGTCAGTCAGTTAGTCAGGGGAAAAGAGAGTAAGTGAGTCAGAGACAGCTGACACGGAACCTTGGAAGCGGAGGGGAGAAGAAAAAATCATGTATAGATTTGAATTCCTTGATGCAAAGCCATTGACCGGTCGAAAATGGAATAAACGAACAACTTCATCTTTTTGTATCTGCGTCTTCGTGTTATGTTATTCAACAGAAAAGGTATTGTCAAGTTATATTATAAGAACTTTGTAAAAATCATCATCTCAAAAATAGGCAAAGAAATATATGCGTCAATGTTATAGAAACATCCTCATTCACAAAACTGTCAAACAGTATAAATGTCAAACGCACTATCTCTCGGTCTATTTATCTATATATCAAATCTCCTCTCATTACGTATTACATGCCGTCGGCTCTCCTGTATTAACATGTACCCTGTCTAACTGTCTGTCTCTCTTTATATATACCCTGTCTATCTCACACACAATATGATATCACACAATATGAACACTCATTCATATGAGCACACAACGAATATATAACATCAGTTCTCTTCTGAAATAACCCCTATGTAAGAGTGGGTCAGGGGCATTACTTATTGCATGCCCCTCGTACGTCTTGTTATAGACATCTGAGCTCTTATTTTACTGTACTGGAACCTAACAATAAATATTTAACATCCGTCATTTATGATTCTCAGTAAAACTTGGTATAATAATTGGGTGCCACGTGATTTGCAATCAAAAGACTATTTTTAAAAATCTCATTTTCATATAAAATTTGCTTAATAAACGGAATAAAGTTTTACAAAAGTTAAAAATGAATCATTTACCGTAATATTGTGAGAAAAAAAAACCCCAAGGTAAACAAGACGAGCCATCCTTATTTACTCTAATAATAATAATAATAATAATAATAATAATAATAATAATAATAATAATAATAATAATAATAATAATAATAATCAGAAAGCTATCTTCTGGGATTGAAAGGAATCCTATTATTGTAACGTTGCCGTTACATACAAAGAAGAGGAAATAAATAAATAAAATCCAAGTCGAGATTTTTTCTTTTTTTTTACAAAATGTTTTTTTTACTGTTAGTTTTCGGCATCACTTAAAAAATCTCTCACTGCCACATGTCCATTTTAGCTTGGCTTGCGTTTCTCATTCCTTCGACCGCATGCCGACCACAGCTGGCACATTTATTGCCTTCGCTCATACGCCCATTTTCTTCAACGTCGTCTTTTTTGCTGCCCCTTTTCTCTCTTTTTTCCCCTTTTTTTCTCGCACATCAATACCAATTTGCATATGCGTTTTTTCAGCTACTGCTGCTGCTTCGCAGTCAGCCAGCCGTCGCTGCTGCAGATAATATCCCACGCGTTCATATGCACTATGTTACATTAGGAGTTTTTGTTAGGGATCCATATTACATATTAGGGACCCGGCTGCAATTAAGTTAGCTAGTGTGGATTTTGACAAGGGTCACACTAAGTGCACGATAATTTAAACTTGCAAAGCGAAATATTGTTAGGGTCGACTCACGGGTGACTAACATGTCAAAGCTAAACGCCCTTGAAAAACAGTGAGATGACAAAAGACGCTACGTTTTTCGAGCTGAAAGAAAAGATGTTTTTAAATGAATCTGTCCTCGGTAACTAATTGTGACACATCGAATTATGCGAGTCTAATGTAGGTTGTTCGAGGCAGTTTTTCAATAGCGTAGAAACCTTAGTGATATAAGTTAAATATTGCTTCGACGTCCATGTCCGTTCGTCATCCATTTCAATTAAATAAAAAATTAACTAAATGACAAATAATTGGCTAAGAGTTCGCTAGTCTCCCTATTCTCGGCCAACCCTCTCCCAAAATAAGTCATTTAAGAAAACTCTCAGCGAACATTTCCTTGTGTCTTTCCTGTCCGTAAAGAAGATATTGTATAGTAACGATTAGACGAAACTTCGGCGATGAAAGAAAGCGGCAATAAAAGGGATGAAAATAAGATCACGAATAAATACTAATCCACACACATGTATAAATAACTAGTTGTTATTTAAAATATACCAAACAATTAATTCTAGGATATACCGTAACTGGATTAATTAAAGCCAACAATAAAAAACACCCACGATTGTCCATTCGGAATTGTGTTGTATCTTCCACACGTTTAAACACGTAAAATGAACATGTGACAGCGAGATACTTTCTTTTAAGTAACAGTAATAAATGTTTTTTAAGAGAAAAAATGCCGACCCGGATTTTGCTTTCTTTTTTTCTTTCATTTGGTTTGTTTGTAACGACTAACTTACATATATTTATTTTGGTAGCCGCGACTAGGCCTTTTAACATAATATGGCATATATAAAGAAAAAAGAAAGAACAGTAAACGTAACCACGAAAAAAAAAATCCAGTCGCGAAAGAGGGTAAAAAAAAAAACCAACGCAGCTGCAAATAAGGACTTAAAAACAAACCCGACCGAAAGTGGAAAACTTAGAAAAATAAAAGGAATGGACATTACACCAGTTGGTGCGTCTCTTGTGAATTTTTTCTTCTTGTCTACTCACTATCGAATTTTTTTTGTCCTGTCAGTTATATTTTCTTGTTTTGTGGGGACCGTGGTTGTCTATAATGTTTTAGTGTTCAAACGATGTTCTAGTCTGACCAGTTAGTTATGCATTGTTATAAGTGATATTGTTATAGACTCATTTTAACGTAGCAAATAGCTTCTTTTGTCTTAAAGAGAAATTTATTATAAACCATTTTGACTTGAACATATTTTTATAAGTTTATGGTTGGACTGTTTAAATGGTATCTGCAGTTTTATTGTTATGAATTACTAAAGTTTTAAAATTTGCGAATAACTTGCCTGGAGGTTTTGCAAGACTAGAATAAATGTTTAAACAATAATAACGCGTGAAAAGTAAAAATACATACTAAAGTAAATACTAAACATTAAGTACTAAAAATAAAAATAAATTTGACTCTATTTCTATAAAGAGTAGTAATTTTGTTCTAAGCTTATGGATCGTTTATAATTGACTACAATTAAAATGGTTAATCAGTGATTATTAAATATGAAGAATTTGTATTTTTTAAAACTTTTTATTAGAATAAGAAACTAAAAAGAAAAAAAACACGCTCATTTTTAGCATGAGCTATGCTGAACAACCTATAAATAATTTTGGTTTAATTTGCGACGTTTTCTACCGTGTTTCGTGCTTTTGTTTTTCGATATTTTGCTACGTGGATTCAGATAAACATGGCACACTGAAATATTAAAATGTTACGTAGTTTTAACTTTGAAATAAAAGCATGACCGCATGACAGTCACATAGGACACTTGACGCGAAGGAAATTATTCTTTGTAACTGAAACTGCTTATGACAAATAGGCACAGCAGCTTGCATTGCTGCTTTTTGTAGAAAGATAAGTGCCTACTAAAACTTTGGGGTTGCTCACAATCCTCAGTTATAGAGATGGAGAATGTAAATAGCGACGATTATATATTCTATAGAAAGTCCGAGAATTGTCGACAAAATTCAGACAACAATCAAATTTTCCGAGTCTGCACATAACCTAGCCATCAGAAGTTAGTGACTGGACTTTAATTGGTCGGTTTACGAAAAAAAAATAGGTTAAAGAATAGCAGAAATAAGAGAGTACTGAGTGAATAAACAGTGCTCCCAGGAGTAAGATCTACTGATGCTTAATAGTGAGGTTAAACGGTGTTGTGACACGAAAAGGGGAAAGTACAATCATTGTTGTACAATGTTTATGTCCAATTTAGTCGAACTCACGGATAATGTCTCTGGCCTGTTGAGTCAGGTGTCAAGCGTAATTGTCTCGAATAATCTCGTCAAAAATGATTGGGTACTTTAGAGACAAAAAATAAGTCGAAATTTTCTTGAATAATTTCACCAAACAGGGGTTGAGCCGTTAAGAGACAAAAGGTGCTGTTGACTAAATAAAGGGTTAGATTGACTAGTTTTCTCTCAAATAATCTTGTTAAATTTAACTGAGCAATAAAAAAAATAAATGAGTCATAAGACTAGGAACAATGTTATAACTAGTTAAGTCAAGGGTTTCAAAGAAGAAGTTTTAACCAAAACGAAAACTATTTGGGCAGTTTGGCATAAAAATCTATCAATGAGCAAAGAGTGATATAAATGTTATGACTGAAAGGCCATTAAGAGAAGATCAAGAGTAGATGTAAGAGAATAAGAAAAAAACTCACACATAAAAAATATAAGTGTATCTTGAAACACAATTAACGTTATAACGTATGTGTTATGAAGAGTGTCAAGAAGCAATAGATTGGTTGGTTGTTTTTGTTTTACGGCATATCAAACTTTTTCAGGTTATTTAATGCCGAATCTAGTGATTTTGAGGAACGATTTTTTAATGGAATATATATATATATATATTTTTTTTTTTTAAGTCGGATTCTATTTAACCCACAGTTGGGACCCTAACAGGTACTACCACTCCGGGTCAGAGTGGACCTGGGAGCAATGGCATTTAAAGGGTGGCTCCACACTCCCCAAGGCCCGCAAGCTGGGGCCTCACCATCGGATAGAGTTTTAGGTCATATCCAGGACCGAAACAATAGATTGATTTTATTACTAAAATAAAAATATCCTGTTTCAATTTGGTGAATATTCAGATTCAGGATCAACAAATATCAAAAACTATGCAAACTCTGATTTGGTCTTTCAATGATTTGACTGACTTTGTAAAATATTTTTAACATTTGAAAATGCATTCTTGCACAAACAAGCCTTCGACACTGCTTCAGTGAATTTTCTGAAAATACAAAAACTATACATTCTTGTTATTTAAACAGTTCACGGATTTTGTTTCTCCTTTCAACATAATAAAATGTTGCCTTTAAATATTTGGAAGAATATTTTGGAATTCCTTCATTTTTACAAGTGAAAAAGAAAGAATAAACAAGGAAACGAACTAAGATATTTTTATTTTGATTTAATTATTCATGTCTTATTGTGTGAACGTTTGGATTTTCTTGTTTTCTTTTATTACTTCAGACAGGTTTGATTAAATTCTTGTAAAGTATATTTTTTGGAAAGAAAACATAATGCATATGAGCACATGGTAAAGTATCAGCAGCGGCGAAGAATAGCTGGCTTGCTAAGAGATTAACAGCAGTAGCAGAAGTGAAAAAAAAAAACGCGTATATGCAAATTAGGAAGTTTGCGTGAGAATAAAAAGAAAAAAAGAGAGAGAAAAATACACCACGCGCTTAGGAAAGAAGAAAGAGTGCGATCGAAAAGATGGACATGTAAGAAATGACTGTCTACGGCCGGCGTGTAATAGAGCAGAAGAAAAAAAACTTCTAAGACGGGGAGAAAAAACATTTTGCATTAAAAAAGACAGAAAACCCGGGACGGATTTATTTATTTTGTTTGTTTGTTCCTTTTCGACGGTGCCAGACTGCATGGGGCTCCGAGAGAGGTTCGAACTGTAACGAAAACGGTTCGGGCGTAACGGCCACGTTACATTTCGAAGCCGTTAAGACAGAAAACGAGTGCTCTGTCAACTCCTCCCCAGATGTGGTAACAGTATTCCATTTTATGATGTATTTAACTATTAGAAAGGTAAACACGTTTCTTTGAACTTGAAGACAATTCATAAATCCGAACATCGATATCAGTTGCAATTATTAGTATAGACGATTGATTATCGAAGCTTTTGTAAAAATAAACACCGATTGTCATAGGCATTCTTTCTCGTTTGAAATCGTTTGGTCTAGCGTTTACAGGCTACATGAATTGGAATAAATTCACAGAAGTTTTCTGCAAAGAAGATGAGCTCCTTCTGCTGATCTAAGAAATTCCCCAGACCTGCCATATCTTATATCTATATACTATATTTCTCTATGCATGGATTATTGTTGTCAGAACCGGGTTTGTACTACAGGGTGACCCACTTAAAAATAGCCCAATATCTCTAATCTTTCTCTAACCAATTTTTTTTTTCAGATTGAACGACCTACTTAAAAGTAGCCTGATTCTCTAATTTTTCTCTTATCGACCAACTGGCACCACGATATAAAATTCAATTCGTTTTCCAACAAGATGGCGCTACGTGCCACACGCCACACAGATCATTGACACGAGTTCATGATATGTTTACGGAAGAGAGAACAATAAGCAAAAAGTTATAGCCACCACGTTCCCGGGACTTGTCATCGTGTGATTTTTATCTTTGGGGAACTTAAAAACAAAAACTGTATGCAAATAATACTCACAATGAGAACATTACCAACGCTATCAGGAGAATTACGGGAGAAATCCACAGACAGTATCTGCAAACGTTGTTAAACGTGTTCAGAAATGCATAGATGCTAACGGGGAGAACTTCCAGCATCATTTTATAACACTACAGGTTATTTAAAAAAAAACAATTTTAACATAAAAGAATGTTCTTTCTCGCTACTTCATTTTCTGGGCTACTGAGTCACCCTGTATAAGTACCAGTCCTTCCATCTTGGACACGGTACAAAATATTCCATAACATAATAGGTCCCGTATTATCCACCAAACTTCAATTCTCATCCCATTGTTATAATGATGCATTCTCGCTTTACAAGTACAGCAACAGAATGTGCTCCGACGAATGTACTGAACTTGCACCTCCTAAAAGTAAATATTATTGATCCACCTGAATAGTAGTTAAATTTCACTCCTTCACTGTAGAGGTCCCCGAATTTCTACTTTATTAGTCATATTTCTTAGACTGCCTGCTTTTGGAATTCCATTCCTGCTCTCTGTTTTTCTGTTTATACCAACACGCAGAAAATTATATGCAATTTAAAGAAACACCTTGTTTCACAACTTCTCACTTATTATTATTGCCCTCTATTAATCTTAAAAGTTTTCAATGGAAATGTTGCTTGTTTAGGGTTAATACAACAAACGATAGAATATATATCACTCAGAGCCCCGTTACTTTTCAGACGCATTTGACAAAATGACAGAAATAATTAGCTAAGTTTTTGGGTGCCTCAGATTGGTATTTGAAGAGAATGTAAGCACAACATGCCATTTTTGTTTACTGTTTTTTTTAACATTAGTCGTTAAATAGCTTTTGTTGTAAAATACCTGTAATAAAAATGTCACCCGTGAATCCACAATTAGTGAGTAGAACAATACAAAGCAGCTCATGTGTTCATTAGATATTATTCTACGTTTTTGTCTTTCTTACTAGTTTTTTATGCTTTGTATATATGTAATCACACCCACCCACGCGCGCCCAGACACATACGACATACACACACGCATATTCACTACACCGATGAAGACTGAAAGATCGGTCAAAAAATATGTACCTGTAAAAAAAGGTTTTTATTTTTTTTCATAATATTATTTTGTATTCCTGCACGTCACTAATTGAAAACGAATAAAGAAAAGTTATAAGCTTTTATACTTTTCGTATTCTTTTTTTTATACATTTTCATTTATATATATATATATATATATATATATATATATATATATATATATATATATATATTAAAGTTCAAAGATGGCGTAACTAAAAGAAAACACAATTAAAACTTTACTCCCGATTTTAAGATTTTGTAATTATGCCCATGTTCCTTTATTTACTTTTAAAATTAATAAATTCTTATTCTTCTGAAAAATAAGGACGAAAAATATTTTTAAAAATTGACATAATATTTACATGAATGATTCTGCGCTACAAAACATGTGGTCTCAAGAATTGAACATTTTAACGTGCTGAAAGAAATAAACGGTAAGATGGACGATATAATAAAATTTGGAATCTAAACTTTTTTTTCATTTATGGGCACGTGCTTCTTTAATAGGCACTTGATGAGGGACATTTGCGGGCACCGATTCGTAGCCTTGTGGGTAGAGCTGCCAACTGTCAGCTCGATGGTTGTAGGTTCGATCCACGGCTGGGGAAAGTTGCTTGTCTGGCAACACTGCTGAGTTGTGATGCTACGAAACGGTACTGTATGTGACTCTGACTGTCATTTAGGCGGTCGGGTTTTTATCCTGGCTTGAGGCAGTGTCCTGTCTAGCCGCACTGATGACCTGTGAAACAGCGAAACACTACTGTATGTGGATGACTATATATATATATATATATATATATAGAGAGAGAGAGAGAGAGAGAGAGAGAGAGAGAGTCACACACACACACACACACAGAAATAAAGAAATAAAGAGAGAGAGAGAGAGAGAGAGAGAGAGAGAGAGAGACCCGAAATGTACGTCTGTTTTGTGACGCTTCTGAATCCCTTGGTGCTATTTGTCTGAACAATAATGGTCATTAATTTGAACATTTGTGAACATGATTCTACAATTACACTTGTCTTCTGTATTCGAAGCTATTTCATACTGTTTATAAACAAAGGTTCTGTCATCATTCGAAGTGTGAGTGCATTTTCAGACACCCTGCATAGAATGACTAGAAATGCAAGTAATTTATCTAACATTATTTATTCATTGTTAGTGTTCTTAGAATTCGGTCAACAATGTTTATTCTTGGCCTTCGTGCCGGGATCAAAGTGTAGTATCTGTTTCGGCAGATACTGCAAGCTATGACTAGCTAGGACTAGCTAGGACTAGCAAAGACCAGATGTGGGGGCAACCCCACATGCCTGACCATTAACCAGCTCCCATTTCCCACCTCTCAGGAGCTGGTCCCCTTTTTCCCTTCCCCCTCCCTTCACTCCTCACATTAAAAATCGGCCTTGTGCCTAATTTGCTCGGTGGGGGAGCAAATAAATACCATCTGTTCCGGCAGATACTGCAAGCAAATACCATATGTGGGAGCAATCCCACATATAAGACCTTGGTCAATGTAGGGGCAACCCTTCATACCAATTGTCACTATCCAGCTCCCCTACTCCCCGGGGAGTTGGTCCTTATTTCCCCTTCAATCCTCACATTAAAAATCGGCCTTGTGCCTAATTTGTTCGGTGGGGGAGCAAATAAATACCATCTGTTCCGGCAGATGCTGCAAGCAAAGACCAGCAAAGACCATATGTGGGGGTAACCCCACATATCTGACCTTGGTCAATGTAGGGATCACCCTACAGACCAACAGTTACTATCCAGCTCCCATTTCCCACCTCTCGGGAGATGGTCCCCCCTTTCCCTCCCCCTCCCTCTCTCTCCACATTAAAAAACGGCCTTGTGCCTAATTTGCTCTGTGGGGAAGCAAATAAATACCATCTGTTCTTCAGATGCTGCACTTCAATTTCTTGTTCTCTGTCAGTGGAGGAGAAATCCTTCACGACTGAGACAATTTTTATTTTTGTTCCTTTTCTCCACATTAAAAAAAACGACCCTGGTGTCTAACTCTGTCCTGTGGGGAGGCATTGTAAATAGGAACAATGATCCGGCGTACGATCGTTTCAGAGACTACTTGGAATTATTACTATGTTCTTATTTTTTTTGCATATGCGCATTCCAAATTGTCCCTCATCAGCGCCTCTCAATAAGGTCACAAGAGAAGTTCAGTGAGCGCATCAACATCTTACACTGTTTTTAATAAGGGTTTAAGATTTATACATTGCTAGGCAGAGGCAAATATTCATCACGTCTGCACCAGTTCCACCCAATACCAAGCTAATAATAATAACGAGAAATATTAATGACAGTAATAATAATAATAACGAGAAAGATTATGACAATTGTAAAAACAGTAATAATAATAATATGCATATTGATGCTCATTATAATGGTCCCCATACTAATAGCTAAGCTAATCACAGGAGTAAAGTCAATAATAATAATAATAATAATAATAATAACAATAACAATAACAACAACAATAATAATAATAATAATAATAACAACAATAACAATAACAATAACAATAACAATAACAATAATAATAATAATAATAATAATAATAATAATAACAACAATAACAATAACAATAACAATAATAATAATAATAATAATAATAATAATAATAATAATAACACCAATAACAATAACAATAACAATAACAACAACAACAACAATAATAATAATAATAATAATAATAACAACAATAACAATAACAATAACAATAATAATAATAATAATAATAATAATAATAACAACAATAACAATAACAATAACAATAATAATAATAATAATAATAATAATAACAATAACAATAACAATAATAATAATAATAATAATAATAATAATAGAAATACGATCAATTAACATGACTATCCGATGTTGTCTTCTTTTTAAAATTCTCTTTCTATTCATTTTTCTTTTCCACCACCTACCTACCCCTCCACTATCTCTTGCCCATTGCCACTCCCTTGTTTTAGTGTATTAAATTATTAATAAAATACAAGACATTCACTCAAGCTTTCGGTTTCAACGTTATTCTTGACATGCAATGCCAAGCTTGTTTTCGGCGTCCGTTCCTAAACTCTATAATGAAACACATTTTTGTTTTAATCTGCTTAAAATAATCATGAAAATGTAAAAATATTTATTCCTTCTCAAGGAATCTTTCTCCTTTTCTTTTTTTATTTCTTTTCTTTTTCTTTTCTTTTTTATTTCTTTTCTTTTTATTTCTTTTCTTATCTTTGACTCTCAGTCTTTCTTTGTATATTTCTTTTTATTATCTTCATTCTTTTATTGTCTTTGTTTCACGTTTCTTTCTTTTTCATTTTTGTTCGTTTCTTTTCATGGTTACATCCATTTGTTTTTTTGTTTTACTTTTGCAGTTTCTCTTCTTTTCTTTATTATTTTTTGTATTATTTCTTTTCTTCTATATCCTTCTTTCTTTCTTTCTTTCTTTTTTTTTTTTCTGTTATTAAAATTTTTTCTTTTCATCTTTTTTTTTCTTTCTTTCGTCTAATTACCAGTACCCTCTCTCCATAGTCCTTGTTTCAAATTAATGCCTTTGATTTCTTTTTATTTATAAATATAAATTTAAGAGTAAAAAAAAAAATCCAAATAAATTCGAACGTATTATGCAATTTAAACTTGTACATTTTGTAAGACGTTTTTACCCCCGTTCACCTCAAATAAAATATATCGCCACTGAGACGTAAGAGGCTACTACTTGGACCATCTTTAGGTGAGATAAGCAAGATGTTGGTTTACGTTATATTTAAACTTTTGCATATCAGTACAGTCAAGTAAGCAGGTAGCAGGAAGGGAATTCCATAGTCTAGCTGTTCGAGGGAAGAAACTATTAAGATAAAAGGCTTTCTAGCATTCTACAATTAAGGGGTGTGATTTTGTTGTAAAGCGGGTTTGTCGGGTGTATATACACCGAGAGGGCACAAGTGCAATGAGTTCATCAAAACATATTCCATTAAGATATCCTTAAGACAGGCACAGGGATGCTACATTGCAGTGATGGTTGGAGCTTAGTTGACGGGTCGATTTGTCTAAGATGAATCTAATTATATTTAGTATTCGTCCAGTTATACTGTATGATTTAATTTTTATTAGAATCCTTTCATGCTAAACTATGTCAAAGGCTAGTAATTGTCTGTATTTTTGAGATGAGGTGTTTTCATTGATTCAGATTGTCAGTCCGACAATCTCAATCTATGTCAAAGGCTTTGGATATATCAAGGGCTACAGCCCGGGTTTCGCCAGCTTTTTCCAATACATGGCGTATGTGTTCAGAGATGACCATTTAAATACCTGCAGTAGAACGACATTGCTTAATCCTTACTGTCAGTTAGAGAGAAAATTAGCTTTTACAAGGTGATGGACTAATGCTTGATTGATTAATGTTTCAAAGATTTTTTGCGAAGAGTGGGAGGAAACTGATAGGGCGATAATTGAGCGGGTCAGTCCTTTCAGCAAAATTCTTGAACAGCTCTTCTATTTGGGAAGCAATATTTATCAAGCCATTTATTGTAGAATTTTGTAAAGTACGGGAGCTAGCCTAGCTGAGCATTTCTTAAGTAGATTGTTATTTGTCATGGCTATTGATGGTTGGAAAGTCTTCTAGTAATTCTTAAAGGAAAACAGCTGAGTCTTAGTAGCATTAAATGTTACCATCTATTTACGGACCCATTCCACTACGATCTGGAGGTCGTTTTCTAAGGATTCTACCACTGTCTTAGATGTACGTACGTTTGTTTATCCAAGGATGTCTTAGTTTTTATGATACACGAACATGAGAAGCGATGACTTTCAAATCATCAAGTGTGGCTTAAGTCCGCATAAGGAAATTTGGGAGGGAACTTTTTGTTGGGTCTAAGGTGGAGTTGGAGGCGAATCACCGAGCAAGCAGTTCCGCAGTTTTGGTTGCCGTGCATGCGACCTTCTAGTTGTTGTATAGTGGTGGAATGACTGATTTTTCCTTATTAACTACAATATTATACATTTTTCTATCTTCTGCGATTCTTTTGATTTTCTTGTTATTTCAGAATGCCTTCTTTCGGCATAGGCTATTTCACCCTTACAATGATTTCTAGCTTCTATACATTTTTGCTTATTTATACTTGGCTTATGACGTACGAACCAGCGAAATATATGCTGTCTTTGTGAAAATGTGGAATTCAGCTGCAGAATTTGCAGTGAACCATTAGGGAGGATGGGGATTAGGGTTAAGATTAGGGTTAGGGTGAGGGTGAGGATTAGAGTTAGGGTTAAGGTTGGGGTTAAGGTTGGGATTAGGGTTTGGGTTAGGGTGGGGATTAGGGTAAGGGTGGGGATTGCTATGGTTAGGGTTAGGGTTAGGGTTAGAGTTTTGGGATTAGGGTTAAGGTTAGGGTTAGGGTTGGGGTTGCTATAATATTTCTGTGTGTGAACATGTACTTTAATGCTCACTTTGCACCATTCGATTGTCCATTGGCATACTGTTTAGCAGGAAGAGAAAAGATATTGGTCTATTGGGCATCTCTGATGTGTTCTCTGATCGCTTCCCAGTCAGTCTTTTTGTAGTACTTTGTCGTTTTGAGCAACAGCTCCTCACCTTGGGATTGTGATTGAAGAGTGATTACTGACATCACTAGGTGGTCTGCGTTACGGTTCAATGCTTTTAGAAGTGCTGCCATATATGTCGTTTGTATAGATGTCAAAAAATGATTTAGAATAAGAGTTGGGAGATTATAGTTGAAAATCAGGAACATTGTTGTACCCTGAATTAATCCTTGAGGCACGCTGATATTGATACTATTTGATTTGAGTGTTACTTGCACAATTACTGTATTGAAAATATTAATACTATTAATACTTTATCCATTCGTTCGTTCAAATATTACAATTTGATTAGTTAGTTTTTATTGAAAGAACGTCCTTACAGTCGTTCAGTAAAACCATCGATAAACATTGGATGGTTATAACAGACGAAAGGAGGAGAAAGGTGGGGAAGGGTGTTGTTATATCAGGTGAGACAGATAGAGAGAGATAAAGAGAGAGAGAGAGAGAGAGAGAGAGAGAAGAAAAGCGGAGAGAAAGTGGGCACAGACACGAATTGACGGTAATAGATGGTTTCTATAGAAACAACGTTGTCAAAAAGAGAAAGAGAAAGGGAAGAAAAGAGAGAGTGAGTGTGAGAGAGAAAAAGAAAGAGAGAGAGAGAGAGAGAGAGGGGGAGAGGTGGAGAAAGACTTATGATTTCACAATAAGAGATAACAATATATACATGCCTTTTAAAACATAGATACTTATCCAGTTTACGATCCAATATCGGGAAACCATAAGCAGGTGAAAGATATCGAAGTGAATAGCCAATCATCCGTTAGAAGACGACAAATTTCAATGAAACCGTGTAATCCATTAAATCAATAATTTTTTTGAAAACCCAAAATGACATTCAACACGTTATGTACAAAATGAAACTCCCCTTTGCTTATGTCAAGGATGGCTTTCTAAATAATGGAACGCCTCGTTTAAATTAATTGTTTAGCAGTCTTCATGTCGACCTTTTCGGCTGCTTACGTAACCTACCCGAAGAAAACGTTGACAGAGATTCGGTGGTAAAGTAAATAATTACCGACAAATAATGTAAGTATTTATTCTTAGATTTTATATTAGCGTAAATACAATCAAGACTTATTTAATTTACATTGCAAAAAAAAAAAAAAAATGTTACAATACGTAAAAAATGAGACTAATTCAATTTGTCAAATGGCAAAAAGTTAATGTAAACATTTACTTTCTTGCCGTCCAATATTTAAAATAAAATATAATCTGCTTTAACTGCCAAATTAAACATTTTGAACGGATGTCTTTTTTTGCTTGGTAAACCGGAAGTAGTTACAAAATGTTCTCTCATATAAAGGAGAGGCGCGAAGTATTGCTAGGTGTAGTGTGACAACATTATAAGGTTGCTGAAGAAGTCAATTATTCGTAAAATTTCCATGGGGTCTGCTACTTATATTTGTATTTACATCTATTTACTTGTTTCTCCACGAGAGTAGAGTTAGACACAAACGAGGTTTTTAATGTGGATAAAGTCCAATTTCCAAAACAAGGAAACTCTGTATTGGAAAAAAAGCCAAAAAAAAAACAAAACAAACAAACAAAAAAACAAACAAACAAACAAAAAAACGAAAAATGCCTTAGTCTAAAAGAATTTCACTAAGGATATAAAAGATGAAACATGATATCAAAATAAATACTACATTTTGGTTTAAAAGAACTGATTGTATATTTTACACTATAGTTTTACAAAAACTACAACTACTACCACTACCACCACTACTACTACTACTACTACTACTACTACTACTACTACTGCTGCTGCACAACTTTTGCTCTTCATTCTTCATCATCCAAGATTCTATTTTTATAAAAAAGTGATGAACTAGCGAGGCGCATATATTTTACTCTATACTGATAATACTCGTGTTTATGTTATGTTTTTCTGTAAAATACTTTTAGGTTATTATACTGAGGAACTTAACATCTCCAATATATATGAAGTGCCCTAAGCAGGGTGTCACGACCAGCTATCTTCTTGAAATGGGCCAATACAAAAGAAGATTCGTAAAATTTGCGTTTATCACTTGTTGCCATAGGCGCTCTCCCCAGGGAATGCCGACGGGCTACTAAAGCATATTTGTGCTCCTTCTTTAGGAGCATTGAATCATTTTCCTACCTTCCTCTCGCGGTAAGAGAAAGGTAAATATCGGACAGTGTACTTTTCTAGTACACGGAAGTCGAGGCTCCAACCTCAACAATCAATCTGACAGAAACTGGGCCTTTTTGATGGCCGACTGATGCAAAATGTTCTGTGTAGACCAACAAGGTCCACCCTTCCAAGCATTACCTCCCGACTTTCGGGACGAGTAAGGTTATCGCTTGTTGCTTGAGGCACCCCCATCCGGAATGCCGACAGGCATATTTTTGCAGTGCCGAGATGCTCCTCTTGAAGAACTGACATTTTCCAACCTTCCGAATTTGTGTCACATCCTCTCGTGGTGGGAGAAAGGTAAACATTGGTCAGTGTACTTTCGTAGTCCGCCATCTTGGCGATACTTACTACGACGGTTGCTCTTTGTATATGCTGCTTTGTGTTTCAATATATTTGATCTTTTCTAACCCATCTCCGTGTCTGTGTTTTCCTTGGTAACCTTAGTAACCCTTCCAGGGCCGCAGCAATTAACTGCTTATTGTTAAAACTAATCTATGAAATTTCACACTTTTCTGATTCTGATTACTTTTCCAAATAGACTCATCTGAAATTTAAGGTTTTCGTTTCTGAATTAAGAAGATTTACTATTA
>NC_136495.1:67640550-67663050 GCF_053919585.1 Euprymna scolopes | reverse complement strand
ACGTGGTGCTAGGTGTAGTGCGACAACATTATAAGGTTGTTGAAGAAGTCAATTATCCGTAAAATGTGTGCGTAATACATTTTTCTTTTTTACACGCAAACTATCATAATTTCCAATCTATGCTTTTCAATGACCGCATTTCGAAATCAAGTATTCACCGGAAATCAAAAATCCCATCTTATGATAACACATTTAAAAAAATCTAACTATAATCCCCAAGATTTAAGAAAGGAAATTCTTTGAAGTAGTTGTTTCTTTTACTTGTCACTTAAATACGAAACTGTAGCCAAGAACACACTGACACATAAATACATCCATTACCAAAAGTATATTTGTCGTTACTTAATACAGCTCTATAAGTATTGAAAAATATGTGGATAGAGAATAGCAAGGGCTAATACCGTAAACACTGAAACAAAAAATCAGCAGGTATATGTTTAGCACCAAAACGATGCTAGCAGATGAAATGAATGAGTTTAGCAACACCGACTTTTGCCACCACCAAAACATCGGCGTTTTCTAAATGTAAATAAATAACATTTTTTCAAATTGATTTATTTTGAGCTCCATTCTCTGCCCCCCGCCCCCTCGCCAATCTTTCACGAAAAACACCCGACTAGCTGAAACCACTGTGAATAATTTTCCCCTTTCTTTATCCGTGTCTAAATCAAAACGTAGATTCCATGAACAAAGTTTCTTTCTTAGAACAGTACGGCTGTGGAACTCTCTGCCGCTTCCCTGTTCCCCCCCCGAATTCAACTTGGATGTCTTCAAGTCCAACACGAACAAATTCCTGATGAACCGCCCCCTTAAGTAAATGACACATTATCAAATCCCCAATACTATTACTACGATACTATCCCATTGATTACTATACACACAATAACCCTTATCCCCGAGTGGCTCCTGGGCCTTGATAAGTGGTGACTCCTATGTAAAAAAAAAAAATCTTAAAACTAGCGGGGGCACACGACCTTGCCCGGTCGAAAAATACGCTTAAATATATTTTAATTCATGCAGATTTCGTATTTTTTATAAGAGAGCCAATTCTCTATTAAATATTATATTGTACCTAATATATAGTACTGATTTCAAAAGTAAAAAGAAATGACTTGGGTGCCAAAAGAATCGAATCCAAAACATTTAGCGCCCCAGACACATTCCTTACCGTTTGAGCTATCTGCAGATAGATAGGAATAATTTAAAATTAAACCACTTCAAGCTATGAATTAATCTGCGCATGCGCAAAAGTAATATACATATATCGGCAAGTTCAAATGAACATTTTGCATTTCAACTTGTCGACACATTTCTGCACGCGTTATTCATGTATCCAAACAAATATTTTACTCGTTATAAACCATCCTTGGTGTATAATTACCATTTCCTGTTAATTTCAGTATTATGTAGCTAGTAGTTTTAGAGTTTATCGGTTAAATATTTTCATACAGAGGCTCACACACATAGATATACTAACTGTTTTATTTATATAAATAAAAGATGAATTTATAGAAACATTAGAACAGCCTAAGAAAATCATCTGTTGTTTCTGATTTGTATAGATTGTTATATATATATAATATATATATAGATACTATATACGTTGATTAGCATAAACTTTATATAAATTTTGTTTTAGTTCTAAGATCTTATCAGCGATTATTGTTTATAATAAGAATAATTTAAATGCCTAGTAAAAATATATAAATGTTCGATTATATAGGGTAGCAGTATGTTATCTTCTATAATATAAATTTCACCTGTCTGTTTAAATGTATGTACATGTATGTATGTATCGCAAAACTTTCGACAGAGGCGACAGATTTTCACGACATCGGCATTGTTTTGAAGCTTGACCCTTCGAACGACAAATATCGAAAAATTAGCTAAAAATATTGCTCCTTTGACCCTCAACAGGGAAATTTTCTACAGGGAGGGGTCGCTTTTTTCACCGATATTTTCGAATGTCATCCCCTCTTTTCCATTGACTAGCCTTAATTTAAACCTTCGCCACTATCGGTTTGGCGATGGACGCAACGGCAAAGACGTCACGTTCGTTTTCACGTTCTTTTCCTCTCTCGCGATACGGTTTCGAACCTGCTTGCCTACTGCCCCTCCTCACTATTTTGTTTGGTCAACACACTCCCCCAAACACCCAGGCTAGTCTATAAAATTAATCTCACCTGTCTGTTTTAATATATGTATGTATGTATGTATGTATGTCTGCCAAAACCTTTCGACAGAGGCAACAGATTTTCACGAGGTCGGTATCGTTTTGAAGCTCGACCCTTTGGACGACAAATATCGACAAATTGGCCAAAAACATATATTTCTTCACCCTCAGCTGGGCACTTTTCTACAGGGTGGGGGTTTCTTTTTCGCTGATATTTTCGAAAGTCATCCCCTCTTTTCGATTGTCTGGCCTTATTTTAAACCTTTTAAAACGATTTTTATGAAATTTCTGCGATGGCAATAAAAATATGGGAATATAACACATTCGTTGATCATCAATCAATCATTGTCTGTGTGCGTGCGGAATGTTTCTGCCAAACTCCAGCCTGAATTTTGGCGTAGAAACTCGAAACTTGATATATAGGATATTTGGATCTATGGAACACTTTCAATTTGGTTGTTAGCCGGTAAGAATAGATTATTAGACAATAAACGCCATTACAATTCAGTAGACTCGCATTGTTGCAAGTTTTAGCGTTTGCTTCCCTCTTATGCAATTGAATGAATGTTTTTGTTTTAGTCGTACATATTAGAAGCTGTTAACAGCTTCAAGTACTTGAAGGGGTTGCGATGGATGACGATCCAAGTTAAAGGTTCTTGCAAAGATTTCGCAGACAATAGCACTGGCCAAACTAAAGACCACATGAAATGATGGAATTTAGTGGTTAGCAAACTGTACAGGTCGGGTTTTAATGTTGATATAATCCAGTTCCCTATACAAACACCTTAATCTAGAAGGATTTTTCTTTCACTGACCCAGGATAGAAAAGATGAAATGTAGTACCAGAACACATACTACACTTTGCTTCTAGCTGAAAAGACCAAGGTATGTTATGTTTAGACTCAGTGCGTTTCACTGGGCAATTCTTTACATGCATCTTAGGAAGACTATAAATATGTATTAAACTATTATTACCGGATGATACCTTTACTATATTCGTAACAGACGCCAATACGTTCAGTCATGGTAAAACGCATAAAACTTTCTGCCGTTGAACATGTGGTCGCCGCTTGAACTAAGCGTATGATCTACCGCTTCCTAATTGCATGCAACGTGTTTAGCACATGTGAACCTTTTTATGTTTCCTTTTCGTGCTTTACAATGCATTCGAACTGTAATAATTATATTACCATTCAGATCTAGCTCCAACTATTAAAGTCGGCAAGCGAATCTATATTTAAGCCAGAGGACACATGCAAGCGGTAGAAACTTATCTATCTATCTATCTATCTATCTATCTATCTATCTATCTATAAAAGTGAACGTGTCCGTGTCCGTGTGTCTGTGTGTCTGTGTACATTTCCCTACGCAATAACTCTGTCAATTTTTAGTCTACGAAATTTGATATACAGGGTACTGAGATTTGGGTAAATCTAGGTGATCGGTTTTTGGCCAGAGATTTCGCTGTTAAGGGGTCAAAAGTTCAACGATTTGACCTTTGAGAACTCTACCAAACTCTTCCGAAAATTTGGGTCTAAACACTTGAAATTTTAGATATGGGTCCCTTGGACATGGATCTAACTTAATAACTTGATTGAAACCCAACGCAATAAATGTTAAGGGGTCATAATAGGGGTCAAAGTTTTAAAAAATTAACGGCTTTTTCTTTTTTTTTGATCAATATACACCTCCAAACACCCGGGCAACACCGGGCTCAAATGCTAGTATTATGCTAAAGCTGAAGCTGAGTTAATCAACGTTTGTTTGTCTGTGGCTTTTGCTAGAAATTGTAATCGCACGAAGTACATGCATTAATATTCCTCAGTTATGGGATTGCGTTTTGTTTGATAAAAAGTTACATTTGAATTATTTTAATAAGAGGTAATTTGCAGCTAACTCGTCAAATGACCTATTTTTTGTTACATCCTTCTTTGTTTTTTGTTTGACTCCCAGCTATTATCCCATACGCTGTTTATTACTCCCGCTTTTGTAACGCTTTCTTTCTTTTTATTTAATAAGACTGGAAGATAATAAAGAAAGGAAAGATAGAAAACGATTGAAATAGTTCATTATAATAAATACAGAATATGCTCACAAGCAGTAAGTAATACTATTTAATCTACACTTGCAAATCAGAAAGTGAACTATTATATTTATCTCCTTTCTAGGAGATGAGACACAGGCAGATAGTCAACTATATATATATATATATATATATATATATATATAGATATGTGTGTGTGTGTATATATAATATCTTTGCAAAAATAAAGACAACAAAATATAAAATAAGAACATAATATGTTAGATTTTCTTAAGTGTTACAACTGTTACAATTGTTTCGAAAGCATTTGGACAAATTTAAACATTATATTATTTAAAAATATTTCAAAAAAAATAAATAAATAGCTACTCTCCAAACAAATACATTATATGTATATATATATATATATATATGTGTGTGTGTGTGTGTGTGTGTGTAAAGAGAGAGATAGAGAGAGAGAGAGAGAGAGAGAGGAGACGGAGACAGAGAGAGAGACAGAAAAAGAGAGATAGGGCACAGGAAAAGTCTAATGCTGAACTTCGTTTTTATATTTTAAAATATTTAAGTGGATTCGAAACATCACCCATTCCTGATTCAAAAATTTAACCCAAGTTCAACAGGTGATCCAGCGAATCACATTTAATATAATGGTATTCATGCAGAGAGTGATCCGCGCTGAAATAATAACGTTATTATTTAAAAAGCCATTCTTAAAATGGGGAGGGGAGGGCGATTTTTATAGCTATTCTGTACTTTAACCTTACAATTGAATAAAAAAAAAAACATATAAAACTTTAATTAAACGTGGAAATACGATTTAAAAAATAGCGCGGATCACTCTCTGCATTAGCACCAATATAATTTTATTAGAAATTTGTCGTCCTGTTTTTAGATAAATTATAAGCTACCAAACTATTTAACAGAACTGCAACAAATTTTGCAAGAAGTGCCAGAAGAGGATAAGATTTTAAAGCTATTACAGATAATACTATAAAAAAACTGTTGATCACAATTTAACTACATTGTTGTAAAATATGAGCCATTTTAATGTACAACAACAACAACAACAATTACTACTACTGCTACTACTATTTTTACCTCTACTACTAACTATTAATTAAAATACTACCAAGCAGTTGTCTGTGGAAGGTAGATAAAAAAGAAACCCTGTGTCGCTTTGTAATAATTTCTGCCACTTAGTCCCAATTTCCAAAACGTGTTTTACTCATGTGGAGTTCATCTAAAGCCACTAGATGTGCACGAAGGATTAGCCGACATATTACCCAATCTCCTAATCTATAAATCCCGCCTGTCCAGGAAAATTCAAATGTTAGCTTTAAACTCTTCCAATTCTTCTCACAAAAATAATATAAGTTAGCGAAGCAATTATGCATAACAATTATACATAGCAATTATACATAACAGTTTCATATAAAAATCAATCAAATTCACATATATCTGTATAGAGATAAGTATAGTCTATAGACAACGTAATATCATCAAATTCACTCATATGCATAGGTTTTTAATATACTAGCAGTTCAGCCCGGCTTTGCTCGGGCCCGATGTACTATTCATAGCGTTATGTGCATATGTTTATATATATATACATTAAAAAGTTTGACTCAAGTCCAGGTAACCTACATCTAAAACCCAAAATTGGCGGAGGAGTTTGGTAAAGTCTTAAAAGTTCAACTCTTTCAACTTTGACCTCTTGGCAGCCAAATTTTCGCCCAAAAACTAATTAAAATGTTTGCTACATGTCTGAATGCTATTTATGTAAAATTTCAAATGTTTACTCAAAAAAATTGGCTAAATAGTTTACTAGAAACCGCAAAGGTCAAATCTTTTGAACTTTGACCCTTTGGTAGCCAAATGCTCGGCTAAAAACAGATTTAAAAGCTTGCCCTATGTCTGAATCCACTTGATGTAAATTTTAAATGTTTAGACTAAAAATTAGCTGAGTAATTTAGTAGAGACCGCAGAGGTCAATTTTTTTTTTAATTTGACCCCAATTTTGACCCCTAACATTTATTGTTTTGAGCTCAAATAAAATTAAAAAGTTTGATCCATGGCCAAGTAATGTACATCTAAAATTTCAAGTGTTTAGATCCAAAATTGACGGAGGAATTTGGTAGAGTTGTCAAAGGTCAAATCGTTGAATTTTGACCCTTTGATAACCAAATTTCTAGCCGAAAACCGATTAAAAATATTTTCCCAAATCTCAATACTCCTTATGTCAAATTTCGAGTCTACAACTGAAAATTGACAGAGTTATTTGGTGGGGAAATGTACACACACAGAGAACATTTCACTTTAATAGATATATAGATTACTAGCATTTCAGCCCGGCGTTGCCAGGGTGTTTGGAGGTGTATGTTGAGCAAAAAAAAAAAGCCGTCAATTTTTTAAACTTATGACCCCTTAACATTTATTGTTTTAGGCTGAAATCAAGTTATTAAGTTAGATCCATATCCAAGGAACCTATATCTAAAATTTCAAGTGTTTAGACCCGAAATTGTCGGAAGAGTTTGGTAGAGTTCTCAAAGGTCAAATCGTTGAACTTTGACCCCTTAACAGTGAAATTTCTGGCCGAAAACCGATTAAAAAGATTTTCTCAAATCTCAGTACCCTGTATATGAAATTTCGAGTCTGTAGACTAAACATTGACAGAGTTATTGCGTAGGAAAATCTACACAGACACAGACACACACAGACACACACACACGTTCACTTTCATAGATATACTAGCATTTCAGCCCGGCGTTGCCCGGGTGTTTGAATGAGTATGTTGAGCAAAAAAAAAAAAAAAAAAAGTGGTGGTAGGAAGGCAAGATCGAACCCGTGCCGCGAAGGAAGAAAAGAACGGGGGGGGGACTGACGTCTTTGCGGTTACGACCACCCCTAAACCTGAAGTGACTTACGTTTAAATTAAGGCTTGACAATCGAAAGGAGATGATATCTTTCAAAAATATCGGCGAAAAACAGCGCCCCCCCCTGTAGAAAAGTTGAAGGTGAAGATATTAATGTTTTTAGCCAATTTTTCGATATTTGTCTTATGAATGGTCAAACTTTAAAACGATACTGACCTTGGTAAAATCCGTCGCCTCTGTCGAAAGTTTTAGGCAGACATGCAAACATACATATATACATAGATTCATATATTGGTAACTAACATTTTTCGACCCAAACCGATGAAAAAGCTTGCCCTATCGCTGAGTACCATTTATGTAAAATTTCAAATGTTAAGACCAGAAATTGTCTGACTAATTTGGTAGAAACCGCAGGAGTCCAATTTTTTAAAAATTTGACCCCTATTATGATCGCTTAACCGATCACGTAGATTTTCCCAAACCTTAGTACCCTCTATATCAAATTTCGAGTCTGTAGACTAAAAATTGGCAGAGTTATTGCGTAGGAAAATCTACATACACACAGACACACACACAGACACACAGACAGATACACAGACACGTTCACTTTTATATATATAAATAGATAGATAGATTTGTTTAACAAAAATATATACGTATACATAAATATATATGGAAACAATTTTGTGTTTACTATAAACTTTTTTCGCAAATATTATGCAAGTATAAATCATGTACAATATCTGCATGAATATAATTACAGGTAATAGTTAACTAAAGATATTTATCCCATTAAAAAACCGAAGCAACTAATAGGGAATTAATTAAAATGAATGTTTAAAAGAATATGCAAATTAGCTAGATCGTTTGCTAGTGAATGCAATTCCACAACCAAGATATAAGAAAATTGTATTTTCTTTTTAAATAAATAGAAAAGAGGGCTTTTAATATGAATATCGATCCACACAAAAGAAAACCGAAATTATAGATAGATAAGATATTTATTATTAAAAGATTCTGAGAACTATAATTGTCTCCCTTGACTAAACTCTTTAAACCATTTTCATAGTTTTATGTTTATACTAATCAGGGGCGTTTGGTTTTGCCGAATGGTAAAATACGCTGTAATATATCTTAGTACATGCAGATTTCGTATTTATTATTTCAGTCAATTCTATATTGAATATTATATTGTACCTACTATATAGTAGTGATTTCCAAAGAAAAAGGACTGGAGTGCCATCAGCTAGAATCGAAACCAAAACATTCGGCGCTTCAGGGGCGTGTCTCCTGCCGATATAGCTATCAAGAGATATGCAAGAAAGGTTAAATATTAAACGACTTGAAGAAATGAACGAAAGCATAGAAATAAGTAAAAAATATGTCGGCAAGCTCAAATGAAGCGCTTGCATTTCAACTCGCTGTATATGTCTATACGTGTTGAGCGTCCATCTAAACAAAGATTTTACTTGTTATAAACAATCTTTTATGTATGATTAATATTTCCTGTTTATTTCAGTGTTATGTGACCAATAGTTAAAGAGTTTATTAGTGAAATATTTACATACTAGCATGGGTACCCAGCGTTGCCTGGGTTGACATGAAGTTCTGTTTGAAACACACCTGTATACTAATCATTTTCATCATGGGCAACGTGGATACCCCCACAACAAAAATAAAAGAACGGATGAAAACATGTAAATGTAATCGCTCCATAAAAGAAGTACGTGATACCCTCTCCACCAGATATTTTGATAGAAGGGCTACAAAGAGAAGAAACTATTCTCCGGATATTGAGCACTGGAGAGACCCCCTGCAAAGAAAAGATAATTAAAAATAAACCATTACAACTTTTGTTTCAATAAAAATAGCAGCGAATAAGCGTGCGATTGCAAAAAAAAAAAAAAAAAAAAGATCTATCAAAAATTAATTCCAAAATAATTAAATGACATTTTTCGTCATTTTATATCTCTAATTTAATCCCCCCCCAATTTAATTTGTCATATTTTGGGGTTCGTTCTATTTATAAAATTGTTAGGTGAAAGTACAGAATAGTTTCATTAAAATTAATTAAATTTATCGTTATTTTATGTTTCCAATGTAATTTCCCCCCTTCACCACAAAAAACTAAAAGTTTTTGTATTTATCATGTTTTGTCCCCCCATCGATCGCCAAACTTGAAAAAATGCTAGAGATGACATGTCTGGTTGAACGCTTTGTGGCCAAAAAGTGGGTGCTCATTTTACGTTAAATTTATATAGAAAAGTTATCCCGCATGCTAAAAAGTTTATTTTTTTAAATTTCTTCTTTCATATTATTTATAAAGACTGCTTAACCGTATTAGGCCACAAAAAAACCAGGTCTTAATTTTTTTTGTCAATGTCAAGTTTCTTTTCCAACTCTGTTAACAGGTGCCTCTGCAGTTTAACATTTCATAAAAATTCTGTTTACATTAGTAGGCGGTTAAGTAAAGTACAGGAGCACCTGGTAAAAACTATAAAACTTCTATAATTGAATACCTACCTAAAAAAAACAAACAAAATTTTGTAAACCGCTCGTGTAAGCTTACTAACAGCATTATTTACGCCATAAAGTATGAAAACATAAACGAATCTCTTAGTAAAAAAACAGCGCCGGTTTTCGGTGGTGCTGAAAACGGATATCACAGTTAAATTTGTTTTATGATATGAAGAAATTATTAGGTGGTTAGAAAGTGGGTGCCCATTTTACGTTAAATTTATATAGGAAAATGATCATCCACTTTTTGAAAAAAATAATTTTTCATATCATGAAAACTACTTATCTGCCCCAAATTAAAATTTGATATTCGTTTTCAGCACCACCGAAAACCATTAAATTTCACGTTAAGATGCTATTTTTAAAGTCCAAGATTCAAACGCATCAAACCCAACTTAATGAACAAAAGGAATTCTGAATATTTATTGTTTCTTATATTCAACGCTTTTCCATTGGTCGGATTATATTCAGCGCTTTCTCTCTCTCTCTCTCTCTCTCTCTCTCTCTCTCTCTCTCTACACACACACACACACACACAAACACACACACACACATACATATATATATATATGTATATATATATACAGTTGGGAGAATAAGTATTCGATACATGCTAAAAAATGTATTTTTCATTTTATTAAACACTTATAAAACGAAATTCAAAACAAAATTTTATCTGTATAAAGCTTGCATCATAACGAGCATATTATTACTCGGAAAGTTAACATATTAATTTTAGAAAAGATGTCAAAACGAAAATTCTGAAATTGCTAGTGTAAAAAGTATTCAATACATAGTAACAAATGACCATTTAATACTTTGTTACATTACACTTGTTGCTTACCACTGTATGTAAACGTTTCCTATACTTCGATACAAGGTTGTGGCATCAATTTGGAGGAATTTCAGACGATGTTCCAATTGTTTCAGATAACTGGGTTGACGTTTACTGACCCTTACTTTGAGCTCTCGCCACAAATTCTCGATCGGATTAAGGTCCGAGGAATGACTGGGCTACGGCAACATTTTTAACAACAAACCATTTCTGGGTTAATTTTGTCACAAAGCTTTGGATCTTTGTCCTGCTGGATTATCCAGTGTTGACCCAAGTTTAAGATTTGAGCAGATTCGAACAAATTTTCCACCAAAATATCCCGATAAATGGCACTGTTCATACGTTCTTTAATGACATGAAATTTTCCAGTGCCGCTGGAAGAAAAGCAGCCCCACACCATTATGTTTCCTTCACCGAATTTAACAGTTGGGATGGTGTTCTTCGGCTTCAACTCTTTTCCTCTCTTTCTCCAAACCTGAAAAAAAGAAAGAAAAAAAAAAGAAACACATAAAAAAACATCACAGTAGAATTTTCACACCCCGTTGTTGTATCATTGTTGCTAAGCGACGACATGGAAAAATGTCTTTACCGATGATAGATGAATTAAAAAAAAACGTTTCGATTATCGGTAATTATCGAGGTATTTAACTAAGATCACTCCCAAACTTATACACTAAAGTTCTGTAAATTTTAAAGAAAATCTGTTCAGCCGTTTCGGAGTTTATAAGGAATGAACTCACACTCACTAACAAAGTTGCATTTATATAATTGCAGAGATACTCATTTGTATACTACTAAGCTCTATTCACACATTGGCCACCGTTGGAATAAATACTAGAAATGTAGCATTCATATCTAAACGGAAGTAGATTTCAGTACATGTCACATATTAAGTCGAATTCATCGTTTTGAAAAGTGGAATATATGTGTGAGGTCCGAAACGGGAAATTGCTCATTTTGAGTGTTTTAGAGGCGTCATTATCTTAGATGAATTACTATATACTTTATATGTAATAGACAGTCATTTCCGCATAGGTTGCGCATGTGCTAATTTATGAGCGTATCGACTTATTTAAAGTAAATTTATTAGTATCAGGTGTGTTGTACTCACAAAATCTTAGCGTTCTAATCATACCTAAACACATATCACACTATCACACCCATGTATATATGTATGTATGTATGTATGTATGTATATTATGATTGCAAGTATATTATTATTATTTAATGTATAAATATCGTAATATTATAAAATGAATATATATATATATATATATATATATATATATACATATATATTACATCTATACATTTTCCAGATTTACTCCAACAGTAATTTAACAGTTCACAATACGTGAGTAGAGCTTAGTAGCATTATAAATATAAACTTATGACAAGTAAGCTATGTATAAACGATTTTAATCCTCGTATAGAAAAAATATTATTTTTACCCGTCCTCAGACGGGTGTTCTCATAGTATATATATATATATATATATATATATATATATATATATATATATATATATATAATTTCATATGCTAACTATCATGTCACAAAATAGTTCTTAAGAATAAGGTTTTAATAGTATTATTATATTTAATTTCTTATTATTTTCATTTATATATTAGTAAAATACTAACTGGATTTTGTAAAGATTTTTTATATTATAGGAAGATTGAGGAGGGTAGAAGACCAAGAAGAGAAAGTACTAATCAGACCTCCATTGGATGAGTGCGAAGAGAACTAGGACAATTGATAAGCTTAGTGCCACCCAAATTCCGGTGATGACTTATGGTCATTGCCAGCGAGAAGGCAATGGCAAATATCTGTTGCGAACATGTAGATTGATTTGCAAAGGTGATCGCAAGAGGCGGTGAATACTGGAAATCTTAGAAGACGTTTCCACCAGACTCCAGGTAACATGATCGGTTATCGTCAGTCAGCCATCTCTGATGATTACCTGTGTGAGAAATCCTAGTGAGTAACAATAATAATAAAGTCATAAAAAGCTGTGGCAAAGTGGACACAGAAAGTGGACATAGAAAGTGGACATAGAAAGTGGACACAGAAAGTGGACATAGAAAGAAGTGAAAACAGACTAATTATGGAATACTACTACAGAGATAAACTAGAAAAGAGAGGCCTTAGGAACAACTGAAAAATCGATGGGACATATCTATTGATTACTTGGCAACTGAATAAATGATTGTATACAAATCTAGAGACATCCTTAACAAAGCATGGTTGTCAGAACTTGAAGTAATGGAAATCCAACAGAAGATAGATTGTGTAACTGATCGAGAAATGGTTCTTAATGAAACTCCCATACTTAACAAAGCTAATTCCTAGCATCAATTTAAATGAATGGGTCTCGTCTTGAGGAGGCTTCATGTTTGGACAAGCTTCTGGGCTTAACCATTACTCCTGATCTGAAATGGAACATGTACATCAAATCTGTTTCCAAGGTCGTTGGAAAAATGGCGGGATCTTTCTACTGCTCCAGTAGATATCTCACTGCTGATGCAATTATCTACTTATATAAAAGCCAGGTACGTCCGAGGATGAAGTACTGTTGCCACATCTGAGCAGGAGCTGGTAGGAAAATCTTATCCTGCCTTGACAAAGTTCAAAATAGACTTCGTAATCCGGTGGGGGATGCCCCTTCCACTTTCATTGCAACCTCTTTACCACAGAAGAGACGTTGCGAGCCTGTCTCTGCTTTATCATTATTTCATAGCAAGTGCTGGTCTGAGCTCCAATATATGCCCCCCATAGCCAAACTTTCACAAAAAACACTTGTCAACTGAAATCACTATCAATAATTTCCCCCACTCTTTATCTTTATCTAAACGTAAACGCAGATTCCATGAACAAAGTTTCTTTCTCTGAACTGCACACCCGTAGAACTATCTCCCGTTTGTCTGCTTTCCAGTTGACTATAACATGGTCGTCTTCAAGTCAAGTCCAACGTAAACAAATTCTTGTTGAACCATCCCCTTAAGTAATCCAATTGACCAATTTTCCACTACTAACGATTACTACGATATTATCCCATTGCCTACTGTACACTCATTAACCCCTATCCTTAAGAGGCCTCCGGGCCTTGGTAAGTGGTGACTTATTTGTAGAAAACTGAGTAGATTGAAGAAAGGGTAATCACAAAATTCACCGAAGAAAATACAAGAGAAGTTAAAAATATCAAAGAATGTATTTATGAGGGCAAAAAAAAAAAAAATTGCCATCACTAAGAAACGAACAGGAAACAATTAAATTTAGAAACTGAAAAAGGTGGACAGACTCTTCCTATATATTTTCACAAACACTATCACAGATCCAAACAATTTATTATATGTAGGAGCAATATTAGTAAGCAATAAATAAAATTGACCAAAACATAGCATCTGCAATATCTGGATAGGAAATAAGACCGGAAACTCCGATCACCAAACTTAGAAAAGATGCTAAAATCATAAATAGAGTGAAAAAAGAACTTCAGAAAGTTGTGGAAGACGGGAAATCTGGCACACAATGAAAGGTTCAATAAAAAACACGAAGAACTAAAACAAAAGATAGCAACGCAACAAAGAAGGCTGATACGACACAAATCAAATCAAAACAGTACAAACCTAAAAGGACATTAGAAAGCAATGAAAGAGAATTTTATCAAACCATAAACGGAGGAATAACGAAACCAGAATAATTGGACCCAACAAATACTAAACAATTCTGGGAACAGTCTGAAGACTACAACTGAAACACCAAATAGCTGAAATTCATGAAAAGGGAACTCCAAGAAATTGGAAGAGAAACAGAAATTAACAAAGAAACGCTCAAGAGGACCTTAAGGAAAATGGCAAACTGGGATACATGCATACTGAATAAAAAAATGACTAGAATACTTGATAGATTTGTGCAAAGTCTGACAAAATGTTTATGCAAAACAGAAGTACCAAAATGAATGGCAAGAGGAAGAACTACGCTAATACAAACATACATTGTAAAGGGGACGACACCAAGCAATTACAGACCGATAACCTGCTTACAAACTACATGGAAAATATTAATAGCACACCTGAGTGAACAGATCTACTTAACACTGGTGGACTACTATCCGAGGAACAAAAAGCATGTCGGAAAGGAAAAAGATGGACACACGACTTATTAGATAAAGATTGAAAGATCCCAAAAGAGGTAAAAAAAAGACATCAAAGTACACAGCCAAAATATCCACTGATCACAAGAAAATCTACAACAGAAATCCACAAACGTGGATAATTGAATGTCTTAAATTGTACACAATATCTGACAAGGAATAATTAATATTATTAACGGAAACCCGGAAACTAGAACTGACAGGTGGAGGACAACACCGAACTGAGAAAGAGGCATCTTTCAAAGAGACTCTCTATAACCACTACTATTTATCATAGCTATGATGCTGTTTAACTACATAATTAGGAAATATGATACTAGATACAAGTTAACAGATACAGAACAAAAATAAACCACCTCATGTACATGGATGAACTGAAGCTGTTTGCAAAAAAATAAAGGAAGAATACTGGAAGAACTGATAAACACAACCAGAATATTCAACCGGGGAATTAGAATGGTATTTGGAATGAAAAAGTGTGCAATACTTAGAATAAAAAAGGGAAAAATAGACATCGGAGTCTACGGAAATGCCCAACCAAGAGGAGATGAGGCGCTTGCTGAATATAGCATTAATAATTGTAGAAGTACTAAAAACAACCCCATAGAACGTAAAAAAATACTAGAACTCAGAATCAAAACGACCGAAAATTTAAGGAAAACCCTCGAATGCGGAAACTAAGCAACATGAGCTGCAAACGCTAACCGGCCACATAAAACTACAATAGAAGTAAAATAAAAAAGATAGCGGAACACCACATAGAACCACGAAAATTTAAATTGCAAAAGTGTTAGTTAACTACACCCCAAAAGTAGTTTTGTGTTGGCATCGACTGACACCACACCAAATAGTCAAGAAGGGTAAAGGAGAATGGAAACACTAAGCAGAGAAATCACTAAACAGATCTACACTGAATGAGTACGAAGACGATTGGGACATTCGGGATGATGTTCCAATGGCAAAAAGTTGTTTAGATAACGCACATTTATTTGCAAAGTTTATCAAAAGCGATAGAAAGTACTGGAAATCTGGGGAGCTATGTTCTCACCAATACTCCAAGGACAACCACCGGTTTTGTCAGTGAGTAATCTCTGATGATGACCTGTGTGATAACTCATAGTGGGTATAAATAATAATAATAATAATAATAATAATAATAATAATAATAATAATAATAATTGAAAAGGAATACCTCAGGAGAACAAGAAAACTCCTGGAAACTAAATTATATAGCAGAAACCTTATAAGAGGTATAAATACATGGGCAGTGCTACTAGTGAGATACTATGGACCGTTTATAGGATGGACAAAAGAAGAACTGAGACAGCTCGACCAGAAAAACAGGAAACTCATGACCATGCATAATGCACTACACCCAAAGGACGATATTGACAGACTCTACGCGAAAAGGAAAGACGGCGGGAGAGGGCTGATATGTATAGAAGACTGTGTGAAGGACACGACAAAAGAACTAGAAAAATACGTAATGCAAACACTTAAAGGATAATTATGGCAGCAAGAGATACAGAGAAAACCAACAAAACAGAAAACAGAGAGACAAATGTCAAAACGAGAAAAGAGAAATGGGAAGAGAAACAACTCAACGGAAGATTCATAAGAATGGCAAAAGATGAGAATAACGAAAACACCTGGACATGGATGCGAAAAGGACATATAAACCGAGAAACGGATCTCTAATAACTGCAGCACAAGATAACTCGATAAAAACCAACCATATCAAAGGAAGGATCGATAAAACACAAGAAAACAGCAAATGCAGACTCTGTGGACAAAGAGACGAAACGATAAACCATATAGTAAGTGAATGCAGTAAACTGGCCCAAAAGGAATACAAAAACAGGCATGACCAAGTGGGGAGGGCGATGCACTGGGAATTCTGCAAACGGCTGCGTTTTGAGCGTACAGATAATTGACACAAGCATAAACCCGCAACAGCACTCGAAAACGAGACATACAGACGGACAAACCCATCCAAGCAAGAAGACCAGATGTCGTAATAATTAACAAGAAAGAGAAATCCTGTCAAATCGTAGACTTTGCTGTCCCAGCTGACCACAGGGTGAGTATGAAATAAAAGGAGAAACGAAGCAAATACACAGAACTAGCCAGAGAGTTAAAAAGGGATTTGGATGATGAAGAAAATCAAAATAGTACCGATAATAGTAGGAGCACTAGGAACTTCCGAAAAACCTGGAAAAAAGAATGCCAGAAATTGGAATCAGAGGAATGGCTGCAAAAATACAACGTCTAACGATAAGGAAAAACGGCTGAAATATTAAGGAAAACCCTTGAATGCGGGGAATAACACAAGACAATATAACGAAGAAGCGTTACAGGGAATGAAGAACACCGAGGCTGCAGATCTACATGTTCTACACCTCCATCATGCATCCGTCTATTGTTTCACCACCGTTCCCCCAATAGAAAAGTGATTGATACCAAAGATCCGAGAAGGGTCAAGGAGGATGGAAAGACCGAGGAGGGAGCACTGGCCAGATCTCCGTTGGACAAGTGCGAAGAGAATGGGATCTTGGGGAGGCTTAGTGCCACTCAAATTCCAGTATAAAGCAATGGCCAATGCCAGCGAGAAATCAATGGTAAGCGGCTGTTGCGGTGATGCAAATTTATTTGCAAATGCTATCGAAAGAGGAGGAGAGAGCTGGACATCTGGGGAGACTTGTTGTCACTCAGCTTCCAGAGAACACCACAGGTCTCCAATTAGATCGTTTGCTGACTTGTGTGAAAGCTTCACGTGGGCCAATAATAATAATAATAATAATAATAATAATAATAATAATAATAATAATAATAATAATAATAATAATAAACTATAACAGGTTCGAAAGGTATTGCTTAAAATTGAAACCGTATTTTAGCTTTATTTAGCAAAATACTACAAATAAATTCATTTAAGCAAACAAAAACTAGAAAACTAGAATGAAAAGCACTACTAAATCGTATATTGCAACGTCCTAGCAGACCATCAGGTGAAGATCATAAAGGCATGAAACAGTAAATATATGGAACTTGCCAGAGAAATGAAGGCAATATAGAACACGAAGTAGATCAGGGCTATTAAAAAAAAAAAAAAACTAGACAAAAAATAGGAAAGCCAAAGATATTGAATCAAATCGTATCAAATTATGTACTGTAATATTCAGTTTAATGTTAATATTATTATGAATAGATTGTTATGTTCAGTTCAATATTTATGTTCAGTTGAAGTTAATTTAAAAGTATTTGAAGTTGGAGGTTAAATACCGCCATTATATTCTTACGGGGAGAAGTATTTAAACTTGAAAAGACAAACAACCTTACAGATATTAGCCTGCGTACTTATTAATAGTATAATGAGTTTTTCCTCGAACAATTTGCGAACCTGCTTTTTTGTTAAGAAAATAATGGTTATAACATGCATGTATTTGATAAACGAAATAACAAGTGCATTCGAAAAGCGCGAACGGCAGAAAGTAGAATCTGCCAACGGCAGCCGCTGTTTGACATGAAATGCTATAAAGCGCGAAAATCTGATCCATCCCGAAAACGAAATTAGACAAGCCTCTGCTGTGTGTTCGGCTGAACTGAACGGTTTTGCTGCGCTTTGATGCCGTGTGCTGGAAGCCACCATATCTGCAGTGGGCGTTCTCCTGGCAAAGACATCAAATAAGCTGCTATCAATCTTATCAATACTCTCACTTTTAGCGTCAACGGGGGTTGCTAAGTTCTTTGAGCAGAAAAATGTTCAGACAAAAGTTGCTAATCATTAATATTACAAGACTGTAATGCTGTATTATTTTTGATGTAAAGTGTAGACTGTTATCTTGTTTAGATATTATCATAATACAACATTGGCGAAAAATGAACTCTCATTTGGGAGAAAATATTTTCTGATTTTAAATAAATATCCGTCCAAACTCCTTGCCAACTCCCGTCTTCAGCTGTAATCTTCACCGAACGTTCTCTCTGTCGCTTTATCAGCTGTTTAAAAAACAACAAAAAACAACAAAAAAAAACAAACAAACAAACAACAAAACAGACAGCTCTGTGCTTTCCTACTCGTCCTTTTTACAGACCTCATTGTCCGCATATGCAAATTAATGCTATATGTACATTAATAAGCCGACCATAAACGAAAGCTTTTGTTTTCTTTTTCCTTCCTTGATTCTGCCGCTTGTGTAAGTCACGTTTTGCAATAATATCGCCACAATTTTCTATTCGCGGAAAAATACGAGCATTAAAATTAGTTTCGGAGATAGAAATAATGTTCAAAAGGTATCCAGACAAAACTTCAAGGTATCGTATTTGTTCAGAATGCATAAACACAGTAATAATGTCAAGGTCGTTATGGGTGAGTACTTTATCTCCTGAAAAACTGAAATGTGGACGATATTTAACCAAGTAGAAGTTTTTTGTTCCTGAACTTTTGAGATGAGGATTGATAACTCGTATTATTTGCATTATTCGGACTACTGTTCTCATCTTAATTGTTACTTCCACAACATCGTTTTCACAACGTCGATGTAAACCTACGACTTTCTTCAGGGGAATCTTCTTGAACTCAAGAATTTCTATGTCACACCCAGGAATCTGAAAGAAATTTCGAAGGTTCACTCTTCAGTGCAGGAGATATTCAAAATACAACTGTGATGTACTTAGTTATGGCTGACGAAATGAGAATATTCTACCCTGTGGATTAAATAAAGAGTTCCATTAAACATTTCGTGCAGATTCTAGACTTCCACAGAAAGATTCCCGAATTCGATAAGATACACCCAAAGAAGGTTAAAGGTTGCATCGGCTGAAATGTTGTGAAAATAACACTCAAGATGAGAACAGTAATCCAAATAATCCAAATAATACAAAGTAGAAGTCTTTCTTAAAGTATGAGATGATGATTCGAAAATTTGAAAGCATAATTGATCTATGTTAAGGCATAACTCAATATATAAAAGTGATCTTTACTCGCCCCTTTCCAGTCAGTCATCATAGGACTATAAATACAGGTGACACGTATCATTGTAATATAGTTACTCTATTTGCCAATATTCGATACTGTTTCCGCAAATTATCACTCAGTCTCATTTAATTTCATAATTTCATACATAAATTCCAACCAAGATTACGTTTCCCAAACAGTTATAATTAGAGAGGTTAAGCGTAGGTTTCATCTGTCAAATAACAAATCTAATATAACACCCCCATCATTCACCTGGAATACTACTTTATTAGAAACGTTCTAGAAGAGACCGCCATTTTTTTCTCGGATTCATTTCGTTAGCTTTCACTAGTACAACTTAACAACTATATTAATACGCATCGCTCTCTTGTGATTCTATAATACTTTCCAGGCAATTTAAATGATTTACAAGAATACGAAAATATAATTTTCGAACGATTACAAAGATCATGTGCATGGCGTCTCTCGATACTCCATTCAATAAAAAACAACCACAAAAATATAACACATTGTATTGACTAATAATAATAATACAATAAAGATGTGATAAGTGTGTATATTTGTATGTTTGTATGTTTGTGTATTTGTATGTTTGTATATTTGTATGTTTGTATATTTGTATGTTTATATCTGTATGTTTTTATGTTTGTATATGTGTACGTTTGTATATTTGTTTGTTTGTTTGTATTTGTATATTTGTATTTGTATATTTGTATTTGTATGTTTGTATATTTGTATATTTGCATGTTTGTACATTTGCATGTTTGTATATTTGCATGTTTGTATATTTGTATGTGTATATTTGTATTTGCATGTTTGCATGTTTGCATGTTTGTATGTTTGTATTTGTATGTTTGCATGTTTGTATATTTGTATGTTTGTATATTTGCATGTTTGTACTTGTATGTTTGCATGCGTTCATGTTTGTATATTTGTATGCATGTGTATTTGTATGTTTGTATATTTATATATTTGTATTTGTATGTTTGTATGTTAGTATATTTGCAGCGGAACCGAACAACAAAATTAAAAAAAAAAATAGAATGAACAAAAGAAACACAAAATTGTTTACCTGAGGATTCGGAACTGGCCGGAAGTCCAAGCTAGACAGTACAATTTATAATCTCTGTTACGAGTCCTATATGTCAATTTACCAGCTGAATAGGTGTTCATATTGAGTGATCTTAGCAGTTGAGCAGTTTGGTGCGAAGTAGAGAAAGAGATTACTAATTTGCGAGCATATTCTTGATGCAAAGTATGATTTCTTGCTTTTTAAAGTATCGTTAAGCTGAAACTCATTTTTGTAAAAACAATGGCGGCGTATTTTACCATAAAAATGAAAACTTTAAAAATTGTGTTAAATTGATCATAATGAGATACGGGCGACGATACTAATCGATAATGTTTCAAATGTAATTTCTCCAAATTCATAATATACCACCAATGAAGATAACTTCCATTCTTAAAAACCTAAATTTTAAATAGTAGTGTTGTCGCAAATATATTCTAAATATTAAGAAAAGACGATCTCCAATGCGTGGTCATTAAAAACAACTTTCTTAAAAACATCAATTGGGATTCCATTGTCCCTTAATTTCTCAAAAGTCAATAGGTAGAGCGATATCTACCAAACTGGCGGCTCCTTAGTATGTGCGAATTCATTACACACCATAACTTTGTTAGATTTTACGAATTTTAGTAAAAAATTATTTCAGGAAAACATGCGTTTTGTGAATGTTTTAGAAAAGTGGATACGTGAAGATAAAATGCATGATGTATGATAAAATTAAATGCCAAGGAGACAAGACGTATGAAAACGACATAAAGAAATAAACAAAAATTCATCACAAACAACAGATTTAACAGTTATTGTTCCGAACAAATCCTATAAATCTCTCTGTTTGAGGATTTATTCCTGTGTTTAATTTGTTTTTCCTTTTGTCTTTTGATCCGCACATATTCCTTATAATATTTATATAATTCATGCAAGCTTTATTTACGTATTAGGCACTTCTGAAAAAAAAGCATAGGCTTTTAGTTCAATATGATATAAACTTAATTTTTTTCTTAATTTTTCACTTTTACTTCTCCTTATCGTTCTGATGATATAATAAAATATTGTATAACGTTCAATCCTTATCTTATATTTGTTTGCTCATATATATATATATATATATATATAGTTTTGAGATGTTCAAAGTCGGGACTAATGAATACAACGAGGTTGTTAGATAGTGCTCAATAACAAGAGCAAAATATATTTTTATTTGAGGGTAAACAGTTACATATGGTCGCTACAAAAAGTCATCTGTTTCAGTCAATGAGACTTCGTCAGGAGACCCTGAACCCATCGACGCTACAAAGAAAAAGGGGGAAAAAGGAAAAAGGAGCTCTTAATATATATATATATATATATATATATATATATATATATATATATATATATATAAAAGTTGCGAGCTCTCTAAAAAAGAAGAATAAAAAAGGGAGAGACCGCATTTCAACTTTTTGGAAAATTGTTGAAAAAAAGATACAGCTGGATTTATAGACGATATAAATTTGAAATGATTAAAGTAGATCGTAATTTTACTGGAACTGTGAATTGTATAGGAGGGTGGGCATGGGAGGGGAGTCTGTTTATAAACTTATTTTATCGAAGCGATTATTGATGTCACATAACATTATTAAAAAATGCAGCACTTTATTCCCCATTTATCCTATTGAAGTTTGATTTAAATATATATATAAAAAAGCAAACTTTTTTTTCGATAACATCAAAAGATATCACACCCTTAAAATTTCCATTTTTCAACTGTCACTCTGGCATGCTGATCGCCGCCAACATTTTAATTTTTTTTATCAAAGGAATCCAACAAAGGAAATCACTCCGTCTACTACTATTTTTAATGGTGCATGATGAAGTC
>NC_136495.1:67633050-67635550 GCF_053919585.1 Euprymna scolopes | reverse complement strand
TTTATAATTTGATTTGAACCCAAAACAATAAATGCTAAAGGGGTCAAAATTGGGGTCAAAGGAAAAAAAATTGACTTCCGATGTCTCTTTCAAATTACTCAGCCAAATTTTGGTCTAATATTTGAAATTTTACATAAAGTGTATTCAGGCATAGGTCAAGTTTTTAAATCGATTTTGGGACGAAAATTTGGCTACCAAGGGGTCAAAGTTCAAAAGATTTTATATTTGCGGTCTCTAACAAACTATTAAACCAATTTTGGGTCTAAACATTTGAAATTTTACATGCAGTAAGCTTTTTAATACAATTTTTGGGCGAAAGTTTCGCTGCCAAGAGGTTATGGTTGAAATAGTTGACCTTTGCAGAGTCTACAAAACTCCTTTGCCAAAACTGGGTCTAAACACTTGAAACTTTAGATGTAGGTTACCTAGTCAAGCGTTTTAATCTGATTTGAGCACAAAACAAAAAATGTTAAGGGGTCAAAATTGGGGTCAAAGTTTAATTTTTTTTACATCTGCAGTCTCTACTAACTAGTCTACATAGTAGTTAAGAAAGTCTATTATATAGAAAGGCATTACCGTACATATGCACAAAAAGGTATAAACAGTATTGAACTGCTATTATATCTATAAAAGTGAAAATGCCTGTGTGTGTCTGTTAGCCTGTGTACATTTCCCTACCAAATAACTTTGTCAATTTTCTGTCTACAAAATCAAGATTTGAAACACGGGGTATTGAGATTGGGGGAAATCTTTTGGATCCATTTTCGGCCAGAAATTTGGCTGTCAAGGGGTCAAACCCCAAATCTACATGAATCTATTAACAGCCATAACTCAACTACCAGATTAAATAATGACACCAACTTAAACCAATCTACCGATCAATTACAAACCAACCCACCATATAATAATCCAACACCAGACCTAACGGAAAATAATCACAATAAGCAAGAGGCAATATATTTTGGTTCCACATCTGGCCTAATAAAACATAGAATTTCAACGCACAATCATTCTTTTAAAAATAACTCTCTGTCAAACCAAACTCCTCTATCTAACTATATTTGGCAACTAAAAATAGCAATATTTCTTTCAACTTAAAATGGCGAGTAATTGAGTCTTGCAAACCATATAAACCAGGAGATAAATTCTGTGCACTATGTACAAAAGAGACCCTAAAAATTTTAAAATACGAAGATATAAAAATACAATCACACTATTAAATTCAAGACAGGAACTAATATTCACATGCAGTCATAAACGTTGGTTTAAATTGTATAAATATAAACCACTTTAAATCATTAAAAATTACTTATTAATAAAAATAGATTACAATTTTTTTTTAAAATTAAGTTAGACTAATTATCCCCCTTGCGCCCTTAATAAAAGAAAATATGACTAATTATCCCCCCTTACATTATGTAATTACACAAACAACATTCGAAATATAAACCGTGGCGTCTTTAAATCAAAAGTACGCTAACGGAAATAATTTATTGCACGGGCGTCCCCCATTTTTTAAAATTCATCATTCAATAAGGTGAAAAGCTATAGCAAACATATATATGAGTATTTTAACCATAGTTCCTGATTTCAAAAGGCGAAAAATTAAAAGGTAAATTTTTGTACCTATATTTTTATGTATATACCTGTATATCTATGTATATGTATATATGTGTCTATTTTTTCATATATATACATGTATATATTTGTAATGTTGTACTTAAAGCAAATTTATAATTTAAATTCAAATCTATATTTTACTCTATTTATTTCTATCTCTAAGCCATATTAATTTTTTTATCAATTTTAAATCCAGACCTTTTATTTCAATTTTTTTTTCAGATACATCTGCCTTACTTTTAATGCTAGGTTTATTTATGGTGTCTTTTAAATTTAATAAAAACCCTTCAAAATTTGCTGACGAGGAGACCTTGCTTATTAAAAAACTATATGTAATAATTATTGTCCGTAACTTGATGTCTACCACAATAAAAAGCACTGTTTTCCGAAACGATCGTACAGATAATTGATTTTGTTGTTGTTCCTTCTTATGAAACGGATTTTTAATTTAATTATAATTTGATTTTTAAATTTTAAATTATCAATCACATTACTTAATATATATATATATATATATATATTAGTATATATATTAGTAAAATTGTGTCTGCGTGTAACTGTGTGTGTACATTTCGCAACTAAACTAGTCTGTCAATTTTCAGTCTACAAACTCAGAATGTGATATAAGGAGTGTTGAAATTTGAGAAAAAAAATCTTTTTAACCGGTTTTCAGCCAGAAATTTGGCTGTCAAGGGGTCAAAGTTCAACGATTTGACCTTTGAAAACTCTACCAAACTCCTCTGTCAAGTTTGGGTGTAAGCACTAGAAATTTTAGATGTAAATTACGTGGACATGGGTCAAACTTTTTAATTTGATTTGAACCCAAAACAATAAATGTTAATAGGTTAAAATTGGGGTAAAAGTTTTAAAAAATTTGACA
>NC_136495.1:67528050-67630550 GCF_053919585.1 Euprymna scolopes | reverse complement strand
GCACCTCTAAACACCCGGGCAACGCCGGGAAACGCCGCTAGTATAAATCTCACCTGTCTGTTTAAATGTGTGTATGTTCGTATGTCTGCCTTCAACTTTCGACAAAGGCGACGGATTTTCACGAGATTGGTTCGTTCTGAAGCTCAACACTTCGTGTTACAAATATCGAAAAATTGACCAAAAACATTAATTCCTTCACCCTCAACTTGGCGCTTTTCAACAGAAAGAGATCGCTTTTTTCGACGATATTATCGAAAGTTATCACCTCTTTTCGATTGACTAGCCTTAATTTAAACCTTTGTCATTTCAGGTGTAGCGATAGGCGCTACAGCAAAAACGTCACGTTTTTTTACACGTTCCCTTCCTCCTTCGCGGTACGGGTTCGAGCCTACCTGCCCACTACCACTTTTTGTTTGCTCAACACACACCTCCAAACACCCGGGAAACTGCTTCCGGATATTCTACACTAGATACCTGGTAACTCACCAGTGCCCTTGGATGAAAAAGATCCCGATTTCATAATGGAACCACTTTCAAACTTTACTGTATTAACGGTGCTGTGCTTGTTGAAGGCAGTTCCATTTTTTCGCTAAACACTTGTTGGTGTGTTCCTTCCGAATAGTTCAACTTCTGTTCCATCCGCCACATTACTTTTTCTCAAAACTTCATATCTTTCTTTAAATAAGTTTCGACAAACTTTCATTGGTTATTGGAATTTTTGGTCTTCAGTAAAGACACGTTTCTTGGTGATGTTGAATAGAAAACCAGTAGAATATAGATCTCTGCGAATAGTATCTTGACTCACATCAATTCCAGCATCATCAAGATCAGTTTAATTTCAGAACAAATAATGTTTTTTTTTTTTGCACATTTTTACTGATCCACTTTGAAGTACTCTAATCTATTTTTCTCGGTCTTCCATTTTCTGGAAGATTTGCTGTACCGTTAACAGGCTTTTTATACTTTGTAATAATATTTCCTACTGTAATTAGTGCTAGATTAATTTATTTACTAATTTTTCGGTAACCCTGCCTTCTGTATGACGTTCAATGATTCTATCTCGCATATTTCTGGATAATTCTTTAGGTTTTGCAGTTTTTAATTCTTGAAATACAGAATGCACATCAAAATGTCAGCTAATTAGTAGTACAACTATGTGCTTCTTTGATTGGTCAGAGATAACATTCAAATACTATCTAAAATTTGAATATTTAAAGTCGGTTCAAATACAAAGTGTCGACTGGAAATTTGAAAAAGTGTCATATATCCAACACTTTTAAAACATTGATAAAAAAACGGATTCAACAATAGGTTTCTAATTTTCCTTTCTACGTACAACTAAAACAACTTTACGAGATATTATTTACTAAATATCAGGCAAAATGGCGAACATAAATTCGAGTTATAACAGAAAATTACATGTATGCAATACTTATTCATGCCACTATATATATATATATATATATATATATATATATATATATACACTAGAAGATGCACTCGGCGTTTCCCGGTATTAAATGTAAGGTTAAATTCCTTTAAAAAAGAAAACGAAAAGAAACTAGGACATGTGCATGCTAGTATAATCTGTTTTTCAAAACTGTTCATTTATTGCATGCAAAAAAAGTACTCGAGCTGAGATCGAAGCCACAACCTAAAGACAATGAGTCAATTGCGACAACAATTAGACAACCACGTCTTTAAAAAGTGTTTTCAAACCACGTGGCAGTTGACAAACAGATAAAAGTTCGATGATTCCCAAGTACCAATTATCCAATTTTGACCCTTTAGCAGGCTTTTTTTTATGAAAACCGATTACAAACTTTTGCACATGTCTGAATACCTTACATACCAGATTTCAAGTCTGTACATCAAAAATTCGCTGAGTATATAGGTTTAGAAGTGTCCTCATACACATTCTCACTTTAATAGATATATTAATAATTTAATCATTATAGCAAATAATTATATATATTATTATAGCAAATAATTATACACACACACACACACACACACACACATATATATATATATATGGTGTTTTCATGATTCTTTCTTGCCATTCTCATGAATCGTCCACGTAGTGATTTCTACTCTCATTTCTTTTCTAGTCTTTGTTTTGAGTTTCATCGTTTCATGTATTGATCTTCTTGACGGTTTCTCTCGCTGCGATGATCAACATTTCTGTGTCTTTTTACAAGATTTTTGTGCCCTTTTACACAATCTTTTATGTTTTTTTTATGTCATCTTCCTCTTTCGTTACTTTTTACACAGAGTCGGCCAGTATCGTTCTTTGTGTATAATGCATTGTGCATTTTCACGAATTTCCTGGTCTTCTGATCAAGGTGCCTAAGTTCTTCGTTCATACCACATGTATTTAATCTTGTACGTTTTTGTATTTCTTTTAAATTAGTGTGGTGCATTGTTTCATCTATTTGTCCACAGAGTCTATATTTACTGAATCTTTTTCAATCTCGGCGTTTATCATTCTTGTATGTTCACACTTTCATGCGATGCTGTAAATGTTATGAAAAACGATTCACAATGTGTTACCATTAGCATACGTAAGTAATTGTACTATTTTGTTTTTATTAGTGAAGTAATCTTTGTCGGAACTGAATTGGTTCTATGATCTAAAGCAACAGATGTTTCCTTAAAGCGAACTCTTGAACTCATTTCATTGAACAGCAGGATTCTAAGATTGTACAAAGTTACGAATTCTGCCCACCAAAACAATAGTAACATGTATGTTTTTTTGTTTAGTTGTTTTTTTTTTTTTTTTTTTTTTTTTTTAGTAAAGGTGAATTGGTAACGGTTCTGATAAACCAATTTATGTTTACAGGAATTAATGGACTGGAGTTATTTAGTGCAACGCACGCTTATATTTCATGATCAATCGACGGGGTTCAAGAAGACAGATATATTAAGAGTCCATTATCCGTGTGAGAGAGTACATTTTCCCGCGTGCTGGTGATAGGTCTGATCTACCTTATTAAAAAAAAAAACCCTTGTCAGCGGGCGCAGAATCGCAAAAATTATGCAGTACCCGAGTGACGCAGGACCGTATGTATTACATAAAAACGCATGCGCTAAAGATTGTGCAACTATGTAAAATGACTATAATTGTGTGGAATTTAACGGAATAAATTATATATACGTATATTTTTTAAATTTTTTATCCACCATGAAATACATATTGCCTCTGAGACCTAAGAAATTTCCGTGAGTTAAGTATCATACATACAGCGACATCTTAAGTGAGGAGTTGTGTAGCAGGATATTTGTTTACATAACATTTAAATTTCTGCATGTTTATACAGTAAAAGATAAACAGAGTATAGTATTCCAGTTCGATGAAAGAACCTATTAGATTAGAAAGTTTTTCGGCATCTGCATCAACATGAAAGCGGGATTTTATTGATTGTCAGATTCGTCGAGAGTATTTGTTGAAAGGGCATTAGGGCTAGAAGTTCGTCGGAGCACATTACTTCTACATCAAGCACAGAAATGTGACACTGCAATGTTGGCCATAAGTTAAATTTTTGTGACGGTCTGGCACATATATATTTAGAGATCTTTATAGATGTTATAGATTTCTAATAGCCACGACAATTACGGATTGAAATTGTTTATTAAAATTGTTTAAGTAAAAGAAATTGTGCTCAATAGCCTTCAATGTAACCATGCATTTATGCCCCCGTCCTTCTACAGACTGGATATTGTTTTGCAAGCATGTAGACATTTAAGGAAGGTCTACACAAAGTAGGCCCTGTGCCTCTCTAAAACATAAATTGTTCAAGATATATATATATATATATATATATATATATATATATATATATATATATATAGGCATACCAATGTGTATGTATACATATACATTCCCTCACATACATACATACATACATACATACATACATATACATATTTACACACGGACAAACATACATACATTAACACACTCACACGCATATATATTATAAACGCACTATTTTTGTAGTGAATGTCACTTATAATGCAATTTGAATCGACAGGTTGCGAATGTTTATTCTATAAAAAATGGCGTTAGCATGAATTCCAAAACAGCCGAGGAAAAGCAACCTGTATTTTACGTTGGCGTGTTGCAACTCTTGAAGGTATTTTGATGGCATATTTTGCGATGTAATTACAGTATTCTGTTCTTATCTTGATTGCATCATCAACTGCGACCCAATCATTTTAGGCAGCAGATGTCAAAAGGCGTGTTTTATTTACTATAATCATAATAACGGGTAATCTTTGTAATCTGAAATTTTATGGTTCTAAGTATACGGTGACAGTCTTGTGTTGAGTTCGTATTTTTTTTATTATTTAAGGCTTTGTTTCCACGTGTTCTCTGTAAGAACGAATTAAGACAGCAACTTGTTAATAGATAGAACGTGTGAATAAACGGATTACGCCACTTAGCACATTAAATAATACAAATTATTAATACAGTTCAACATTGTCCCGGAACATATAAAACCTTATAAACACTAAAGTTATATCGAAAATCAAGAAAAAAGAACCAGAATGATGACAAGAAAACTCAGGGCTCTGTATGGTATGGGGGAAGAGAAAATATTAACAGTTACAGTAAAAGAAATCTATTAAACAAAAGATATGAACATTTATCTAAATGCAGACATGAATATAAATTCTTACTAACATATCTAAAAATATAAAATTTAAAGGACTAAAATAAAGTTAGCACACAAAATCTCTTCTTTCTTCTGGATAACCGACACTAAAGAGTACCTGGCAACCATTTTTCTTTACTTCTGACTTTTCTGCCTTCCTCAGTTTATTACTCAACCCCAGCTCTGTCCACTATAGAATATTGCATTTTCACCTCTTTCTATCTTCCGGTACAATTTATTGCAGGCTTGTATTTTTTGTGACCTGATCATCATATGACACGCTCGTATTACTTTATTATTTTTTATTCATACTCAACAGTAGGTCTTATAATAAGAATTGCTATAACAAAAAGCAAACAAATAATAATATAAACAAATACATAACGTATATATACATACATACATATATATATATATATATATATATATATATATATATATATATATATATATAAAACAATAGCTGTAAGCATGTGTGTCTATTTGTATGAAACTATTTAAACAATAATCTCTTAAACTACTGGTCACATGACACTGAAATCAACAGGAAATAATAATCATACACCAAGGATTGTTTATAACGAGTTAAATCTTTATTTGGATAGATGAATAACGTACAGAAATATGTCGGCGAGTTGAGATGCAACATATTCATTTAAACTCGTAGATGTATTCCATTACTTTTGCGCATGCGCAAATTCATTCATACATTGAAGTGGTATAATTAAACAATCTCATCTATCTCTGTACATATATCAAATGGCCGGGAACGCGGCTGGAGCTTTAAATGTACTGATAGCACCGAAGTCAATTTTTTTTTGTCTCTTGAAATCAGTACCATATATATATATATATATATATATATATATATATATATATATATATATATATATATATATATATATATATATATATATATATATATATATATAACTACTTCATTTATAGCACCCGCCTGATAAACCCAACTCAACCAGAAATAGGTAGAATTAGCAAAACTATACTTTCTAGAGTAAACAAACAAATCAAACAAGACCTAGAACTAAACCAGTGGGCAAATACTACCGAAGCAATCACCTGGTTTAAAAATATAGAAAACAAAGATAAATGTACGTTTATACAGTTTGACATCATAGACTTTTATCCCTCGATATCCGAAGAACTTTTTAACATTGCCCTAGAATTTGCCGAGGCATACACTGATATATCCTCGGAAGAAATCAACATCATTAAAAAATGTAGAAAATCAGCTCTAATAAATAACAATAACCAATGGATAAAAACTAAAATGAAAAATTCGTTTGATTTGGCGATGGGTGCCAGGGATTCTGCAGAGGCATCAGATCTTGTGGGATTATTTATTCTATATACCCTCACAAGCATATTCGATACTACGGATATCAGCCTATATAGAGATGACGGACTAGCTATAATAAAAAAACTCCAACAAAGTCAAGGGAGAAAACTTTAAGAAAATCATACACAAGGAAATGAAAAAATTAGGCCTAAAAGCAGACGTATCAGCTAACATAAAAATAACAAACTTCCTGGACGTCACGTTAAACTTAGATAAAAACACATATGAACCATACTTAAAAGATAACGCTACTCCAATTTACGTAAACCCTAAGTCCAATCACCCACCATCAATTATAAAACACATTCCTAACTAGATCGTAAGTAGACTCAGTAATAACTCAAGCGATGAAAATGCATTTAACAGGTCAACCAATATCCACGAAACAGCCCTAAAAATAGTGGATACAAAAATATCGATATCAAATATAAGCAACAAAGCACCAATAACTATAATGAAATTAAAAATAAAAGGAAAAAAACTATAATTTGGTATACGGCCCCATACAATCAAATGTTAAAAACAAAACTTAGCAAGAAATTTCTAGATCTTATTGAAAAACACTTTTCCGCAACCAACCCCTTACACAAAATCTTCAATAAGCATACCTTAAAGTTATCCTACAGTTATTGCGAAAATTTAGAGATGATAATTAAAGCACATAATAACAAAATACTAAATAAAAGCAATGTAAACAACAACAAAATAAACAATAAAAAAGTAGACATCATGACAAAAATAAAATTAACACTAGCAGAAATAATAATAATAATAATAATAATAATAATAACAACAACAATAATAATAATAATAATAATAATAATAATAATAATAATAATAATAATAATAATAATAATAATAATAATAATAATAACAAACCAACCCCGGACAAGAACAACCATATCATAAATAAAAATACTAATAACGAACAAGATAAATGCAACTGTAGACACCGCACACTTTGCCCAGTTCAAAATAAATGTCTAACAAAAAGCGTAGTTTATCAGGCAACAATATTTGCGAAAGAAAACCCGAATAACAAGAAATATTACATAGGCATGACTTCCTTAGATTTCAAAACCCGATACTATGACCACAAAAGTACATTCAACAATAAAAAAAGCATCGTATAAAAACAACACTAGCGAATAAATACTGGGAACTCAAAGAAAGCGGACATTCGCCGGTAGTCGAATGGAAAATAACAAGACAAGCTACCACGTGTAGGCATTTAGACGACCCATGTAAATTATGCCTTCATGAAAAATTTGCTATCCTCTACTTTAAAGAGCCCCAAAATCTATTAAACTGCAGAAGAGAAATAGCAAATAACTGTGTTCACAAAATAAAATTTACTCTAGGATAGCGATACAAAATAGTTTTAAAACTAACAAAAACAATAGAAAATAAACAAATAAATAAAGTAAATGAACATGAATATACATAAACGATCACACATATGTATGTATATATATATATGTATATATATGTGCATATATGTATGTACACATATGTATATTTATATATATTAAAAAATGTCTGCCTTAAACCACTAAACTAGTTTTAAAATAGATCCTTTGTTCGATAAAATGCATGCCCATTGGCTGATAGGAAGGTGCGCGGTGGATAATAGAAAGCTGATTGGCTAACTAAAATCCTCAACAGAAGAGGACCATATAAAAACGATAAACAACCACAGAATTCGCGCATAAGCCTGACGAATCCTAGAGTGGATGAAACGCCGAATATTCAGTGTAGCTTAATCGCCATATATATTTTATAAATTAATATATATATATATATATATATATATATATATATATATATATATATATATATATATAGTAATAAATACTAAATCTGCATCAATTCAAATATATGTAAACGTATTTTACGATCGAACAATGCAAAGCGCCCCCATCTCCCGCCAGTTAAAATTAATTTAACAAATCATGTAAAAATCTGAATACTTTAATTGAGCCAATATAGATCTAATCTTATAAGTCCACTACGATAGACTTTATTCAGGTAGACAACACTGGATTTCAAATTGTGTACACTTACAGAAATATATCAACGTAAAACGGTATTATTATTATTATTATTATTATTATTATTATTATTATTATTATTATTATTATTATTATTTATTAATTAATTAATTTATTATTTCATGATAGTGTCAACTTTCGGATATTTGTAGTTTAAATTATTTTTGAACATCAGGTAAATTCCTCTATTTTTCGACATTAAAGCTGTACCTTTACACTTTCACTGTCCCACAGGCAAGCTTTATGTAAAATTAAAATTTAATTAAGCTATATATGATGGCCTTTTGTTATGGTTATGGAATCACCTTAACGTCTTTACATTTCCATAGTCTAACTAATTTATATTTCAGGTCTTAATATCAATTTTTTTCATGTTTTTTCTCTTGCACTATAGTATTGGAGGGGCAAACTAATTCAATGATTGAGTAAGTTATCTTGTTTTTGGTCAGAAAAATCATGTCCAGTTTAGAGTGTTCAAAAGCATTAAGATTTGTATGCGTATGTCCCAAAGAAATTTGACATTGTCGTGTTCCTGTACCACTTCTGGCTTATGCTCACACCACTTCTCGTTGTGGTCTAATTTGTAGAGTTTGTATATATTCCAGTGTAGGACCTAGGCGATTTGTCGTGTTTCCACTTTTTATATTGATTTGAGCTAGCGTAGGACATTCTGATATAACATGCACTAATGGTTCTTCCCTTTCATTATAGACTGCATGATTCTGCAGTTTTGCCGATAGACCTAGGTTTAGGCACAGATAAAGAGTGTGGGAAATTATTGATAATGGTTTCAGCTAGACAACTGTTTTTCGCAAAAGTCAAACTGGGGGCATAGATTGGAGCTCAGACGAGTACTTGCCATAAAAATAACGATAATGCAGAGACAGACTCGTTACGTCTCTTCTGTTCTAAAGAGGTTGGAGGGAAAGGAAAAGTGTATAATTCCAGTTATACTGATCTCTTAATTTAGTATTCTTAAAGACTATGTCGTATAGTTTCTTTTCAAATAATTTACCCCATCTCTCTTGCAAACTATGACTGTTTTTCATCCCAGGTCTTAGTATCATGGCATTTCCGTTTTCAGTTGATGAAGAAGAGTTTCATAACTTTCAGCAATATATTTAGACTTCCTACTACCACATCTTTCACACTAAGTAAGCCTGGGCCACCTTCTTTTCTAGATAGATACGATTGATCTACACCCTCTTTCTTAGCAAAAGCTCTATAAATTATAAACATTTTACGTGTTGTTGCGTCCAAACATTTTAATTCATGTACCTTTCAGTCAAGTATACATGCAGTATTCGTATGATAACTACTAGTCTAGCGTTGATGGCATATATTTATTCTGACTGTGAAGATGTGATTTAAAAATAACTATTAATCTTTTTTTCGTACTCAGGTGTGACCTGGTTTTGCGTTTCCATGTTCTTAATCTTATCGACTGCCATTATCCCCACATATTTGTACCTTCTCTCACTGTCACCATTCTTTATCAGATGTGTTGTTGGAAGTTCCAGGTGATCTGAGTGGACGAGCTTGCCTCTTTTCATCATAAAGAATATCCCATTTAGTGATGTCACATTTCATCCTTCTGTCATTATTAAACAATCTGATCTTGTTCATTAGGGTATCAAGCTGGTTCTTATTCCTTCCAAAAACTTTAAGATCATTCATGAATAGTAGAGGGTTGCCTGCATGAAGTACTTTTCCGAATTCATATCGGGTGTCAACGGAACCAAGCTGATGGCAAAGAGCAAAGGAGAAAGACTATCGCCTTGGAAAATCCCTCTATTAATTTTCACCTTGACCAATGCAACATTCCCTGCAATTAAATTTGTTTCTCGATATTTTATGCTATTTCTTTTATAGATGCTTGATTGTTGGGGGTTATTCCGAAAATTTCAAAATATTTGAATGCCTCTGAATGAGGCACCATGCCAAATGCCTTCTTATAATCTACCCAGCCTATTAATTGTTAGTAGATCTTCGTTTGCAGTTTCTTAGTATCATTGCATTGAGCAAAAGCTGATCATTAGTGCCTCGTGATCTTTTTTTTATCGGCTTTTCTCTACCTCAGGCAGCAAATTGTTTAGGACCAAATGACCATAGATACTTTCCATATGCTAGAAAGGCAATTGATTGGTTTAAAGTTTGTCACTTCACCCGCTTTTGGATGATCTTTCATGATGAAGACTATAGAACCCTTTGATAGCCAATCAGGGAAGCTACATGTTTGAAGAAGCGGGTTACGAGCTGGAAAGTTTTCGAACATGTATCCTTTACATGTATCAGGCCTTTTTCAATTTGAAAGGTTTTTAACCTTTACCTTAAGCATCTCGACGATGAATATTATATTAGTTTGTAACTATATTCTAGAAGAAACGTCATTTTCAATATCTTTGATCAATTCTGCGTAATCTTGATGCTTTACTTCTCTTTCCCAAATGTCTTTCTAGAATAAACGGGATTGATAAGCATCAAGTATAAAGCCTTCCCCTTTTCAATTCTTTCTGATTAAAAAGTTTCTCGTTCTTCTCGAATAGTCTGTTCTTTCGATACTGCTAAAATTTCATCATACTAACGTTTATCTTATGCTGTGAGACGTTGTTTCATTTCTTATGTTACACATTTAAAAACATTTTGGTGTAAAATGTACATGTTAGCCTTTCACAAGCACCGACTTCTGAGTTTGCTATTTCCAACAGCTAGCACTTTACTTAAATCTTTCCTAGGTTCTTTTATTTGCCCATTTTATGCCACTAGAGCTCTTTCTAATTAAATAAATATAGATATTATAAGTTCAGTACAATAGACTTCATGTTTGTACAGCATAATCACGTTGACACACCGGTTCTCGTCAGATCACCGAAGTTAAGCAACGTTGAGCCTGGTTAGTACGAGAAGGGTGACTATTTGGGAATTTTAGGCGCTGTATGTGCTCTTCGCTTATCTCGGCATTTGTTTCCAGCTATCATATACAGACACTTCACTTGCTACTGGTATTTAACAATGTTCGCTCAGGAGAGGTGTGGTTAGGGATTGCGCATCCCCTGCCACAAAAAATTTCACGCAAAGGAACCCCTATGTATCCATAGTCTATCAAAGACTGAAGGAGCCTGTCCTGATACATATAGAGATATACCATCATAAAAACATTATTATTATTATTATTATTATTATTATTATTATTTACTCACTAGGAGTTATCACACATGGCATCATAATGGATTACTTACCGCTTGGAATCTGGGTGACAACAAGTCTCCATAGTTATCTAGTACTCTTCACCTCTTTGGATAATTTTGCAAATGAATTTGCGTTATCGCAACAAACGTTTATCATTGATTTCTCGCTGGCAACAACCATTAGCCTTCACTGGAATTTGAGTGGCAATGAACCTACCCTAGATCCCAGTGCTCTTCGCACTCATCCAGTGGTGGTCTGGTTAGTGCCTTACTTAGTAAGTAAGCATAGGCCACCTTCTTTTCCAGGGAAATACGGTCTTTCCATCCTTCTTGACCCTTCACTACTATTCTGTGTGGTGTCAGTTGATGCCGACACTACATATTTGGGGGGTAGCTTACAATTGTCTGGTCTGCGTTATTTTGAATCTATGTGCCTATCCTCTATCTATTTCTCTATCCTTTGGTTTTATTACTGTTGCACTTCCTATATGTCAACTTATTGTCTGTAGCTCATGTTTTTGCATTCAAACGTATTCCTCATAATTTTAGCCGTTTTTTTTATTGTTTTCCGTTATATCTCCCCAGCCGATCCATTTGCAGTCTCTCCTATTCTTTTATAGTTTGTTTTTCGGGATTGTTTCCAGTGATCCTATTATTATAGGTATTATCAGGACTTTCTTCATCTTCCATATTCCTTCAGCTCCATGTATTTGTATCGCTTCTCCATCTCTTCGATATTCACCCCGTTTCTGCTAGAATGACAAAATTTATGGTCTGACAAGACGTTTTTTTATTATTAACTATTATGGCATTTTATTTTTTTTTTGCTGCCATTGATTCATCTGTTAGTGCATCCATGTCGTATAGAACTTTGTGATATCCGTTTTCAAGTACTGCTACTGGTTTATGCTTTTACCATTTGTATGCATGTTCAAGATGCAGTTGTTTGCATAATTTTAAGTGTATTGCCTTCCCAACTTGAATCTGTCTATACGTATATTCATTTTTGATTATTTTGCTGCATTCACCTATTATGTGGTTTATCGTTTCGTCCTCTTGTCAACAGAATCTGTATTTGCTGTTTTCTTGTGTCTTGTCGACAATTGCTTTGATATAATTGGTTCTAATCACGTTATCTTATAATAAATTGTATGGCTGTTCTTAGTGAATTCATTTTTCTGTTGAGGTGGCTTTTCTAAAGCCATGTCCAAGTATTTTTGAGTGTATCATCTTTTGTCATCCTTAATAAACGTCCGTGTAGTGTTTTTTGACCCATTTTTATCTCGTCTTATCCTTTGGTTCTTTGTTGTCTATCTTTTCATTTTTACAGTGTTTCTTGTTGTAGTGATTATTCTTTTTTGTGGTCTGCCTTATGTATTTTTCTAATTCTTTGTTGATTAGTTAGTGTTCCTAAATATATGGGTTGGTTGCCGCATTCCAGGATTTTATTTACTATTTCAGCTGCTTTTATCATTGCCATTCGCTGTAGACTCTCAATCTTCTCTTTGATTCCAATTTCTCCTAGTCTTTGTCAGAGTTTTTCTGTTCCTAGTGCTCCTTTTATTTTGTGATATTATACTGACTTTCTTAACAAGCTTCGTGTACTTTCTTCGTTTATCTCTTTCTTTGATTCTTATCCTATGATATGCTAGAACAGTAAAATATACAATTTTTCAGTTTATTTGTTTCTTATTAACCGTGACGACTTTTGGTATTGTTGCTAGGATGGGTTTATCTATTTGTACGTCCATGTCCCAGAGGATTTTGTGGCTTTTGTTTGTAAGTTCTGTCTCTAGTTTATGTCTGTACTATTTATCTGCATGTTCAAAATGCAGCTATTTACATAGTTCCCGTTGCAGTGCTTTCCCCCACGCAATCGTGCCTATTCTTGTAGTATATTTTACACTAGTTCACTGCATTCACTCATTATCCTTTTGTCTCTTGATTCACAGAGTTTACATTTATTGTTTTCCATAGTTTTATTTATTTTAGCTTTAAAGTAGTTAGATCGTTCTTAGTTTTATCTATTTAAGCTTTAATGTAGCTATTTTTCTTCTTCCTATTGTTGTTGTTGTTGCAAACGAAATAGAATCGCATTTTCTCTCTACACTTAGGCATGTGTATATATTTAGGAATATGTTTGTGTAAGATAAATTCTGAAATAATTGACTGACCATTATGAATTTTGAAGTCCAGCTTTCAGACATAACAGTGCGTAATATGGGTATATTTTGTTCAATTAATTTTTATGCAATAGGGAAATTCGGTGGAAGCTTTTTTTATAAGACTTAGAAGCAATAAAGTTTGAAGAAATTTTAAAAAATAAGTATTATATATAAATTAATAAATATTCTTTCAAATGTTTCCGATATAGTATTTAATTAATTGGAATTCTTCTGAGATGAATAACTCGCATCATTTATCGCATTATTTATTGCGGACTGTTATCCTCATCTTCCGATCTGCATGAACTTATTAAACACTAATTAAGTAAAAACATCCCTGGATTATGTTTCTAAGACCCTTTAAGTTTAAATTTCAACTCGTACACACTTTTCTAGAATCAATTCATTTATTGGATACACGAATGCGCCCTTTACGATGTATGTATAAAAGTCTGTTGTGTGTTTATTCCGTGCGTGCGAGTGTGTATAGTTGTTTTTTTTATCAATCTGCTTTATCAATCGCCTCTATTCAATTTTCAAATGTATTTTAATGAAACCAAACGCACTTCCGAAGTAAGCCGTGTATATCAAATAAATAACAAATTCTTTTGTATATAAAAAAACCACAAACTTTATTTGGCAAACAACATGTGGCAAGCAGTGGAGAGAGATGAGATGGGAAAATAGCGGCGACAGACCGATTCAAAACGTGCGTCTCTGACCCCCGTAAGTGTTCTGTTTCGAAAACCTAGTTGTTTTTTTTTTATTACGATTGCACAGGTTTGAATCTATTGTTCCTTTGTTCAGTTTTTGACATCTCATCCAAGCCGCAGGTCAGAATCTGGGGCGCTTTCTTTCCGCTTACTCCTTTTCAGAAATCTGGCATCATTCGAAAGTTTTGTTGCTACAATTTTTATTGTTGTTTATTCCGTTATATGGTTGGCCCATTATTTAGCAGATTTAATAGATTTTCTGATAAAATGGGAATAACGATACTAGTCATAAGGTTTAGTATATATATATATATATATATATATATATATATATATATATATATATATATATATATATATATATACAGTTTTAAAAATAATAAGCGGAAGTTTCTCAAGAGCTCTTTCGGCTATCATCTCATCAGGAGAAAATCGATAGCGAACAAAATAATATTGTGTCGAAAATAAAGAGTTCTAATGGGGAACTTATTAAATGTGCCAAAAGTACGGGGACACTAAAATAAATTTATTAACGTTTAAAAACGCTTAAAATATTGGCGCAACGAGGGAGAAAAAAAAGTTCCCCATTAGAACTCTTTATTTTCGACACAATATTATTTTGTTCGCTATCGATTTTCTCCTGATGAGATGATAGCCGAAAGAGCTCTTGAGAAACTTCCGCTTATTATTTTCAAAACTGTATATAAATTCTGTACCTCTAAACATTTATATATATATATATATATATATATATATATATATATATATATATATATATATATATGTATTGAATTAAAGAAACATATTATGGTATAAGACTATTCTGTTCAGTGAACGGCGAATACATTTTATTACGAATTAACGTAACGTTAAATTCTTTTTGAACGTGTTATAAATTTGCATATTTGGATATTTCCCCCATAGCTACTAGAAGATTCATAGAATCATTTGTGATTTTCCCAACCAAGCATACTTAATCTAAAACTAAGTAAGGGCTTTTACAACATTCTACCACTGTTAACAAAATTAACCCTAAAAATACGCCCCCACCCAAAAAACGTATTATTTAGATTATTCGGACTACCGTTCTTATTTTAAGTGTTATTTTCACAACGTTTCGGTCAATATAACCTTTGAACTTGTTTAAGTTGTTCAAGTGAACTTGAGAATCTGCATGGCATTTCGAACAGGAAAAAATATTGAAACTTCAACTCGCAGAAGAAAGTAACTGAGAATTTAATTTTACCAAGAACTTTATCCAACGCGCCACGGTTCCTAAAATTACTTGTAACTTACACTCTTCTGTAGGTTGAAGGTTAAATCCTCAGTGCAGGCGACATTCGAATATACAATTGTGAATTACTAAGAACTTCTACCCGATCATGACTAACGGAACGAAAGCATGCTACCCCCGTTGATTAAATAAAGGATTTCCTTCGAAATTCTATGCAGATTCCCGAGTTCGGTAAGACACACCTGAAGAAGGTCGAGGGTTACATTGACCGAAACGTTGTGAAAATGACACTCAAGATGAAAACAGTAATTCGAATAATCCAAATAATACGAATTATCAATCCTCATATGAAAAATTCAGAAAAAAAAACGAACAACATTAAAGTAGCTAATGGAAAAAGGGATGGTATAATAAAACTATTTACACTGGAATGAAAAGATAATTTAACGTTTGATAAGCTGGGTGTAAGGTGGTTTATATTCTCTACTGTGCAGCAGAACCTGCCCTTGTCATTGCAGAGACTCTTAATCTTCTTAAAGGCATTGGGTATCAACACTTGATCTTGAACAGAAATTAATCTAGTTTTCTATGTTATTCTATGACAATCACTCTTCTACAGAATTGCGAGATGTATCAGATACTGTTTTGGTTGTTCAAATTTATTTTAAGCTATTCAGTTTGTGGCCGGATATATTTTACAATTTCGTGGATGTAGTGTCTTTAATGGAAGCGACAGAAGATTTGAGAACATAGACCATGCATATAGTATAGTCATATAATTCTAACGTTACATTAATTTAAAATATATCCGAACCGCCGTCTGAGATTCGTACGATAAAACGCATGTTTTCGTTGTTTAATTAGTTTTTTTTACATGTTAATGACTCACCACTTATCAAGGTCCAAAGTCCACTCGAGGATAAAAGTTAATGAGATTGTCAATTAGATGTACAAAAATATTATGAGAATATTGGAAGCAATGGGGAAATAAGTGCAGTATCTGATTACTACAAGGAAGCAGTTATTATTTGGTATTGTTGCGTTAATTAAAGCTGTATTAATCGAATCAGATTTTGAAGAAATTAACGAATAACAATCAGATATTTGTGAGAAGATGCAATCTAATTATCAGTGATGATTAAAACATGAAATAATTTATATTTTTAAAACGATAATGACAACCTCCTCTGTTTTTTTTTGTTTTACCCTTTTCCTCTTTACTTGTATAAGCCTCTCGTCCTCCTCTTCTCTCTCTCTCTCAATATATATATATATATATATATATATATATATATATATAAGGTATAGAATATGCTACCTAAATATACCCATATATAGGGTAAAGAATATGCTGCCTAAATATACCCAATATATACATATATATATATAGGAATACTTCCATCATCCTCAGGCATATTGCGTTATAAAAATTCTGTTTTTAATTTATTATATATATATATATATATATATATATATATATATATATATATATATATATATATATATAATTAAAAACAGAATTTTTATAACGCAATACTTCCATCATCCTCAGGCATATTGCGTTATAAAAATTCTGTTTTTAATTATATATATATATATATATATATATATATATATATATATATATATATATATATATATATATATAATTACAAACAGAATTTTTATAACGCAATATGCCTGAGGATGATGGAAGTATTCCTATCGAAAGCGCTCGCTAAAGAAACTTATGGATCCAACCTAAACAATTTTGAGAAAAACGCAAAAACGATTATTAGATTGGAGAAGATAAAAAAAGCAAATAGTGGAACAGAAAAATTCCGTGATTTTTAATAACATTTGTCTCAACACACACACACACACACACGCATATATATATATATATATATTTATATATATATATATTTATATATATATATACATATATATAATTTTCTTTATGTATATTAAGTATATTATTAACAAAACTGCATCGACAAATAATAACGCAGAACATAAACTTATTTGTTACTTGGAACTTATACACACACACACACACACACACACACACACACACACACACACACACACACACACACACACACACACACACACACGCGCACACATCTATCTGTAAAAATAATCTTGGAAATTATTATCATATTGTGTAAATTTTGCAAATTCAAATCAACGAAATCTTTAAGTAAATATAAGAAAACTTTCCGTTCGAAAATTCTACATTTGATGTCAACGTTTACTTATTTGTTAAATGCAATATAGACAAGCTTCTATTAATTTTTCTTTTAACACTGCGGGTCACATTTAAACAAAATCAATATTTTACAATAACCGTAATCCCGCATGTGCACATTGAAGTACTTCTGCAACTTATGGACCGTGCTGCCATAAAAACGTTATTATTTAGTAACACATTCTTAACATTAACATTTGTTAAGCATTCTGCTTTTGTCTAAAAATTTATTAAACATAAGATAACGCAAAAATTAAATTTTACTTGAAAATCCTATCTAAAAATTAGCACGCTTTGTAAACTGCAGAAGAGACTAAATGCCAAACTAAAGCAACATTTTTGTTACAGGAAACGTGGTGTTAAATAATTATACATCCCTTTTTTATTTATTTTACTTGAGTAAATTTTTAAAAGATCAAGGGGCTCCCTCCCAGAGCTAGCACTTGGTTTTATTACGATTTGGATGTAAAGACCATCTGCCGACAGAGTTTGGCATCCCGACATAGCATGGCTTGGACTTTCAATCGCTGAGTTACAAAACCTACCATTTGTTTGTATTATACATTTATAAACTTTAATTAATTAATTAATTTTTTTTATTCAATTTTCATCTCAAACAAGGCACAGTGCCACTTTGAAGTAGGGTCTACTATCTGGGACATAAGTTACAAGGGTATTATGAAGGGAGATGAGTAGCAAGATGTCTGTTCACATTACACATGAACTTCTGCATGTCAGTATAGTTGGGAAAGCAGAATCCCGGAAGGGAGTTCCAAAGTCTAGCAGTTTTGGGGAAGAAACTATTGGAGTTGCAGGCTTTCTTACACAGGGATCTCTACTGTGAAGGGGTGGGATTTAGCTGCTTGTCGGGTTTGTCGGGGGGGGTATTCACGTCGAGGCGGTACAAGCGCATATAGTGCGCCAGAAAATTCACCATTAAAGTACAGGCAGAGAGATGGAACATTTCGTCGATGGAATAGAGGCTGAAGCTTAGATGAAAGTTCAAGACCTATCAGGTTGGCAACTCTCTTTTGAACCCTGTCAAGGAGTGAGAGACAAGTAGCAGATGCACCAGCCCAAATGTGACAACAGTACTCCATACATGGGCCAATGGCGGCCTGATAGAGGTACAAGATACTTTCAGGCGTAAGTAGTTTTCTAGCACGCTCTTAATGCATCTATTCCAGTTCATGTTCCCTGTAAACGTTAGGCCGAGGAGTTTAAACGTTTTTTTTTTTTACTTGATAAATTTTTAAGAGATCAAGGGAGCTAACTCCTACCGGAACTAACACTTGATTTCATTATGATTTAGATTTATATCCGAGGGTTCTTTTTATAAAAGCTGTTGCTCCCTTTATCGCTGCAATCTATATTTCATTACAGCTTGGTCTTCCAGGGATCGTCTCCAAGTACGTCTTTTTTAATAGGCAGTTGCTCCCATCACAACCGGTGCAGAGATCATGTCATCTTTTAATCATTCTTTAGGTCCATATACTTAGTTATCGTTTCCCGCACAACTCTATCAAGGCCACCGCCATTTGGGATGGTGGCATCAATAATGAGCACATTTTGTTCAGGCTTGTACCATATCACAATATCTGTCTTGCTGACCTTGTCCTTTATATATCTGGCCGCCTGTAAATCTTTGTCATAGAACACGGTTACCTTTCCATTTGATGTTATCGGTGATGGTTCATGTTCCCATATGTTCGACAATCTGTCGAGCTGCATCTCTCCACAGATCTTCTAATGGAGGTATTTACGTACTTTGTTGTAGCGGGCAATGTAAAGGCCATCTGCCAACAGGGTTTGGCATCCTGACATAAGGTGGCTTGGACTTTCAATCGCTTTCAATAGGCAAAACCCACCATTTGTTTGGATTTTATCAATTTTTTGTTTTATTTTACTTCAGTCGAAGTTCTCGGAAATCAAAGGGCCCACTATCCGGGGCTAACACTTTAACTCTGTATGAGATACATAGATATTCGAATGTTCAATTTAAGTTCTTTATCTCTCAAACATTAAGTTAGTAAAGAAATCGGGAACATAATTTATGGCACCCGTGCTGGTCGCGGCTACCAATATGTGACCTCGTCTCTCTTGGTGAGGTCACGCAAGGACCCCTGATCGTCTTTGGAAAACTTCGACTCGTGATGTCTGGTTCTTCGAAAGGCTATCACATGAAATCCAGGTATGCTGAAAACGAATTCTCTGGAAGCAGAAAGATGAAGCTCGCGTAGGTCAGAAGGAAATCAGACATTCGAAATTCTATTCTACTAAAATTAATTTCACAAAAATTACAGTCTTTTTACATATATGTACACTTCAAGTTCTTAACACATTTGTAAATTCAGTTCTTAGTCTGTTTTCAATTCACAGTTCTTCTTCCTCTTCTTCGGAGATGGCACTCAGGCGAAATGGAGAGGAGAGGTGGTCAGGGAGCGATAGGATAATCTCGAGATTCTGCGCCAATCTGGTAAATTTCGAGCGACATTGGCCTTATATACTCTGGGTCGTGTCGGGGTGGAAAATTCCCTTAGCCAATCAAATTAAGATACGTGTCTGGGGATTTCCAATCTTAAATTGCATGTGTGCAGTTCAGCCATTGTCTAGAGTTTTGAAATCTGAGGCCCAAAATGATATCTATTCCCATGATCTTAGAGGTCAATGCCTCGTCATTCAGAATACCTGGTGTGAAGGCGCTCTCCAGGCCAACAAGCACACTCTCGTTTCTACATTATCTGGCATTTCCTGTTATCTAACACAAAATAACAATTATATCCCTGAGTTTTACAATAACACAAAATATATATCTGATTTTTCAAACAATAAAACAAAATATATCTATATATTTCAATTCAAGTCTTTTTGATATCCGCTGTCGTTCGGGATTAATTTAACAATTTTAGCATATTTACCCGGTCTTTCTTAGATCCCAGGGAAGTCTCAACCTCCCCAATGGGGAGCAAATCGCTCCCTCAGGTCGATCACGTTACAATTTACCTCTCCCCAATTAACCATTTTCATATTTTGTAGTATATCTTTCATTTTGGTCTCTGTGTCTTACTAGATTCCAGGACAAGAATTCATCTAGTCTGATGGAGTATCCAGATCCGTGCTATTACGAGGTAACATTATTTGGAGAAGGTGCACCATTCCTCGTAAAAGCTAATGTGGGTTAGCCATAGAAAGATCTTATTTGGGCTGCGAATACTATGTGATTTTGAATATTTGGTCAGGGTTTACTTCTAGGGAAATGTATCCTCATGCCAGGTTGCTTTGACAAACCCATGTACAGAGAGACCTTAGACACTCGAGATTAGTGTCTAGTAGGCATTCAAGTTCTCTCCAGTAGACATTCAAGTTCTCTCCAGTCGGCATTCAAGTTCTCTCTTTACATTTTTTTTTTACTTTACTTTTGTTAGTTTGAAGAGATCAAGGGGCTCCTTCCTGTGGCTTACACTTGATTCTATTATGATTTAAATTTATATCCGAGGGCTCTTTTAGGAATAGACACTGTTCCCTTTATAGCTGCTATCTGTATTTCCTTACTGCTTGGTTTTCCAGGGATTGCTTCTAAGTATTTTTGAAGCTTCTTTTTTATTAGGCCAGTTGTTCCTGTCATAACTGGTATAATGTTTATTTCTTTCAGAGACCATGTTGTTTTTAGACCATTTTTTAGGTCCTGATATTTTGTTATCTTTTCCCGTTCTGCTCTATTAAGGCCAAAGTCGCTTGGAACTGTGACGTCGATAATGAGTGCTGTCCTTTCGGGCTTGTTCCATATTACTATATCTGGCTTGATAGCCTTGTCTTTTATGTATCTGCCTGCCTGTATGTCTTTGTCGTAGAACACTGTCACTTTTCCATTTGATGTTATCGGTGGTGGATCATGTTCCCAGATGTTCAACGACCTATCTAGTTGCATCTCTCCACAGATCTTCCAATGTAAGTATCTGCATACTTTGTTGTGGCGAGCAGTGTAATGACCATCGGCTAGAAGGATTTTGCATCCAGACATTAGGTGGCTTGGGCTTTCAACAGCTGAGTGACAGAATCTGCACTGGTCGGTTTTTTGTAGACCAGCCATTTTCTTAAATCCATTTGTGAGTAAGCCTTGGTCTTGCGCAGCTATAATTAATCGTTCTTCATCAAATGGAAATTTGTCACTTTTAAGCCATTCTAGTGAAGCCTCCTTGTCAATGTAGCTCTGGTTCAGTTCTACCATGAACCTGCCTGCTCTCTTATGTTGTTGCCATCCTTCTAGTCTCGTCTTCAGTTTCCTTTTTGTATACCCCTTTCTCTTCTTTCAGGTGATTAGGGTTGTTGGGTTGTCATATTCTTCTATTGTGTTGTCCAGTGTGTTACCACTGAAATTTTCACCGAGCTTTGTAGTTGACGTCTGCTGGGGCAAACATTTGGTGTGGTGTTCATTCACCATTTTTATTTTGGGGTCAGAAGAACATTTGATATATTGGCCCATGCTTACCACTGAAGCTCGGTATGCGTGGTTTATTTCAGTAGGGCATAAACCACCTTCTCTCCGTGGTAAGTACAGATGTTTGTAAATGACTTTATGAAGGGCCAGCATTTTCCGAGTTTTTACGTCAAGGCTATTGATGCAGTTTTGTGGCCAATTGATTATGCCAAATCCATAAGAGACAACGGGTATTACCAATTGATTGATGGCAGTAATTTTGTTTTTTTTATATATAAACATTATAACTTGGTTCGAACTTGGCACACCCCTGTTGTTAGCTTCTGTCATTAAGCATTTATCTATCTTCCTTTAAGTATATATGAAAAAAAATGGTAGGTTATTTGAATATCCGTAATTATAAAAATTTGTTGTTCCCAACTAGCTACCTGTGGTTATACAGGGTGACCCCCACCAAAAAAACAGAGGACATTCAATTGTTTTTCTTAGCATTTTACAGTCAACGGAGAAAAAAAGGCCAAAGACCCTAGTGTTTTGATGTGATGTTTTGAATATAATAAACTAGTTATGACCAAAGTTTCACTTCATTTGGACAAAGCACTAAGAAACGGGGCCTAATCAGAGTTGGGGCCCGTTTTTTTTGGTCACCCTGTATACCGTAAAACTGACAAAGTAAACTCAAGAAAATCATGAAAAAAAAAAAAAATTCGTTGAAATTTGAACTTATATCTCAATCCTCTGGGAGTATACGATGGCGCTATACATGTTCTACAGCCTAGACTAGGAGAGTCAACACAAGCCAGGAACAACGTAAACGTGAACGAAACGCTTGTGTTTTGTCGATGATTAGAGGAACACGTTTATTTACTTCAAAGGTAAAATGTTAGCTTTTTAGTTCAAAGTAGAAGCGTCGTCTTTTAAAGCGAGAAACATGCCGGCCAATTAGTTTAGTAGAAAAATATCCTGCTGCTTCAGATGAAAGGAAACTTTTGGGTTTGAGATCCACTCACAGTCGATTAGCTAAAGAAAAAGGCAGCCGGAAAAGGATGAAACAACTTTAAAACGAAACGTTGAAAATTAGTTTTGGAGATCAATTAGCAAACTTAATAATTGTGATTGTTAATAACTAACTGGTTTTACCCATTCACTGTCGCTTTGCAGTTTAATGCTTATTCACTTTTTCAACAAACTACTACTATAACTGCTACAACTAATACTAATAACAATAATACTAACATTAACCATACTCCTTCTTCTCCTCCTCCTATGACTAATAAGAAAATATGTTTGCTTCTATATTAAAAGTGAAACATTTTTACTTTCTTTTTATTATTATTATCTATATATTAATACGATAGCATGTGTGTTATTTTCTGTGTCACGCTTACATCCGGGTCGTTTAATTGTTATGTACTTCCATTTTTTTGTCATAAATGATTTTACCAAGAATTCTTCATAAGTTTTGGTTTGGGTTTCGATTATGACTGATGGCACTCCAGTATCTATTTTTTTTTAATAAATAATTTTATCAGGAATTCTTCATAAGTTTTGGTTTCGGTTTCGATTATCGCTGGAGAACTCAAGTTATATGCACACACACACACACACACACACACACACACACACACACACACACACACACACACACACACACATATATATATATATATTTCATAAGTTGTAATTTCGGCTTCGATTCAAGCTAATGTACCCAAACCATATGGATATATTTTTTATTTTTGAAATCACAACTTTATAATATATAAAATTAGTTAGAACATTTACTCTATAATAATATATACGAAATCTGCAAGAATTAAAATATCATATTTAAGCGTACTTTACGACCGTGCTTTGCCGGGCGTTCGTGCTAGCTTAGATAAATACTTTTGCAGTTTTAACAAAAAAGCTACACTACTATCAGAGCGTCTCCATTTACATTGAACTAAATGCCAACATCAATATATTACATATAAATGAGTCCCCTGTGGAATTTCCACGGGTTCAATTAGTTAGCTATTATTAAGATTAAGATCCTTTTTCTAATAATATTTATACGTGATTTTTTCTTTTTTTCTTCATTATTATCAGTTATTAAGATCAAGCGTCTGTTTTTTTTTTGTACATAAAATAAATTTGCCTACGTAAATATTTTAAGCGAATCGGACACACATAGGTTCACTCTTATTATATAAATAAGTATAAATAATCTAATACAATATATTTACTTCTATTTTATTTATGAAACAAATATGATTTCTTTTATCAACTAGTCTTTGTTTAGTGATCTATACATTTCCTCCCGAAAAGAATGAGATTTCCGCGTGATCTACATCGCAGGGGGAGAGAGGGGTCTGCCATTTAGAGAATGGGAGGTAAGAAGTACAAATGATTATTCCAAAGAATCTCTACCGATTTTATACGGAGAAACCCAGGGAGTTCTCCTTGCTGTCGGATAGCAGGAGTATATTCGTTAGAAAAAGAAAATAATTGGGAACACAAAGAAAATCTTTTTCACGTAGCTAAATACTGGTTATTTAATTATGTTTTATAATTTTTAATAATAAATCATTTATTTTGATTGAGATATATTCAAATTGTCATGTATATGCCCAGTCGAGTACAATAATCTGTATAATCTCTTATAAGAATCTTATATAATTATGTTATCAAAGAGTAACTCTTTAACAAAGCAAAACTTATCAAGATAAGAAAAGCTCAACACTATTAAGAGGAGCAAACTAAAAAAATCAAAATGAAAGATGAGAAATACATGTTGTATATAACTTTATTATATCATCAAAACATTAAGGAAAGGTTAAGGGGGGATTAAGTAAAATACTCTTTAGGCCATGGCATTACGAAACTAAATGCTTTTCATCAGAAGAAGAGAAAGGCAAGCATTATACAAAACACAAATATAGAAAATGTTCCTTCATTCTCATTTCATATCTAAATGTCATTAAGCCAGTGTTTTTCTATATTTGCATTTTGTATGATTATGGTTCTTCTCCTCTTCTGATGAGAAGCATTTAGCTTCGAAATGCCAGAGCCTAAAGAGTTTTTACTTAATTTTCCCCTTAACTTTATCTTATTGTTCTGATGATATAATAAAATTATATATAATATTTAATGAGGCGGATTATCAGTTGAATAATAGAAACAGGTACGAGAGGACCGGAGATAATGAATAGATTGAATCTTTTCAAATACTTTTTTTTAAAATAATAAATTTGTCAACTTATAAGTCATTAGATGCATTTAGCTGGCCTTACTCGTTGAGAGTTTCTTTATATTTACAAGTATCGTTTTTATATATGACCTTTTCAAACTCCTTTCATTAATACAGCTATTTTTGCACTAAATTAACGAAAATATTACAACAAAAAACGTCTATTTCTATTCATAAATGTACAGCATATGCTAGATTCTAACGTCCAATACATATAACGTCCGATACAAAATTCATTTCACGTCATAGACACATCACCCATTTCTAATTTATCTTATAATCAGTTTACCTTGAAAAAGATATTTGCAAAATAAAGAGAAAACGTTGATAAAAATTTAAACAATTATATGCAATGAGACTCCCAACTTTCCACCCAACCAAAAATGGAAGCGTTTTTTGGGGCTATCTTCAAACTCCCTGAACTCTAATTTCTGACGCTTTGTTTTTCATTTTTCAAAACACCGGCTGCTTTATTTACCTGCAAATTTTTAACCTCCATTACGCCGGACTTCTAATACGGTTTTTTATTTTTATTGTAACACTGCACTCTGATTGAACTGTCCGCATTAACTGTTTTACATATTTACATCTTATGTTTTTTATTTGTGTGACTACAGATCATAAAACTTCAAGTTTCAACTCATGCAGCGACTAGCAAATGCATAGAAATGTTAAAACCTTTAATATGACTTTCTGACTAGTTCGCTAACAATTTTTTCCCCTGATGAGAAGAAATAGCATTCTTTGAAACTCCGCGGATTAAGGAGCACCAAACATTGGAATATTCTGCCGAACAATAAAAACTTGTTATAAAATTCTACTTTACAACTCTGTTAACATATATATATATATATATATATATATATATATATATATATATATATATATATATATATATATATATATATGTATATATATGTATATATATATATGTATACATATATATATATTATAAGATAAAATTAAAAGCCAAGAACAATGCGAGATTTTTTTTTTATATAGAGTAAAATTAAATGCAAACAAAAGAAATAAATTTCTTTTTTTTTTGTTGTTTGTTTTTTCTTTTTCACACAAATTTTAACTCTAAACAACAGTAATTTTTTTTTTCTGTTGTATTCAATGGTGTTGTAAATCTCAATATATTTCAGACTTATTAGTCCATTTTCAAGAGAAGACAGCGGAAGAGTGTTCAAAATTGGAAAAGTAGCCGCGTAGTTACTGTTGTTTAGAGTTAAAATTTGTGTGAAAAAGAAAAAACAAACAACAACAAAAAAAAGAAATTTATTTCTTTTGTTTGCATTTAATTTTACTCTATATAAAAAAAAATCTCGCATTGTTCTTGGCTTTTAACTTTATCTTATAATTTTCTTCAACAATGCTTCAAGCAAACTACAACCTACTTATATATATATATATATATATATATATATATATATATATATGGGGAAAGAAAAGTAAATCATGAATAAATTTTACATTATTCATTGTTCATCGAAAATTCTTTTGATATACTCCTTACTATAAAACAATCACTATAACAAAAGAATTTTTCTTTATTCCATGACGTTTCAATTTTCTGAAATTTGCCGTTGTATTTATTCATTCAACCAATTTATTTATCGGGTTTCGTTATTTGACATTTGGATAGATAGACTTTCTTTTATTATTTCGCTACTATTTTAAATGACTTTCTCGAACATTACTTTCACTTGCAAATTCCAAAATTTTCAAATGTATGCAGTCTATCAATACTGTACTTTTAGTTAGGTAGTTATTTTCTCTGATTAAAAAAAACTTTAAATTTTGAAACTCCGTAGAATATAGAAAAAATATTTTGTTACATTTCTTTTGACCACTTGACGGAGTATTAAATAATGTAACTATTATTTTTCATCGGTTAATTTTGTATTGTATTAATGCTTTATCTTTAATATCGAACATCCATTTTATTAAGATAGCAGCTAATATAAAATATCTATATCATAATCTACATACACACACATACACACACATACACACACATATACAATTAGATAATCTTATCTTCGTAAAGACAAACTTGTTATTTACGCATACGTGCATACAAACATGCGCGTGCCCGCGCGCACGCACACACACACACACACACACACACACACACACACACACACACACACACACACACACACACACACACACACACATATATATATATATGGAGAGAGAGAGAGAGAGAGAGAGAGAGAGAGAGAGAGAGAGAGAGAGAGAGAGAGAGAGAGAGTAGAATAGCTTCGAAAGAAAAAAACAACCGGGAAGGTTATAATTACATTTTACACTGAGTCTTGTGATTAATTTTGTTAGCTTCATCCATCATTGTCAAATAGAATACTCGACAATACAACTTATTCTGGTGTTCGTCCAGCATCAGGCATTCCGTTTATCACTGAAAATGACAATTTACTGGGAAAACGAATTCAGATGCAGTCCGCAGTACGCAAATTAGAGAAGATGACAAACGAGTATTATATGGTCACGCATCTTGCACTGACTAGGTTCAACGTCGGTTAATCGGTTAACTTTGATGGTCTGAAGAACCCAAGGCTAAATGTACTCTAGTCAACCATAAATGAACCAAAAACAAATGATTTTTCCTTGATCATTAAAATCACAAATAAAGCAATCTATTTATGTGGATAGGTTTCAAATCCACACGGGGACAACAGTGCATTAATTTCAAAAGTATAAGAAACACTAAAAAAAACGGACAGTTGTTGTTAATAAAAACAGCGCCTAGAAAGTGAACCAAGTGTTTGGTAAATCCTAATATCTTCACACAAATGTTGTGATCCTCAGGCCGCCTACATTTTACGTTGACGATATAAACACATTTCAGCTTTATGATTTCTTTCATAAGCGATTCAACGCACTAAATGATTATAACAAAAGAACCTTCTTATTTGAAATGCATACGTAATTATCTGTTTATTCATGATTTCATCTCATATGGAACTCGATTGTCTCTATAATGGCTCAAGTGCATAGCAATAATAACGTTGCGTCCAATTAAAAAAGTTGAACAACCGTGATTTAAAAAATAGAATGAAGAAACATAACCTTTTAGAAAAAAAACTGATATTCTCTTTTTGAACAACTCACCTGTTGAACGTGTCAGTATCAAGAACAAAACGATATCCGACAGTCAACCACAGCTAGATTTAAGACTGAGTTAATATAATTTTATTGAAATTATTAATGAGTTAATTCACCGATTATTGCTGTAGGTTATTGAGCAGCATTCATTCATTTCGAATAAATCAAATGATTATTGTCGGTAGCCGTTTCCCAATATCGTTTAGTTATAATTATTTCTAGAAAAACATGGGTTACTTTCGGAAGGGACCACGTGAAAGTTACTAATATCTCAAAGTAAGTTTTTCTGTGGAATCAACTTGATTGAAACTTAGCATAACCAGGTTGTGTCGTTAATCATTTATCTGTCCTCATCTCCGTGTTGCTGTAGGCGGAATGAAAACAGTAATAACAGAGCTTTGGCGCCACACTTAAGTCCTCCTGTAGTTGCTACAAAAATGTTTACAGATAGCGAACAAAATCCTTTGAAAATATCCTTTTTATCAACAAATATTGATGTCTTCATAGAGTGAAAATATTATCTGACGATAATTGCAAAACGTCACCACCCCGCGTTTTATCCAACTTAGCGAATGATGTTGAGGGAGGAGTTCTTCGCGTCAGTTTCTTTGTACCAGACTAAGAGTAGGATTATACGCTTGCTCTTGTGTGGCGGCAGATAAAGGGGTTCTTCAGATGAAAAAAAAATTAAACGAGCACTTGTTGCTTCAGTAAGACAAAGGAAAACCTTTAGCATATAAGAAAGAGGTAACAGGGCGGATCTTTGGTAGGCGTTCCAGAACATAGACGCTTTTAGGAAAAGGAATATTGTGTTAGATATTTTCTTAGAGTTCCCCTCCCACGTGTTGGGTGTCGTCCATTTTGGATTTCAATTTGGTAGCCGGAATCACAATGCAGGTGAATTCACGACAATAAATCACGTATAACAGCTGGATTATTCAGAAGAATCTTCAGCGGTCGAGTGTGAGGGAAAATTTACTTGCCCCAAAATATTTTTACTTTATGTCTTTGTTTCAGTCAATACTAGTAAATAATTTTACAACAATTCAAGAAATTACCGTGTGTATAATCTAACAAGAAAATATTTGTTTAACACTTGCAAATCAACTACAAACATTTCAGTAAATATTCAACAAAACGTTAAAATACAACACCAGTTTCTTTATATAGCATCATTCATATTATTTTTCCATAGAAATAAGAATCATTTCTTCGGATGCTTGACGGAACGATGCGTTTTTTTCCTCTTTCAAATGTTCGTCTTTACTTTTGTAAGCATGAAGTTTATGTAGTTGTAGCGTCGAAGAATTTTTTTTCCAAATGAATTTCAAAATCAGAGAGCTAAATGAAGGCGACATTTTGACTACACGCCGAATGTGTAAATTTCACCTCTTGTTGACCTTTAGCGTTACCACTCATTTTTCAATATGATATTCCAACGGTCTCATAGCTAGAGATGAAAGAATTAACAAATGATGAGACATAGGTCATTCTAAGTCACCGCATATTTGAGGGTCGTAAAATAAATGCAGTTTTCCCGTTTCTTTATTTAAAGAAATTTTATCGACTAGCGCGCGAGTGATTTACGACTTTTAGTCACCCCAAGAAATTTTCAATCAACTGTGGCGACCGGTCGTGTAAAGTCTCAAAGGCTGTATGCAACCATCATGCATAAGAAAACCATACTAACGAATTACAGGCAAGTTAAAATAACCATAACACTAACTCGAATGGAAGCTGGCAGATATTTAATATCTGATCAAAGGATCAAAGAGAAGTAAAAATAATTAAACAAGAATTCTTCGGACTACTGTTTTCATCTTTCATCTTGAGTGTCATTTTCATAAAGTTTCGGTCAATGTAACCTCCGACATTCCTCAGGTGTATCTTGTCGAACTCGGGAATTTTTCTGGTCGAGCTCAGGAATGTGCACTGATTTTCGAATAGAACCTTTCATTTACTTCACGTCCGCAAATACTCTTAGCGCAGTGATTAGATTACTCGCAAAACTTCAATTGTGAAGTAAGACTCTCATGAAGGTTGAAGGTTCAATCTTAAGACAAACGAAAAAAACAATTGCGAATTACTTAGGACCTCGATCCAGTCTTGGCTGACAGAACAAGTACATGTTACCCCCGTGAAGTAAATAAAGGGTTTCGTTCGAAATTCCGTGCAGATTGCCGAGTTCGACAGACATTTCCGAAGTACGCATGAAGAAGGTTTGAGGTTACATCGACCAAAACGTTGTGAAATGACACTCAAGACGAGAACAGTAGTCCGAAAAATCTAAATAATACGAATAATCAATTCCCATCTAAAAAATCAGAAACATAATATTGAGACAAGATTTAGCTATACATAAGAGAAAGCCAATGGCATCTCTTCTTCCTCTGACAAGAAAAATGTAGTGACACAAACATCGATAAGTACTGAAATCAGAGTCCACAAATGGCAAGAGGGAGAATGTGGAAATACCGATGAAGGATAATAGGATCTCGTGCATCACTAGATTTAACGGACAGTAACTGGAATATTAAGGAGATTTGGCGTTATTCAGATTTCACGAAAAAATGTCTATATAAACGATAAATTAAGATAACGGTTGGTGTGAGGACACGAATTACGTTACAATAATAATTAAGTAGAAAAAATACGGTATATTGATTCGACTAGAATCAAAACAGTGCTACTAAATAGAAGTGTGGTTGTAGATTTCAAGAGAAAAGAGATAGTGAGAAAGAGAGAGAATGATAGGGAGGAAGAGAGAGAATGATAAAGAGAAAATGATATAGAGAGAATTATATATATATATATATAAAGAGAAAAATAATAAAGAGTTAGATTACTATTATTTGGGGCAACTCAAGTAACAATGTTTAATTTTGAGATGCTGCAATGATTGGTTTCTCTATCGATCGATAGACTTTCAATCCGAAAAAAACATCCCTTTCAACCAAACACAAACAGCTTAAGGTTTCATAGACTGTTGTTTGTCTTTCAGATCGACAGAGACCAAGCCAGTTACTCTGTGTCTGTTTTATTAGAATATATATACATTTTAATTACCTTGAGATAACCCCAGATCTACCAGTTGTTAATCTATGGACATCAAAACTGAATAATCATGGGAACCTACCATGTAAAATAACATACCATGTGAAATGACGTACCATGTGAATGACCTACCATATGAAATAACCTACCATGTAAAATGGCATATCATGTGAAATGACATACCATGTGAAATGACATACCATGTGAAATGAAATACCATGTGAAATGAAGCTAACTCTAGTAAAATATCAAATTGCTTAGAAATTATAGCGTTGAACCTCGTATTAAAGGAAATATCATTATTACATAAATACATGTGCCCTTTTCCGTGAGATAAAATTTTTCCCATTTCAGGCCTGTAGAATGCATCTATGCACCTCACTAACATGCAGCATTGCGTACGTTTTCAAGCCAATGAAAATAAAACTGAATGTCTATTTGATGCATAAAGGAACTTCTCTATAACAATAGGTCAGACTTTTGTATAGCACGCCTAGTGATTCATCTTGCCTTATACTTCCTTGAAATCGGAATATATACAATTGAACGAGTGTTTCCTCGTGTGTCGACGTTTGTGTGCATATCTTACATCACTGCAATTATTTACAAGTTTCCTTTGAGTAAACAATGTCAGCCGTTGTTATTTAATGTAATAAAAATATAGTAAATTAACTTAGATTTCGGCGTAAAATGCACAGAAGATCACATTTCCATCAACACACCTACAAACTAGAAGGTACATGAAAACGCTAACGATTCATTTTTCATCTGTTATACCATGTGGAAATCGATTGGTTTAGATTTTGATTTCCGTATCAAGTTTTATTTTGATCACGTGCCACTCTTCATTTTGACATAGCATTTCCGTTTGTCAGTCATGATTAAGTTTGACTTTAATTTGAAATAAGATTTCTGTTTGTCATGCGTAAATTTGAAAAAAAAAACACATTTTAATTTGTCTTTCATGCTTAAGTTGTAAATTATATTTGTTTGTCTGTTATGCTTCAATTTGAAATAAGACTTTTGTCGGCCAGTCACTCTTATGTTTTAAATAGAATTTATTTTGCTTTGTCACACTTCAGTTTGAAATCCTTTTTTATTGGTCTATCATACTTTAGTTTAAGATAACATTCTCGGTGATGTAAAACACTCAACTTATAAAAAAAAAAACAATATAGAATTAGATAATTATAATTTTTCATTTATAAGAAATTAAAAAATTTAAATATTATATTAGAAAACTCAGAATATAAAAATGAATTAATTTTATCTCTACAACTATAAATGTAACTTAGTCTGTGTGTGAGTTCGTTCCTTTTAGACTCCGAAACGGCTGAACAGATTACTTCAAAATTTACATAACTTTAGTGTATAAGTCTGGAAGTGATCTTAGTTAAGTTTTGTCTCAGAATAACTAATAATTACCGATAATCGAAACCGTTATTTTAATTTATCTATCATCGGTAAAACCATTTTTCCATGTCGTCGCTTAGCAACAACGATAGAACAACGGGCCGTGAAAATTCTACTGTGGGTAAGTTGATAGCGTATTTTTCTTTTCTTTTTTTTTGCATGATGTGGACTATAAATTTCTCCATGTTTTTTTTTTCGCTAACTGGAAAGAAGTTTATACAAAATAATTTTATAAAAGAAAGAGTAGGTTCTCTAGGGTGCAATGTAGAATAACATATATTTTGGACTAAGTTACTGCATGGAGGCACGTGAAGCTTCCTCCCGGGCAATTTCACGGATTTCGATGACAATAAAAAATATAGGAGTGTGAAATAATCGTCGATTATTATTCAATCCCGGGCAACGTCGGGTCTCCTTGCTAGTTTTAATTAATAGTAATATAATTAAAGCACATTTCACACTCGTGTAGACTTTCTAACTGTTAAATCTAAAGAAAAAGAACATTTTTCTTTAGTTTGTCACTCGTCAGCTTGACATACTGCTCTGCTTTATTGCTCTGTCACATGTTAGACAATCTTTCTCTCTCCAAAGATTTTGCTATCAATTTTCTTAAAAATTATTTACTTGTTCCGCTTAGCTCTATCGGCCCTCTCTATTTTTGGTTTGTAATATTGCTAACAACAAACTCGCGCGTGGCAAAGCGGAAATGGTGAATATTTTAACCTGACACCTTATGCTATCAACCGCTTTCCTCTCGTAAAACACGCCAGTGCGGCGCGCGTTAGCACCAAAGAGCTCACTTATGATGCGCAGGCGTGGTTACATTGGTAACGATTTATTTCCCGAACATTTCTTCTTATATCATGTAGAGCCTGCATGTATGCGTATGTGGACACAGTTTTAAAAATAGTACATCAAAAATGAGTTCATTTTTAGTAAACTTTAATAAACCTAGAGTATATTATTTCAACTAACATCCATCAAAAACAGGCGGTTGCATTTTACGTGAAATTGAACACTGCATTGCATGACATTTTTATAATGTTTAAAAAATGCTGAGAGAATAGAGACATTATATTTTGCTTGATAAAGAAGAAATTGATTTGGTGCGTAATTGGAAATTACAATTTATTTAATAACAAATAATCGTTAATTAATAAAATATTTTTTTTCAAAGCCAATATCAGCAACGACCAAGAAGGTGTTGCTAGCTCGACAGGCTGAAAGGAATTGAAATGTGTATATTTTAGTAGCTCGTAAAGCTAATTCTAAACGTGACGAGTCAGACTTTTATAGATTCGGCCTCCTCGTAGAGGTTATTCGAGACGATTTAGTCACAGATTGCATATTATTTTTCTCTTTTTATTTAGATGAGGATTGATATTTTTTATTATGTTGGGCGACAATGACCATCTAAACAGATCTGATATATATATATATATATATATATATATATATATATATATATATATATATATGTATATATATTATTATTATTATTATTATTATTATTATTATTATTATTATTATTATTATTATTATTATTATTATTATCATTCAACCACTACCGCGTTTTAATATATGGTTAAGTGGCAGTTTCAGTCATTTAGAACTCTTTTAAAGCTTCACCGCGCACTCATTTTTCGACCAAATTTCAAACAATTATTACAGTTTAGAGGTCACCTTTTCAGCTATATTGTGAAAAAAATATTTCAATTTTCGTTCAATGAAACAAAATTTATGATGAATTTACTGGTGTTCAAAATCATAAAAAAAACGTAAGGAGGTGAGCAACGCTTTTTATGACTCGTTTCCATAGCAACCACGTCGTTTCAATGACTACTGTTGCTACAAATTTACCGTTTTCACGAAAAGAGAAGTAACAAGTAAAACAGAGAGAATGAAAGAATGAAAGGGAGGTAATAGGGGGTATTTTATTGAAAGCGGACGATGGTTGGTTGTTTTTGTTTTACGGCATATCAACCCTTTTCAGGTTATTTAATGCCGAATCCAAAGATTTTAAAGAAAAATTTTTAATAGAATATATTTGTTGTTTTCAAGTCGAATTCTATTTAACCCATAGTTGGGACTCTAACAGGTACTACCACTCCGGGTCAGAGTGGACCTGGGAGCAATGGCAATTAAAGGGTGGCTCCATACTCCCCAAAGCCCGCAAGCTGGAGCCTCACCACTGGATATAGTTTAAGGTCATATCCAGAACCGAAAGTGGACGAGTACCGTACATTGTAATTACATATGTGTATGTTATGCTTATGGGGGCAAAAAATAAGACTGAAATTAAAAAAAAAAGAACAAGTGAATTTACTAGGAACCTGGAAAAATCATGGATTACAATAGAAAAATGTGAGCATGAAAAGTAATATGGTTAAGCTTAAACATGAAAAAGTAAATGACTAGTTGTTAAAACTGAAAAAGAAAAAGACAATATATTCTAGTAAAAATATAATAAATTTATAACTTAAAATATTGCAGCATTGAGAATTTAAAAAAAAAATAAATTTATAACATTATATAATCAACTCTTAATGCTGCAATATTTTAAGTTATAAATGTATTATATTTTTTATTAGAATATATTGTCCTTTTATTTTGCAGTTTTTAATTTTTCTATGTTTAAGCTTAACCATATTACTTTTCCTGCTCGCATTTTGCATTTTTCCATTGTATATATATATATATATATATATATATATATATATATATATATATATATATATATATACATGGACCGCTAAAATTGTCGCCATAGAAAAGACAACATGATCCCATTTCCATTTAATAAAACTCGTTTTTTTTGTCGCAGACCATCTACTAGTTGACCAGTTGTGTAAAAATTCCAAGGGTGATAGGAGCCGTCTATCATGTCTGAAAGTGACACAATGTCCAACGAGCGAGACCGGAGATGCGCCACTATACAACTCATGCTCTCTACCGATCCAAGTTATGACAACAGTACCATTGCCAGCACCCTCAAAATGCATTGTTAGATTGCCACGAATGACAGGGACGTGCTCAGGGTGATGAAAACAAAGTTTCAGGCCACGGTTATGGTCTTCGGTATGGTTTCAAGTGAGGGGTACATCATGTCACCTCGTATCTTCGAAGTCGGCTTGAAAGTTAACGGACCCGAATCGAAACGGTGATTGACGTTGAAGGCGGCTATATTAAATATATGTCAGCTCTACTACATAATCCAGTTACCTGAATTGATATTTCTAGTAAAGGTTTTAAAATAAAGCTGTAATGTTTTTAGGGCGACACTTTCTACGTTCCACCCTGTATATATATGTGTGTATGTATAATTAAATACAACATGGAAACCATTTATTATATATAATAGATAAAGCCACCATTAATATATGTGTGTGTATATATAGTAATATTTAGTAGTAAATAGTGATATATAGTGTTAATTAAACTGCATATTTAAAACAAGGGCAGATTTAATGCTTCCAAAATTCATGCACGAATTTTAATGTATAAAATACTATAAAATACTAAGTAAGATTCAGTTTTAAGTGACACTCTTCTGGAGGTTGAATGTTTAATCCGCAGTGCGGGCGGTAATAAGAATACAATTGCAAATTATTTAATACTTTCTGACTAACAGAACGAGAATATGTTCATCGTTAGATTAAATGGAAGATTCCGTTGGAAATTCCGTACAGATTCCCAAGTTCGACAGAAAGATTCCGAGTTCGAATAAAGGTTGAGGTTATATCAGCCGAAACATTAGAAGAATAACACATGAGATCAGGAGAGTAATTCAAATAATACTAGTATTTAGGGGATCAAAAGATTATACAACACGCTTCCTCACGACCCATTAAAAACGTTGAATGATCTTTCTTTCTTTTCTCTCTCTCTTATTTTTTTTTTATCTTGAATAGAAATATACTCGACGACAGATTTAGCATGATGCGTCCGTCAATTACTAAGCGTACCGAAAACGATTTCTAATAAATTTGGAACCTAAAGAGTAAACATTAAAAAGATTCTTAAGAGATAAGTTTAATGTACTTCTGAGCTGTGTAGACAGATGAACACAAATATATCAATAACTTAAAGAACTGCCCGATTTGAAACATTGATAGTAGAAAGAGAATCTAAAGGGTAATATTTGATTGAATTCCTAGAGAGCAAAGAGTGTGACACTATGGACGATCTCCACTCCGAAGAGTCAAGACACCAAGAAGCGTTATAAAGTAATTCATAAAAGTTTTTGGAAGCCCATGTCAAATAAAGGAGATTCATGCACAAAGTGGACATCCAGGTATCAAGAGAACCTTATATTTGTGAGGCGCGTCGACCCAGCAGTGAAAAGGGCAGATGTCAGGCAGATCGTCAAGCACTGTAAGACATGCCAATCTATTAATCCTGCACCAAATCAATGGCAGAAACGGCAATTGGCAATGGTTAGAAATGATTCACAAAAAACACATAAAAATATCGAACTAGTGTTAGCAATCAGCTGGAAGAATGGGTCATTTTAATCTTAGAGTAAACCAAAAGACCGAACACAAGGTTTCTGAGCCTAAGGTCAATATATTTAGAAAAGTTAGCGCAAACAGATTTTCAATTTGTTGCAGTTGAAGGCAGTTTGCGAGCCGGAGTATGTCAAACAGAGTTTTATTAAATGAAGAAATGAACTAATAAATGACAACAAAGATACATCGACAGTTTTGGGGTCTTTTATTACACACAGTCAGGGCACAACTGATTTATACACGATATATCGAATTATGTTTTCTCTTGCAAATTTGCCTTGGGTTATTGTTTTAATGCTTGTAAACCAGTTTTCGCACCCTCGGCGGTCGCCAAGATGATAGGACCAGAATAAAAGGCGAAAGAAAAGAAAACCATAGAATATAATACGTGTTGGAGTCAACGATTGTCGAGAGGAGCAGTAAGGTTCTATAGGGTTGTTGAAATTAAAATTAGTCATGGATTAAAAAGAAACTATTAGCTAGATTGTTGTGAAATTTAAAATATTCACAGTAGACGTTATATACATTTTTGTATATACATTTTTGTATATGCATTTTTGTATATACATTTTTGTATATGCATTTTTGTATATACATTTTTGAGTGGAGAAAAATTGTAGAACAATTGTAGAACTGATCATTTGGAAATAAATATACGCATAAAAGTTACTCTTCGGTCATTATGTCATGTTGTTACTCTTCGGCTGTATATCATGTTGTCTACCATAAGTAAACACCACCAGAAAATCCTCAGTATAAGACAAAGAATAGCTACTAAATTTAATTCTAAAACAAACACTGATGCACAGTGAATGCAATAAACTGAAGCGAATTGGCATATTATGTAAATTTCAATAGTAGGTGCATAGATATAAACACTCTCACCATACACAATCACGCACATACACATTTTAAATCACCTATTGAACATCATCATTGAGTGTTCTTGGTTTCTCTGTACAATGTTTTTTTTTTCAGAAAAACCTGACATCGGAATATTTCACCCTACAAGTAAACCGTGACCGAATATTAAAAATTACATAGTATTCAAAGCACCGAAATGATCCTCTGTACACGGCTATATACTGACTTATATATAGAATTCGATAAAACCCAGAAACTATAAAAAAAGTTATACAATAACATAGTTAATTGGTTATTTAAGAGACGAAAATTAATGTAATTAACTTTACATTTTTTGGAGATGTAAAGTTTCACACTCGAATATCCAAGTATCACATATACAATTCAAATGTTAGCCACACAAAGAAACAAATGAAAAAAGTGAAAACTGAAAATTAAATTTAATGTCTACTAAATGCTATCCTCGAGTGGCTTCAGTCTCTCTGTACACTGGGTTTTAGCACATCCGGATATGAGGATAATTTCACAATAAAGTAATCCCTGAACAAGTATTTTAATGAAATGGAGTCTAATTTCCCACTATAATGTAGCCGCAAGCGTCGAATAACCAATAAGAATCCGTTGACAATGTGGAACTTATGAAAAAAAGGTGAACAAAACGAAGAACCAAATTCCAAAGTAAAATAAAGCTCAATAGTCATGACTTAAAATAGTTATCCCAAAATGTAATAATCAAAATCTATAAAATAGAAATGATCGGTTGTGAGTGCCGAATGTAATAACTTTCGTTTGATATTTTCTCAGTTACGGTCACTGAGTTTGTTTTGATCTTTGGACGGTTTATTCCGTGGGCCTTTTGATGAGTACCTGATTTTTTTTCGATATTCGACACTCAACAACAAACGCTGATAATGGAATTTTCATATTTGTTCAGATATACGCGTGTGCATTTTATAAGTACCCTAACCACTATTTCCAAGTATTCTAACCACTGTGTACAAAGTATTTTGAAAAATCAGTTGTAAAAAGTGATATCTGCTGAAGGTTAAAGGTTCAATCCTCAGTGTGGGTGACCGAAAAATACAACTGCGAATTACTTAGGCCCTCTATCCAGTCATGGCTGACAGAATAAAAGCGCACTACCCCCGTTAAGTAAATAAAGGGTTCCGCTCGAAATTCCGTCAAAATTCCCGAGGGCGAAAAAAACACCCCCAGAGTTCAACAAGATACACCTGAAGAAGGTCGGAGGTTATATCGACCGAAACGTTATGAAAATTACACTCAAGATGAAAACAGTAGCCCGATGAATCAAAATAATACGAATAAACAATCCTAATCTCAAACATTCGGAGTTGCTTAAAAAAAAAATATGAATAAATTTAAAAACAAGAATAAAAACGTTCCGGATCTAGTTTGATGCTCCAAATTAGATTTTTGCTAACCTACTTAAAAAAAATGTTTTACTTAACTGTTCTGTTCGTCTTTAGTCACTGACCTAGTTTTTCTTGCGTACAAAACTAGTTTACTTTTATAGAGCTCGGACGAGTCCATCATACTACTTAATCCACTCTCGGTTATTCATATTTTCATATATTTCCATTATTACTTAGTTTATAATATTTTTCATTCAAAAACGTATAAAAAATACACATATGTATACTACTTTTTAAATATGTATATACATGATTACATACTTTATACATTTTAGATTGAATTTTGCAGATAGTTTTGAATTCGCTCTATAAATATATATATATATATATATAAGTACTTCATTTACTCACATAAATTAATATACGAAAGTATAAATTTATGCTTAAACTTTAAGTATTTACTTCAACAGTGCTCAATACGTAGGTAGAGCTAGTTAGTAAGTTATAAAATATATATGGCGATTAAGCTACACAGAATATTCCGCGTTTTATCCACTCTAGGATTCTTCAGCGAAAATTCTCGCATAAGCCTGAAGAATTCGAGAGTGGATGAAATGCGGAATATTCTGTGTAGCTTAATCGCCATACATATATATATATATATATATATATATATATATATATATATATATATATATATATATATATATATATATATATACTCTTGATACTTACGTAAACATACAAGGTATGCCGGTGCACGTATACATAGGAATGGGCATATATTTGCTAAGTTACATACTTTGTTTTATCTAACGCGATGTAGAGCTACATATAAATAAAAACGTATGCAATTTGTTCTTGCTAATGTCAGCAAGATAACAAGGTTAAGACAACCGACAGTTTCTTTTGCGAAGAACACATGGCCACAAAATTGAGAGCAACGCATTGCCTTTGCTGCAAGTGGCTTATATTTATGTTTGGTTGAGAGCTTGTATCGGTAGGAAGTTGGGAAGTGTCAGAATGACCGAACGGGCCAATACAAACGCAAAAACAGATCGTTGATTTACAAAACAAAACAAAACAAAACAAAACAAAACAAAAAACCCTAACAAAAAATAAAAAACAAAAAACAAAAAAACAACAACAAAAAAAAAATAACAACTAATTTCTAAAAATAATGAAAAGAAAATTCGGAATTTTGAAATAGTGATTCAGTCGTTGCTATCTATCTACAACTCAAACCCCCAAACTGTGTATGTAGATTCATCAGCGCTCTGGAGGCTTACGTTTATTCTTTCTGGGAAACAATTACATGGAGTCACTTATAACAGTCAGCTGATATTAAAAAGGGAAATCGTTACTCTTAGCGTCATTAATTATTTTTAAGGAAATACAGTTGGGGAATTAATAAAAACGTAAATTTCTTTGCATAGTCATTTATGATCTATTTGCGTTAAAAATATAACGTTTAATATTCAAAACAATATTTTTAACCAATTTATTTCACTGTAACTAGTCAATGATTTAAAATAACCCGATTTGATTAAAAACAATTACCAGACATATAAGTGGAGAGAAATCAGAAAAAAATGTAGACGCCATTTATTCGACCCAAACATGCTTGTGATTCGGTTATGTACTTAGTTCCGGTTCGGTTATGTACTTAATTCCTGTTCAGTTATGTACTTAGTTCCGATTCGGTTATGTACTTAGTTCCGGTTCAGACTAAAACTAGTTTTTTTGTACCTTTTCTCCACGTTAAAAAAACGACCCTGGTGTCTAACTCTGTCCCGTGGGGAGGCATAGTAAATAGGTACTAATTACTATAGAATAGATTGATTTATAACCTATTTTACGTATTATTTCTCTAATGCAAGCAAGTAAAAGTACGTAAAGAAAAATAAATGTGTTTTCTTAAAAAAAATAATTTCATAGTAATGTGGATTATCTAAAAAAGCAACGTTACTCCGCACGTTACATTAAGTAAAGAAATTTTCAATCCTATGAAGATCACTATACTTTTATATTTGATAATGTGAATTTTTTCATTAATTCATTGAATAAAGTGTGGAAATTTTATTAAAATTGTACACTTCTCTGTCTTTTAGTGAGTAGAAACAGGAACACATCGGTTTCTGTAGCAGAATTAGTCTATCAATGGAGACGTCAGAATAAAAGCACCTGTCTGGTATTTTAGATTTGAAAACAACAACAACAACAACAACAAAGAACAAACAAAAAACAAAATCAAACAAACGTATTACTATATTCTTTTACCTATTTGTTCCTTGGCGTCCCGGGGTTCTATAGTATGCGGAACTTTCGAAGGAACTGAAATGAATATGGAACATGAAGAATATGAAGAAAAATAATATAATACGAATAACTATAGGAGCAGTAGGAAGAGTCTCAAATAACTTGTAAGAAAAGACCAAGAAAATTCGGAATCAGGGGGAAGCTATACTACAGAGAGTAATGCTGAAAACAGCTGAAAGCTTAAAGAAACCCGTTAAATTAGTAAACAAACACATACGCTGCAAACGCGAAAACTGCAACAGAAATAAAACAAAAAGATAGCATATATATAACAAAGAAACAAACAAAAAAATAAAAAAACACATGAAAATGAGGAAATGGAACCAAGAAAACTAAAACTGAAAAATTGCGAGTTAAAGACACGCCTCCTCGTCAAAAATGGTAATCTCGACATACTGTTTCCGCACTAAATAGATGTGAAGGGTCAAGGAAGATGGAAATATCGAAAACATAAGGCAGACTCCCACTACTGGTGGAGTAGATGGCTAAGACCTTAGCACTAACGAAACCTCAACTGGATAAGAGCGAAGAGGACTAGGATGTAAGAAAGGCTTGTTGCCACACAAATTCCAGTGAAGATCAATGGTCGTTGCCAACGAGAAGTCAATGTCAAGCGACTGTTGCGGTAACGCAAAGTCATTTGCGAAGTCTATCAAAAGCAGTGGAGAGTACTGAAAATCTAGGAAGGTTTATTATCACTCCAGGAAACATCACCGGTTGTAATCTCTGATAATGATATATATGGGAACTCCCAGTGAGTAGAAATAATAGTTATAATTAATCGTGGTAATATGTTATTGTTTTTTTCTAATGGCATACCCGGCATTCAAAGAGATCTTAATATTTTGTAACATTTTGCTCAGTACGTATGCATGTTGTACTTTTTATTAGTAGTATTATTCGTAGTTGTATTATAGGTAAACATAATAGTATATGCATTAGTATTAGTATAGTAGTCGTAGTGGTAGGAATTTATTCCTGTTTTTACGCACGTGTCAAGGATGCATCGTTTCAAATCTTATGCAAATTAGTTGCGTAGATTTTCAGTTTACAATTATTAGCAAGCAGGGACAACTACATCTCCAATTACATACAGCTATTCTGAATTTTTGAGATGAGATGTGAATGTTTGTATCATTTTGATTAATCAGACAATTATTCGCATCTTGGGTGTTATTGCCACAACATTTCAGCCGCTGCACCCCGCGACCTTCTTCGGGTGTTGAATACATGTTTCTTTTTCTCTACTCAGGAAAAGAGTGGGTAGCTCTGCATTGCAAGAATTCGAACCGTTGGTTTGAGGGTGGGTCCGAAGATCATAAAAGAAGTTCAATCTTCAGGAGTCACTCGGATATTTTTAAAGCTTTCCTATGACTCAGTTTTTCGTATATCTTAGCTAATTGTATTGTGTTTAAAAAAACAAAAAACAAAAATACGCGTGTGGGTATCGATCCTCTGTTTCGTAAAACGTTTTTTTTTCACTAATATTAACAATTAGCATAGATATCTCGAAAAATTGAGTCATAGGAAAACCTAAAAAATATCTTAATGACCCCTAAAGATTGAACACACCCTCAAACCTACGGTTCGAATTCTTTCTATTCAAAGCTAATCCCTCTTTTCTTTACTAGAAAAAAGGAAACATGTATCCAACACCCGAAAAAGATCGCACGGTGCAGCAACCGAAACGTTGTGCGAATGACACCCAAGATGGGAATAATTGTCCAATTAATCAAAATAATGCACATATAAGCAAACAGATTTCAAGATTTGGTTACATATAAGAAAGTATTTTACTAAAGTTGTTCTCTTCTCCTGCTATCCCTTAAAAATAGAACGATCATCTGCTTATATGTCCACTGGCTTTTCTCGCTAAGAAAATATTCATTTATTCCCATTTAAACTGCAAAATAAACTTATCCTAATAGGCTTTCCCTCCATAGATAAGCATAAGTAAAACTAAGGCATTTCGCTACAGAGATAGCTAAATTTGATATTGTAAGGCCACTGATCATTTCAGTGTGAAAAAGTAGAACTTGGTTTAGGGATTTATTAGGATTAATGCTGTATGCATCGCTTGGATTGCTTAGAAACTGTACTAAACAACTGAAGCGATGCATACAACATTAATCCACGAAGTATTTCTAGATAAGACGCCTAATCTTTTACTAATATTAAATTAAAGCATACAAATAATGACACACAAAATAGAGAAATATAATATGATGTGAGACCCTCACCCGATTACCAGAAGACCTCATTGATTAAAATTATTTTTCCTCACATTTTAAGCAGTATTAAACCCATTTTTAAAATCTAAAATACCGGATATTTTTATTTATTGTAACCAACAGAAAAGGTGAAAAGGTATATATCCACTAAATAAATAAATGTAACCAAAGGCAAGATAAGTTACTCTTCTATTTACCGATATATGCTTTTTGTAGTTTAACTTATTTTAAAGCATTTTTTTTGTTAAAAAACTTGTGTCTAATCTGTTTAGTTTGAACGAAAAAAAATGGCTGCCATTGATAATCACTTACAAATTTTTAAATAAACTAAAGGCTTTTAGAAACATTTCCAATAAATATAACAAATCAAGCGAAAATGTAATGTTCTCCCATGCTTTTGGTAACATTTATTTATTGTATATTGTGTTTTCAATTTTTTCGTTCTGTTAATTACAGTAAAAATACTTAAAATATTGAGAATTTACTCTTTTATGTTAACGTTTATGTGATGTAATGCGTTTTACACTTGTAAACTAATTGTTATGTTTCTTGGATAATATTAATCCTACTAAATAATTGTTTCTCTTCAGGAATGGCAGCTTTCGTTTCATGTCTTGTCTCATTTTCGAACTTTGATTAATGATAGCAAACAAATAGCACCTTCGTTTGTATGACAGACCATGGCTGGATTTTTAAATATTCATTTTCTTTATTTAGTTGCTGCACATATCGAGAATCTTTCTGTCGAACTCATGAATTTGCACACAATTTCACACAGAACCTTTTATCCAATCCACGAGAGTAGCATGCTCTCGGGTTAAACGTGGAAATAAATGTATAAAAAAAAATCAGCTCCACGTTTTTAATGTGTGCGAATGTATACTTGTTTTCAATATCAAAACGAGCGATTACTTTTGTTGATATTAAACCAGGATGCCATTTATTTGACGCTTAGAGTTTGTGGTTATTGAGAGAGATGTGGATGAGACGGCTTGTGGCAGCAACAAAAATATGCAGACAACACTCTGTTGACAGGTGGACTTTCTCTTGTCTGTTCTAACTCAAAACAATTCGTATTTATTATCATTGTATAAATCGGAATGCCATTGTTTCTTTGTTTCAGCTAACTTACGTTATTCTACGTCACCGGTCACAACTGTAACTCTTTTATCTCAGAGGTCTTTCTTTGTTCCGTTATTTTTTGGGAAACCCGATATTGGGCGGCTCCATTATCCAACACTCGTTTCATTCAGCCATGACTGGGTAGAAGCCCTAAGTAATTCGCAATTGTATTTTTATGTAAATTACAAGTTAATCTTTCCATGTATTTTATTCACTACGTCACGAGCTCTTCCCGAGTTCAACAGAAAGATTTCTGAGTTCGACAAGATACACTTGAAGATGATCGGAAGTTGCATCAACTGAAACGTAATGCAAATAACACTGAAGGTAAGAACAGTAGTCCGAATCACTCAAATCATATGAATAATCATACGTGTTGTAATTATTGCGTTTTTTATATATTTATGATTCTATTTTTCATCTAGTAGTTTTATCGTATCGTTTTTCCTTCATCTTTTTCCTGACATTTGTTCTTGTGTTTATCTAACTATTATATTGCGTCGAATCTGCTTTTGTTGTTCTCATCCGTACGGACTAAAACAATGTAAAGATATCACGAAAAAATATTAACAGATAAGTTATTTGTTAACTTCAGAATAGGTAACAAATTTTCGTGAATCTGTGTACTAAATCGCTATTAGCATGTGCCTTGGGATGGATTAACCATTAAGCAAAATATGCACGTGCTTAAGGTATCAAGGAGCAGCACAAAAATTTTCACAGCCGAATTTTCTAGAGGACCTCAGTGTTTAATGAAATAATTCGAGTTGGTCAGACGACTCAGACCTCAATATTGAAATAAATATTTGCTCATTTTTCTTTCTCAAGTATCATCTTATAACTCTCTGTAAATATTACTAATTATAAGAACTATTTTTAAAAAAAATCATGTAAATAAATCATAATTTGGCCTTGGAATTAGGAATAAATACTGAAACTTACTTATTCAATTTCAGATAAAATGTAACACCAGTTTCATTATTTCTATGTTTTTTTAAACCCCCTCTCAAAAAAAAAAATAAAACGAAACGTGTTCAGTTAAGTGGTACACATAAGAAAAAATTAGCAAAAGACAAACAAGAAAAGACTCCAAGACTGCAAATCTGACCTTTATCTTCAGACAAGTTCCAAAACATAATACACTGATTCCAAATCAAAGAAAATCTCTGTCACCAGGCGTGGATACAAATGCAATAACTTCCACCTTAATTACTTCAGAATCAAAATGTGACAATATGTTACAGGTAGATACATCTAGCACATGTGCTGAAATAGAAATAAACAGCACTAGTATCGAAATAACTGCAGACGATTGTAATGTATCGAACCATAGTGATAGTGATGAAAATAATTTATCAGCAAAAGATGAAGTAAATCACAATGTAGAGAAGGACCAGGGGTTGGGCTTAGTTTCTCTACTGATCCTATGGTTTATTGGTTTTCTTGTGGACCCAGTGACTGTCAACATCATAATGGACCTTTTGACAAGTCTAATCGCCATTTCAGTAGCAACAAACCAGTTATGTATTGTTCGCAGAAACTTTTCGTCAGGACAAAAACCTATGCTGAGAAATACAAGAAAGTCTGGTTAATTTTTCATCATCACCAGGATTAATTTATTGTTTTGTTTGTAAACTGTATGCTGCGAAATATTTTTATAATTTTGTTAACAGAAAAAGGTTCACTGATTGGCGAAATGCAATTGTAATTGATAATCATGATAAAACACTAATCACCTAGACTCTATGCAAACATACGTAACTCGCGTAAGGTGGAGGTTTGGGAAAACAGTTGGAAAAGCAAATTCAAGAAGAGTGTGATTACTGAGGACATGTCTTCAGGCATACCATTGCTGCTACTTGTACATTAGCTGAACATGGCTTGGCTTTTCGAGGAACCGATGAAAGGTTTGGATCACTGCAAAATGGGAACATTTTAGTGCTACTTGAACGCATTAGCCAATTTGCCCCATATTTAGCAAGACATATTTAACAATACATATTTAGCAATACATATTTAGCAAGACATATTTAGCAAGACATATTTCGAAATACAGAAATGCTGGAAAAGGAAATCCTTCTTACTTGTCCAAAACCTTCTGTGAAAAACTCATTCAAATAATAGCACAAAAAGTCCACCACTTCATTGTTGAAGTAAAATCTTTTAGTTATTTTAGTTTGTCAGTTGATTTAATACCAGGTCTATCACGTATTGAACAATTAAGTATTGTACTTAAACATGAACTGTCCATTGAACGCTTTTTAAACTTTCTAGAATTGAACGGTCACACTGGAGAAGATATGGCAAATTACGTGTTGAGTGAAATTTGTAAGCTAGACCTTTCAAAATGTAGAAGCCAGTCTTATGACTGCTAACATGTGTGGCCGTTGTAAAAGGATGCAAAAAAGTTTGGAAATAAACAAGTTAGCTATATATGTGTCCTGTGCAGCTCTTTCACTAAATCTAGTAAGCCAAAGTTCCACTGATTTCTATCAAGAAGCAGTTAATTTCATTTCTAAAGTATAATTACTGTATAACGTTTTTTTTTCAGACTCAATCAGCCGGTGAAAAATCCATAAAGGTTGTATTGGAAATGAAAGTGTCTTGAAATATCTCTTCATGATACCAAATGGGAGGCACATGTTGTGGCAACAGCAGCAATTTTGAAATACTTGCTTAATATTTTAGAAGCACTACAATATATAGAGGAAGACCAGTCAAAAAGGGAGATGATGGAAGAGAGTCTAATTATATTGCAGATAAAATGCAAGCAGTAGAATTCGTTTTTATGTTATTTTTTGGAACGGAACTTTGCAGTATTTTTATAAAGTAAGTCAAACTCTGAAAATTGAAAAGGTGGACTTAAAAACATGAGTAGGTCTGCATGCATCATTGAGTGACCAGCTGTGCATTTCACGATATGAATTTGAACGTTATGACGCAGCTGAAAAGGAAATGCTATAAGATATGGATTACAACGCAGCTAGAACTCGCAAACATATCAGAAAGTATGCACTCAATGACGAAGCTGCACCAGATGAATATTTGAATGCCTGAGATAAATTTCCTATCAACATATTTTATACAACTGTTGACAAGCTTGAAACTAAGATGAAGAAAGGAGGAAAGATATATAGATAAATTGTAGATATATTTTTTCTTAGTGATGTACCAATGCCACAAAATGTCTCTTCATCTTGGAAACACGGAAAGGTATTCTCAGTGCTGTCAAAAGCTTATTGATACTTACCCAGAAGTTTTGTTTTACGGCATATCAACCCTTTGCGGGTTATTTAATGCCGAATCCAAAGATTTCGAAGGAAATTTTTTTAATAGAATATATTTGTTGTTTTCAAGTCGGTTTCTATTTAACCCATAGTTGGAACCCTAACAGGTGCTACCACTCCAGGTCAGAGTGGATCTGGGAACAATGTTTATTAAAAGGGTGGCTCCACACTCCCCAAAGCCCGCAAGCTGGGAACTCACCACTGGATATAGTTTAAGGTCATATCCAGGACCCCCAGAAGATTTCAACAGTAATTTCCCAGCTGAACTTCAGCAGTTTCATCCATAGTTGCTCCATAAATTCAGTGAAACAAAAAATGTAAAAACAAGATTCAGTCATACTGAACTTGATAAAATTCTTGTAGAAGTAAGCATTGTGTGTGCTTTTCCAAATGTAGACATTGGCTTTCATATATATTTAACATTATTGATCCAAAATTGTTCAGCTGGACGTTCATTTTCTCAGCTGAATCATATTAAAAATCTTATCAGAACAACAATGAAACAAGGCAGACATGATGCCTTATCTCTATTAAGTACAGAGGCAGATGTTTTACGTAATCTGAGTTTTGAGGAGTTTTGTAGCTAAAGAAAGCAGGAAGAATCCTTTAAAAGTAACTGAAAGTATGCAAATATAAACATTATTATTTTCATTTTAATGTTAGTTTTGTTTAATATCGATGAAAAAATTGTGTGTGGTCTATTATGTTGTATAGAGGCAGATGCGTTATAGAAGATTCGTTTTGAAAATCTGATCAGTTAAGGGGAAGATTTTTCTAATATAATTGAATGTACACAAAAATAAATATTTTCTACCTTATTGTTAATTTTGTTTTATGTCAATGGATAACATTTTGTGCAGTTTATTATGTAATATACAAGCAACTGTGTCATATAGGTTTAGTTTTGAGGATTTGAGCAAAGAGTTTGCAGTTAAAAAAAATCAGGAGATAACTTTAAAATTTAAGTAAAAGTTGTTTTTTTATTACTGTTAATTTGGATTCATTTTGATAGATAATATCTTGTGTGGTTTATTGTGTTTATTGTATTTATATGTTAAATGAAAAAAATAGGACACCAAAGTCTTAAGTACTTATGGCTTCTAAAAGGCATGATCCGGCCCTGTATCTACTCCGATCCAAGACCGGGTAGGTGTGATTTAAAGCATTTGAAACCTATTCTATTGTTGAATTATAGGTTAAGAAAAGAGACACGTAAAATAAGAGTCACACGAGACCTTATCCACTTGTAGTCCAAGGAACGCAGAAGTGCTCTTTTTTGCGCAACCATTAGCCAGACACAACTAAAAGACATATAGACAGGATATCTTTTTGTTACGGTAAGCACGTTTAAGGGGTGCAGTTTGACAAAAATAAATGAAAGTGAAGTTTTATGATTATAGATAAAAAAACTGACAGAGGAGTTTGGGAGGAAAATTTTTTAAACAAATATATATGCGCATACATGAATATATATAGAAAGAGGTTTGTGCTTACTATAATCTTTTACGAAATTATTACGTAAGTATAAATCATGTAGAATATCTGCGTGAATTAGTTAACGATTACGTGTAATTATATTCACGCAGATATTCTACATGATTTATACTGTGATGATCATCTTTAGTTAACGATTACGTGTAATTATAAGATTATCATCACATAAGATAACTGAAAAAAAAAAACTAATAGGGAATTAATAAAAATGAATGTTTAAAAGAATATGCAAATTAGCTAGATCTTTTGCAGATGAATGCAATTCCACGAGCCATATATAATAAAGTTAGTTACCTTGACGGAACATCCGATAGTCTGAAAACGTTTCTAATTCTACACACATTTAAATGCCCACTTATAATAAAAATATGTATTGTAAATAGAACTTTCAATGATAATTTTCTGACGATCGGATGTTCCATGAAACTGAAGCAATGTATTAATGCATTTTAGCTTGACGACATATTTGTGTACGCATTATTCATCTAAACAAAGATTTTAAATATTATAAACCATCCTTGTTGCACAACTACAGTTTCCTGTTAATTTCAGTGTTATCTAACCAGTATTTTAAGAGTTTATCGATTAAATATTTTCACACAAACACACAAATACACACACATACATACATCTACTGTTTTATTTATATAGATTAGTGTTGTACAATTCGATGTGAGTACATTAGTTTGTGTGTGTAAAATCTGCACTTCCCCATGTTCTCTATTTTGAATATAGATTACTCGTTCCAGGACGGATATAATAAAAATATAAAATTAGTTTTAAATTTCACTTACAACTGAATTTTATCACGTACTTTGTCCGTTACGCAACGGTTCCTTTGCTTCAAGTAAATGACACTATTCCGCAGGTTAAAGGATTAATCTTGAGCGTCGGCGATACGAAGTGCACAATTGCGAATTACTTAAGAATTCTATCCAGTTATGGCTAATAAAGGCTTCTGTTGTTAATTTAGTGCAGATTCCCGAGTTCGACACGAAGAACACCTGATTCCAAATACTCTTAAAAAAAAAACATCAGAGGTTTCATCGACCAAAATTTTATGCGAATAATACTCAAGGTGAGAACAGAAATCCGAAGAATCTTAATAAACAAATTTCTGATTAGCTTACATTTGAATATTTGAAAGATTGCAGACTAGATAATTTTTACTATGCGTTTTTAGTGAAAATTTTCAAGGAAAAATTCAAAATTAGGTAAAAAATATTGTATTGATGCAAAAATGATAGATGAGAATTAAGCAGCAAAAGTGCAATATGATCAAATAAATTTTGTACATTTTTCAACCTTACCTTCCTCATTTCAATATTTCTTATGTTAAAGCCCTATCTGCAATATCGAGAGTCCCCTTGTCACGATAGGATCTACCCCCCCACATATATATAATTATAAATAATTATTTTTTATACCTACGGACACTAATGTTTCACGCTTCCGCGATCATCAGTGCATAAATTGGTGATTACTACTGGTCGAAATATCCGAACCCTGCCACGAAGTCATCTTTGACACCATTAGCAAAGAACGATAGCTATAGACCATCAACAAGCGCCACGAGAATGAAAGAAAATTAATATTTATATTCAAATACAGGCATAACGTAATTAAGGCAGTCTACAGGGATCAAGCGACCGGAAATGCTGATATCGCTCAAGGCCAATTAACCACCTTTATTTCCCAGACAGTGCTCAACATAAGAATTTACGCAAGGACCCTTGCGAATTACTTAGGACCTCTATCCAGTACAAGAGCACGCTACTCTCGTGATATAAATAAAGGGTTCTGTACTAATGAGCTGTGATAGAGCGAAATAGTACTATAGGTTGATTACTCTTTCTTTCTCCTCTCTCTCTCTCTCTCTTTATATATATATATATATATATATATATATATATATATATATATATAAAATGATATTTTGGTGAATATAAAATTTTATTATCGCAATTATGAATTATTTTTATATTCACGATTAAAAGTAAACGGTAATATAAAAAAAGTCAGCCGGCCGGTTTCGCCTTCATTCAACAAGAGCTACATCGCAGGATTTTTAAAATTTGTAAAAGCAATTAGTTAAAATAAAAATTAGTAAAGAACTTGTTCTGATTTTCTATATTTTTTTTACCTAAAATACACAGGTGACTATTTGGCGGTTATTACTGCATGATCCCTCAAGATCCGAGTCGCTTAATCTTTTGGTTTGTCGTTTTTCTCTCTTCCTCAAAAGCTGTAATTACTTTTGACACAGCACTTGTTCATACACCAAACAATATTAACAATGGCTTCAAAGAATTCCCATTTCATCTGATTTAAGTAGCAACGCTAATAATGAATTAAACAAAACACAAAAATATACAAGCGTTTGAAGGTTGTACAATTGTTTCGACATGATAATATTAGGTATTTCCATAATTTTCGTTAGCATCTCTCGATATGTGCGTGTTTGTTTATTGGCGTTAGAAATAGCGGTGCTTGTCCAGAATCCCCTCAACTAAGAACAAATTCAGACGCCCACTATCCAACTTTTTAGAATGCTATTAGCGATAACCTTTACGAACCACTGTTGTTTCTACATGCAGAAAAAATGCAGTAAAAAGAAAAATGAATACTATTTGGCGTTGCTGTGAAAGCATACATATGTAGCAATGATTATTTTAAATAGATTTTTCCAAACGATTTTATGGCGATTATTATGTGCGTTTTCCAAATTTCGAAGCAATAATAAAATCAGCTGTTTCCACGAGCCAGAACAAACTAGCAATATTCTTCTGCTGGTTTTCAACGTTTTGTTACATGTTTGGTTCAATAAACAAAACCTCTCAAGAACATTTAATAATAATAGTTTTAACCTTGTTTTGGGTCACGGATACATGAAAACATGGATCCAAAACAAATGATATTCACTTTTTTAAAAAAATTTTTGCTTTGCTTTTTTATTATACAAACTGAAGTACCCAGCGTTGCTGGGTTGTATTTGATATATGTGAATATTTCATCCTCATGCATAATTATCTTATTGATTAAACAAAACATCAATTCATAATAGCTTCTTTTTCCATATCCTCCATTAGGTAGGAGCAGTAGGCGCGTTTTATTTTATAGAGATCGTGCTAGTAGCACTAAGTCTCTTTTCTAGTTTAATCTTTTATCTTTTATTCCTTCTTTCAAAATATGATGCAAGAATCTATATATTATCTATATATTAATACGATAGCGCATTTTGTTCCGCTTGCCGTACAATACGTTTGAATAGGTTTAAAATCATGCAGATATTCGCATTAAGTAAATAATACAATAAAGTTAAAAAAAACAAAAAAAAAAAAACAAGTGGAGCATGCATGGTCCCCCCCGTGGGTGAACGAGGCATAAAAATTTACTAAGTTCAGTATTGCCCCCCCCCCATTTATCGTCCAAAGTCTTCAGGGGACATCAACTCCTGGTGAAAATGAACAGGCGGCGCAGTTTTAGGCCTTAACATATATAAATTTGGACAAATATGGTAAAATAGTTCTCAAAATAGAGTGTTTTAGTTAGCCCTATAAGAACCCCCGAGGCACACCCAAGAGTTATTGCGAATTATAGACAGACAAAATTATAACGAAATCAGTCAGTTACAACTTTTCAGAATTTTTTTTAAAAAATCAAAACATCAATTTTTTTTAAATAAGCACAAAAGTGTCAATGTTAGTCATTTTAACCCGAAAGGCACCTCCAGGAGGACAACCGGAATTTTCCCGGAAAATCCGTTCTGTTACTTTTTTACTCATATCGTTTTGTGCAAAATTTCAAAAAATTTCAAGGCGTAGTTATTGAGAAAAGTGCGGACAGACGAACGGACGAACGGACAAGGGTGAATTTGTCGGGGGGACCAAAAATGATTTAGTGCCATCAGTTAGAATCGAAACCAAAACATTTCTGAAGCCTTCTAGAATGATTGACCTCGAGAATTTGAGCAGCAAGTATTTCATTAAAGCTAGAGAGATTAGTGATAAGTGATTTTAACTTCATATCTTGTTTTACACTCGTACAAAATTAATTACTAACTCTCGGAGGTGGTTGTGTTAATATGTCACAGTTTTAGCAGTGACCGATTACATTTTTTGTAAAAGTCATAAGTTTTGACAAAACTGAAAATTCTCTCTGAAAGCCAGATAGATTTGTTTTGATAAAAAATTGGACACCAATTTATGAATGCAAGCAGCATAGTTAATTGAAAAGACGGAACTAAAATGTAAAAATGGCCACCTGATTTTGTATCCAGTTTTAAAGAAAAAATTGATGAACTACTTATGAGGCAAGTGATATTTAAAGAAGTGGATGACTGAAAATATCAAAGTTTGGAGCACATAGTTCAAAAATAAAGAATGGGTCGGATAGAAAATAACATATCCTCTCATAGCAAGAATCAATGCATGAGTCAACTAAAAGTTAAAATTGAACAATAAATTTAAAATTAGAATGAACTAATAAGACGAAAGTGTTGACAAAAAAAATTACGGGATTCAAATTTTTCTAAGTTTGGATAAAAGTTAATCAATTAGATTTAGGTGGCAGAACTAGTAAGTATACTAAAGAATTAACAAAACATAATGTTATTCGGTTCCCATCAGTTTCAGGCCGAGTTCCATATAACCACGGAATCTCAACGGAATGAATCTTATACTGTTATTGGCGACCTTTTAGACTTCAACCCCGTCACCGGCTCGCCACTGCGAGAACTTGTTTTCCAAACGAAATAGTGGAATTTTCAACACCCAGCTAATATAATATACGGAAAGGGTTTTATTACGTAGACATTGTGTCGACGGTCCGTATAAAGCTATTCTATTATTGTGTTTAACGCTGTTAAAGAACTAAAAGAAACGTTTTCAAGAGTTGCTTTCGCCAGGCGATTGTCGCGATCTAATCATCGTCCGACAAGCTGCCGGCTACAGCGTTGTGATCCTCATCCAAAACATTAATGTGACGCCTTTAATTTGCTAAAATCTTTTAAAAATGACGTCACAAACGGTCATTGTGTGCAAATAACACATTTTTTTACATCTCACATATCGCTGACTCACCTTTAAAAAAATTATAAAAATTTAAAAATTTAAGCATGACAGATGAAAATACACTTCAACAAACTAAATTTTCTTAAAACTATTAAAGCATGCATGGTCCCCCGTGAGTGCACAGTGAACAAGGCATAAAAAATGAGGTTCAGCATCCCCCGCCCCCGCCACTTGGCCCTAAAAGTTCCCAGGAGGCGTCAAATCCTGTTGAAAATGAACAAACGGTGCAGTTTTAGGCCTTAACATATGTAAATCTGAGTTCTGTACCGTGCAAAAAAAGAAATGACTAAATCCTTCATCTGCCCCCCCCAGGACTTTACGTATTTAAGTTTGAGTTCAGCACCATACAAAACTGCTAAATAGACATAAACACAGAATTTTTTTTACAAATATGGTAAAATAGTCCCCCAAATAGAGTGTTGTTATTAGCCCTAAAAGAGCCCCTGGGACACAGCCAAGAGTTGTCGCGAAGTATAGACAAACAAAATTATATAGAAATCAGTTAGTTACAGCTTTTCAAAAAGTTTTATAAAGATCCAAGACATCGATTTTTTTAAAATAAGCACAAAAGTGTCAATTTTAGCCATTTTCACCCGAAAGACACCACTGGAAAATCCGTTCTGTTACTTTGTTACTTATATTATGTTTAATGTTTGTGCAAAATTTCAAAGAATTCCAAGGCGTAGTTATTGAGAAAAGTGCGAACAGACGAACGGACCAACGGACAAGGGTGAATTTATATCTTCACTCTATTTTTGTCGGGGGATCAAAAATAAAAAAAAAAGTGGTAAAAGAAGATAAGTATTGTATATATTTACTATTTTTCTCATTATTCGATGGAAACATTAAATCTTTAGGACTGGTGCTACCAGATCAGACTGTCTGAAGATATTGGCTTCCTGAAAAGATGCTTTTTGTTTTTCTACTTCATTTTGCAAAACTTAATTATGTTCTGCAAAACCAAAAGCAAAAAAAAAAAAAAAAAAAAAAAAAAAAACAACAACAACAACAACAACAACAACAACCCTTTCTCCCTTTTCCTTCTTCCCATTTCCCCTTTCTCTTTCTATCCCCCCCACTTCCTGACTGGTTTCCTAACTTAAAATGTACTAAACATTAATCCTGTAAACCTTTTTCCCTCTCCCATTACAAAACTCATTCATGTTCTGCAGGGCAGGGAACAAAAACGATAAAATCCACGACAAAACAACCAAACCAAACACTACAAACTAGCGATTGAAGATCAAGAGTTTGAAGAATAAAAACCTTCTACAAAATAACTGGATGCTACATGAATACTATGTCCGAAATAAATGGATTCGGCATTAAATAACCCGGAAAGGGTTGATATGCCGTAAAACAACCAAATCACACCAAACTGAGCCAAACGCTTTAGGGTTATTTACAGGTTAAAAACATAAGTTTTCTTAAAATTGTAGAAAAAAGAAAAAAATCCAAAATTTAAATTCCATCCATTCGTTCTCATCGTATTAATTAAATGATCCCACGCTTGGCATTGGTTCTACTTAAAATTCTCTCTTAAAAGAAATAATAGACATTTTAGATAGCTGGATTTTCTCCACATAATTAATCGACTTTGTGGCTAATTTTTCATTCGTGGGGAGACAATTAAATAAATGTAATCATTTAGAAAACTATTAATAACTTGAGATTTCATGTAAAATTTTTAACAAAATGAATGAAGGTTCAAATAGACTTCACAATGAATGTTTGAAGGTTCAAATAGACTTCAAAATGAATGAAGGGTTCAAATAGACTTCACAATTGACTAAAGATAAACTTTATTTATAATACATTTTCTTTCATTTAGTAGACTCATAAAATACGATCAAAATCTGTTATTCTAAATAATATAGTCGACGAAATAAGGGGGGGGGGAAATAATGTTATTACATTATTTAATAACGTGGATAATGACATATTTCACATAACATCTGGTTGTTTAAGGATACCAGCTTCCTCATCTAAAATGCACCAAACATTGATGTTATTGTTTTTATTTTACATTTTGTAAAACGCAATCATTTTCTGCAGTACCAAAGAGATAAAGTATCAATTTTGCTCGAAAAAGACAGTCAAATCAAACCAAACCAAACACCGTAAATAAATATTTGAAGATATAAAAAAAAACTTGAAGCAGAAAAACTTTTTTTTAAATGACTGGATTTGGCATTAAATAACTTCAAAAATTGTTGATATCCTGTAAAACAAATGACCTAAATCACGTTCCAGAGAACAGATAAAATTAGCATCATAAATGATGGCCAATTCAGCTAAAAATATTAATGGCGGCAATGTAATTCGGAAAATGTTGGCACCGGTTTTGATATTTTGAAACAGGTTGATCATAAAAAACATGGAAAATTGGTATTTAATTAGAATGTTATTTTGGTTCACACCAACGTTTCAGATCAAACGTTGGCGTGCAAGTCGAATCAATCTTCATCTATTCTAAGCTAAAAAAAGATCTTTCTTAAACAGAAAATTAAGTAAAACTCTTCTCTCTTCTTTCTCTTTGTTTTTTTTTACTTTGATTCTCGTTAAATTAAAGATTTTTATGACTTATTCCATGTTTCCTTTGTTCTTGCTCATTTGACTCGTTGGTCTATTGGTCTTCATCAATTCGTTGTTTTGATACCTTATTGTAATATCGCTTCTTAATTACGTAGCTTATATCTAAGAACTACAAGCTTATGGCATTCCTTTCCTGCTGAACGTTTTCCTTCTACGCATAATCTTATTTTTTAAAGACTAAGGCAAATAGGCATTTCATGTGTTAATAATCTTCTTTCATTCTTGTGATCTTCTTAGATTAAGCGGATTCACGCCTTGTTTAGAGCGATTTCCATAAAATAAATAAGGAATTTCTATCTACTAAACATCGGCTTTGATGATGATTATTATTAATGATTGACAAAATGACATAAATAAAACACTACTGAAACTAACCGTTCTCTGCATGAAACTCTCCTTTTTTGACTGTGCGGTAGTCACTGTAAAGATCCACTCCGTTAGGAACGTATTTTTTTTTGGTTGACTGCTTTGTGACGCAACCTCATGTGCCCGCTCGAAATCTCTTCGCCTTAGCGTTGCGTGACGTGGATTTGTTTTCCATCCTCTTATCTTCTTGGAACGATCGTAGTCTCTCACACTAGCGGACGTCGAGGAGAGCGCACGGGTTTACAAGTAGATTTATAAAAAATACGCGAAACACAACTCCAAAAATAAACATAAACTTCGATACTTCATTTATATATTGGCTGGGCTCTGAGTGCGTGTGTGATACCATTTGTAAAACTACCCGCTAATCTCGGAGGTCCACGTGTACGTTGTACCCGCCAGTGTTCATCAGTTCATCTCTTTCTGTTCGAGGTCTTTCGATCTGGTCAAAGCGACGATCTATCTACATCCATTATTCTGTCCCCCCCACCTGTTACTGTTATTGCTACACTCTGACAACATTCTTTGATCTACTCAAGTGACAATCTTCTATCTATAGTCGTTTCACCAATCCTATATCTTTTGTTACCCGATAAACCTATTTCCTTTTCTTTTATTGTATTTCCTTTTTCTTTTCTCTCCCACTTCGTTACGCTTGGGAGTGGCAAACATTCACAGTATCACAACTTATCATGTAATGTCAGTTAAAAAAAATTATAAAATTGTGAATGGCTATAAACATTGTTTAAAATTCTAAAGGCTAAAACGCATTCTCTGGTTCACAATTTAAGGTGTAGGTCTTTCTTGTCATGAGCGGCGGAAAACAGGCACGTGAAGCCTTTGATAGGCTTATAAAGTATGTGAATAAAACACGAAATATTCTTTAAATAGGAAATGTTAAAACAACGATCATGATATCTATCTATCTATCTATCTATCTATCTATCTATCTACTATCTCTCTCTCTCTCTCTCTCTCTCTCTCTCTATATATATATATATATATATATATATATATATATATATATATCGATATTATTCAGCATGTCCTTTTTTTTAAAATATACCCCGAGTTTTGCTTAATAGCCACAAATAATTATTCTACTAATAATGTTATTTTTTTTTAATATTTTTAATTTATTTTAAGATTGACTGTCCTCTACGATTCATTATTTGAATTAGAAATTAATAAAAAGCTAGATATCATGAGAAGTTTTATGCTCCCCTAAATAATAATAATAATAATGATGATGATGATGATGATAATAATAATAATAATAATAATTATTATTATTATTATTATGATATTTCGTTTATCAACATCTCTCTGGAAAGGGATGGGATTCATTTCCAGAGGATTTCCCTCAATCCCGGCTTCAAACCAGGAGCTTCAAAGATCAAGGGGTTTCCTAAGGATATTGGTGGTACCTACAATAGCAGAGGTCTGAAGACCGCCTAAACCATCGGCCATTTGTAGTTTTTTCAATTGTCCTTCCAGACGACTTGATACTACTCTTAGTGTACCAACTACGACCGGGATTATTTGTGTTTTAACCCCGTGTATACGCCTTATCTCCAAGGCCAATGGAACATAATTGCTCCATTTCTCATTCTCCTTCTCTTTCACATTCCTGTCCCATGGTACTAAAAAGTGTACAATCTGCCAGTTTTTTTAGACATTGTCAATGACGACCAAATCCGGACGATTATGTTCCAATTGCTTGGTCGTTATGACCCACCATACCTCTACCTTGCCATCCTCACTTGTTCTCACTTCATTAGGCACCTCCTCAAACCATTTCCAGCACACTCACCCCAACCCTCTTACACACATCCCAATATATCCGGAGTCCCATGCGATCGTGTCTTTTGCGGTACTTTCTCTGGGCCAATCCACTACACCCTGCTGCAAGGTGCACAATTGACTCTGAGGTCTTACCACAAATCCGGCATTCTGCGGCAACTTCATCTCCTAGAACCACTTTTTTGAACAATCGTGTTCCTAATGCCTGCTCTTGTGCTGCACAAACAAAAGCTTCAGTACTCTTAGCCAGATACCCAGCTCTAAACCATTGCCATGATCTTTCATCAGCCACTTCTGCAATATCCTGGAAGAACCTTCCATGCATTTTCTTCCTAGCCAGTTTCTCTGCCCTTTCTCTATCCATACGTTTCACATAATCAGCCTTGGTCTCACATACCTCCACTTCATTGGCCACAACCTTAAGCATCCACTCCTCACTTCTAACGACATGGTCCTTCAACGACATCTCCTCGGTTCTAACACAATCTTTTACACTTTTCAATCCTCTCCCACCATCTTTCCCCTTTTGATACAACCTTGCTATGCTACATCGAATGTGAAATATACCAAACATTGCTAAAACTGTTCTTGTTTTGATATCCATGGCATGCAAATCCTTGTTAGACCATTCTAAAATTCCCACACTGTATCTCAAAACACTGACTGCCCATGCATTCACTGCTTTCATTAGGTTTCCTCCATACAGTTTCGGCCTTGCAATTAGTTTCACTCTTCTAAGATACTCCTTCCTGACTTTCTCCTTCATTTCTCTGTTCACGACACTCCCAAATACTTATACCCTGTTTCTTCTATTTCTTTCATGATTTCTCCATTTGGCAGAACTATTCCATTGGAATGAACCTTCACTCCTCTTTTCTTCTTCTTCTTCTTCTTCTTCTTCGTCTTCTTCATCATCATCATCATCATCATCATAATAATAATAATAATAATAATAATAATAATAATAATAATAATAATAAAAAAAACAACAAACAAAAAAAACGATTTTATATCTAACTGCCTACGTAAAAAGGGAGCACCCCAATTTACATATTTATACACGAGGAAAAGTTCAACGTAAGGTCAGTTTCAAATACAGGAAGAAATATATCTCTCCTTCGAAGGCACCCACTACTATGTATTAGAGATTCCATGCAAAGCTACCGAAAATCACTACATTTTACTGAAAACGACGTCACGTTCTCGCAGCGACATGTAGGCAATAGAAGACCGCGTTTTTGTTTGCACGTTTTTTTTTTTCTAAAGAGAAAGAACAATTCTCTATTTAGGTGGGTTAGCTTTAACCCAACAAAATATAGCAAATAAGCGACGTTATTTTTTATTAACGAAAAGTGTGTTTAATGAGAACTGTAATTTCATGGACTTTGATTATATCGTCAATATAAATTAAATAACCAATATTTTAGCCTCACTCGTTAGAGTTATAATTTCATTTGTTTCTTTGAAGTATTATTAAATCCGTTAAATTTTATTGTTTGTTTTAGTGTTATGACATTTATCTGTAATAATTTACGTCAATAAAATAGGAGTTAATCACTAGGGAAATGATTCATTCTTCAAAAATACCCTTCACAACATTAAATGGGTAATTTAACTTCAAAATGAAACAACTTTAATTAAAGTTTCGATATGAACTAAACAATAAAAGGGCAGATACAATTTTATTTAACAAAGTAAGAAAAGAGGAAAGAAGGGCATTTTAACAAGATCAAAAAAAACAAAAAACAATTCAATGAAACAAATATACAAAAGTGTTATTCTAGAATAAGCATTTTTTTGTGTTTTAACTACGATTTTTACTTAAAAACAAGTCGTGGTTGCACATATTATTATTATGGAAGTACATATGCGTACACATTTATATTACAAACACACACGCACACATACACACACACATATATATATATTTCTCTCTCTCTATATATATATATTATATGCATATGCATATATATATACATATATTAATATTACATATGCTTATATATACATATATATACGTACTAATATTATAAGCATAAATATATACATACTAATATAAACATACATATATACATACTAATATTATATACTTATATATACATATTACTATTATATATATGTCTATATACACTAGTAGTTCATCCCAGCTTTTCTCGGGCCCTATGTACCGTTCATAACTTGCCCCACGTGTGATGCACACAGATATATACATGGTAATGTTGTACACACATACACACAGACACACAGACACAGACGCACACACACACAGACTCACACACACATACACACACACATATATGTATAATAAACGCAAAAATCAAGCAATGGCAATTGCACACACACACACACATATATATATATCTGTGTGTGTGTGTATTTGTGTGTGTGTGTGTGTGTGTGTGTGTGTGTGTGTGTTTGCCATTGCTTGATTTTTTCCGTTTATTTGAATAAATATGTACAAATTGTTTTCGAATTGTTCACAACAAAAATAATACACGAATTATAGTCTTTGGAAATCATAATAAACAGCGATGTTTATCTTTTAATGCAGTGACAACGCACAACTTTTCTAAAAAATAATTCTTGTTTTTTTTTAAGATTGCATAAAGTTAATTTTAAGTATAAATCGTTTTTTTTCCTTCTCTTTTTCAAATTATATAAAAAAAGATGTTTTTCATTTTTTTTTCTTTTTTTTTTTTTGCAAAAGCTCTCATTGATTATTGCTAGTCTGGCTGCTCGACAGATCTTACTAGATTTGCCTATGCGTAATGTTATTTTTTAATTAACAGGCATTGTCTTTCAATGGCCTCGTCCTATTTCAATAGTAAGTTAATAAGCTTGTATAAAGTGTAACGTAGACACACTGAATACGAGCCAAAATGACGCAAATCTTTAAAACAGAATTATTCCCATGAGTGAACCAAGGATGCGTGACATGTCTGGTGAAAACACAAAGCAACAGTCAAACGAGGTAGACACAACAGAACATGAAAGCCGTGAGAGAAAGACCGTCTATAATGGGAATCTATCGGTTGGAGCTGAGCTAGAGTCAGAGAATAATGCGAGTCTGCCACAGGACGTGTGTGAGGCAGTTATCCGATAAGGAAACTTTGATAATCACCCATTTTAGTTAAGAAGTTAATTAATTAGCTAAGAGAACCTTTAGTCTCTCTCTCTCTCTCTCTCTTTCTCTCTCTCTCACACACACACACACACACACACACACACACACACACACACACACACACACACACACACACACACACACACACACACTCTCTCTCTCCTTCTACTATATGAGTCAATTCTCTCCAGAAATAAAACTATAGAAACTCCCAGTGAACGTCTCTGTATTTCAAAAAAGTTTTGATTGTATAGCACAACTGATAACTGTTTACGACTAGAGTAGATCTAAGTAGATGAGGGAAACGGAGAAACCCTTAGAAGAAACAACGACGACAACAACAAAAAAGAGAAACGGCGACGTCAGACAAGGATGATAAAGGATCCACGTATAGATATTCTTAATTTGCTTAAGTAAAACCTAACGAAACAAAGAAAGCGGAGATTTCTATCTCCTCTGACGGAGGACAGAACAGATACTACTGTTTGCAATATTTATTTGCAGAAAAAAAAGATATATACATTCAAACAAATCAGGCACGAAGCCATTCAAGAATATAGAAAATCGGTTTTGTTGGTCATCTTTTGTCAGGATAACTTGAAAATGCCCACCTTACTCTTAAATAGAATAATTAATCATCATAATACCACATTTACTTCATTTTCTTTAATGGTTAAAATATTTATTAAAAATCGATCGATGCCTCCATTCAGACTCAAGAGACAATAGTAATACCCTGTCAGGGTAGCTGCGCGCGTAATTGTGTGACAGGGGTTGTGCAATAACCATCCACACCTCTCCTGAATCGACACTGTGTGAGTCCAGTCGCAAAGATAAGCCCAGGACAACTAGAAACATTGCGGAGATAAGCGGATAGCATATACAGCTCCTGAAATTCCTAAATAGTCATCCATTTTAGTATTGGCCAGGCTTAACGTTGCTTAATTTCGGTGATACTAACGGGAACCGGTGTGTCAACGTGATTATGCCGTATTATTGAAAATTAATGTGGCTATATATTAGGCAGGTGCAAAAATAATGTCGTTTTATTACTTGAAATTGAACGCACAAAAACGACATTATTTTTGCACCAACATTATGCAACGATTTCATTGGGGAGTGGAGAGGGAAGAAAGCACATTTGGTTAGTAAGATCCTCCCAACCCTTTATAAATAATCAACTGCCCGTTGCTTTCCGGTTTGTTTCGAACCGAAAAGTAGTGCCGGTGAAATACTTAATTTAAAGAGTTTCGTATCTTTTAGCCAACGCTTGGTGATTGGTGATATTCATCGCGAGCCGCAGTTATTCGTATCGTTGCCGGTGAAGATTTAAAAATAGTCACAGCGAAAAACAACAATAAAAAATAGATTAGAAAAAAAACAAAAAAAAAAAAAAACAAGCAAAACAAAAATAAACAAACGGGAAATGGAAAGAAGGAAACGATACTGAACACAATTCTGTTGTAAAAATAACTTGCAAGCGAAGATATCATTTATACCCACGCCGATACACGCGTAACAGAATTCCTGAGTGAAGAAATACTACCACGATTACTTTCCGTATGGCAACCAGTACTTCTACTCAGGTAACAAATAGTAAGATGTGGCAATATCGGCAGACATACTACTACTACTGCTACTACTACTACTACTACTAAAACAACGACGACGACGACGACTGCAACCAATACTTATTATTATTATTATTATTATTATTATTATTGTTGTTGTTGTTATTGTTATTGTTATTATTATTATTATTATTATTGGTTCAGAAGGAGGTTTCAGACAGGTCATAAAGGATATCTCCTTGAAAACAGCCTGTGGTGTTCCCTGGAACCTGGATGACAACAAGTCTCCCCAGTTTACCAGTACTCTCCACCTCTTCTGATAGCATTTGCAAATGAATTTGCATTATCGCAACAGCCGCTTACAGTTGGTTTCTCGCTAGCAGCGGCCATTGGTCTCCACTGGAATTTGAGGGGCAATAAGACCCCCCAAGGTTCCAGTTCTCTTCACACATGCCCAGCGGAGGTCTGGTGAGTGCTCTCTCCTCATTCTTTCCTTTTTGCTTAATCCTTCTCGGCTATTTAGCATCATTCTTTTTTTTTTGAGGGTGGGGGCGGTAATTAACCGCCGTCATTGTTATCAATAAAACCATTTTTTATAGCTAGATCACTATGACTACTACTAATTCTACAAATACACCAGCATGCAGCGATATTATTTCCCCCCCCTCCCCCACATAATCACAACCACTACTATTTACAAATATTCTAACGAATGTTACATAACGAGGGTTTTATTAGAATTGAAAGCTTAAATGACACTTTATATGTTAGATGTGACCTCAGAACGGAAATTACCAAAATTATGTGACTTTCAGACATAGATTTCCTGTCTCTTTGCTCGATAGATTGCAAGCAGGAAATACTTATCCGCGGTCCCGTCCCAAATTGGAGTCGGGCACGTACAATGTAACTATGTGTAGCGCGATGAGCTATTGTGCTACCTGTCTTTCTTTTTCTGACACGTTCTGATGACCTCAGGGGAAGATTAAATATGGACAGCATAGAGAGGTATGTGCAGAACATGAGACTCCGATGGTATGTTCATGTTGTAATAATGAATAAGATACTTGGGTTGGTAGGTGTAGAAAAGTAAAAGTAACAGGTTCAGTTATCAATGACAGGCCACAGAAAACATGGGAGGAAGTGATAAAAATTGATTTGAGTTAAAGAGAGATAAATTTCTGGACAGAAGAAGATTAGTTTGTCAGTGGATTTTTTAAAGACGTTACGATATGCCAGCATATAAAACAGGCGTTAAACTGGAGACGATGATGATAATGATGATAATTATGATGATGACGATGACGATGATGATGATGATGATGATGAGGAGGAGGAGGAGGAGGAGGACGAAGGTGAAGGGGAACTTCTTCTGTGATAAATTTCTAGTGATGATGAAGATACTTGATTATTTTGATGACGGTGATTTTAAATATAGAAATGCTGAATGTGAAAGGCGAATATGAATACGAGCGTTCGGCTTTCTATAGAAAGGAGTAAGTGTGTCTGATTATTGTCAAATGAAAAAAATGGTGGGATCATTCTACCGCTCCAGTAGATATCTCACTGCTGATGCAATTCTCTACCTGTAAAAAAAGCTAAGTACGTCCAAGGATAGAGTACTGTTGCCATACCTGAGTAAGAGCTAGAAGCACAAATCCTGCATTCACAGAGTTCAAAATAGCCAAGTGGGGATGTCCTTTTCTCTTCCCTACAACCTCTTTCCCACAGAAGAGATGTCTCCGCTTTATCATTATTTTCATGGCAAGTGGTCGTCTGAGCTCCAATCTATGGTCCCCCTCGTCAAACTTTCATGAAAAAAAAAAAAAAACTCTAGCTGAAACCACTTTTTATCTGTACCTTAACCCAAACGTAGATTCCATGAACAAAGCGTCTTTCTTCGAACGGCACACGCGTGGAACTCGCTCACGTTTCCCTGCTTTCCGGCTGACTACAATATGGTTTTCTTCAAGTCCAACGTAAATAAGTTCTTGGTGAGCTGCCTCCTTAACTAATCCAATTTACCAAATTTCCACTACTAACGGTTACTATAATATTATCCCATTGATTACTGTACACTCATTAACCTTTATCCTCAAGTGGCCTCCGGACCTTGATAAGTGGTGACTCCTTTGAAAAAAAAAAAAAACCCAGACATCTATGCGCGAAAAGCTAAATGATAGTCAAATGCGTTCAGCATAAGAAGTAATGATGAAGAAATAAAGGGAAGAAGACACATAGTTAAAATTTACTTAAATAACCTCGTCTGGATTGATAAAAAAAGTAGTAAAGAAAGTTGCCGCTTCAAAAAAATGATTGTAGCCCGTGATGATGATTGTAACGATTTGGTGTGTGACTGGGTCGACGCCAAGGGAGGTCTAGATAAGTAGTCGAAAATCTTACTGATAAATTTCTGTATTTTGTCACCTTTTATACCATTCTCTAACAAGGCACAACATTGAAGCAGTGCCGTTTTTGAATAAGTTAAAGTGCCATAGAACCCCGGGATACGGCATTAATCAGCTCAAGGGTTGGAATCGTAAGGTGAAATCGCTGTATGGCGGGGCATAAGCAAAATTTTATACAGTGCATATTAAAAATTAATAACAACAGTACAGTATATATTACACAATGCATATAATCAAGTAACATTATAAATAACACCGTAAGGTGGGGCAAATACCGTAACCAGGGACTGGAAAAACATCGTTTTCCACATCGTAACCTGAAAAACAACCCAAAAAACTGTATGCCGAGGTCACCGTATCCCGGGACATAGTATCCGGGGTCACAATATCTCGGGGCCACCGTATCCACACATGAGCGACCGGTTGTAAAACACTTTTTATTTATATATCACACATGACACTTTGCTTCCCTGTAGTCACTACACTAATGCAACCACTTACTAGGGCTATGACAACAGAATATTATTTTCATTGTTTTGACTCTCGAGTGTATATCCGACACGGTTAGACACAGTTAATCAACCGAGAACCACATCACTCTATATAAGTCAAAACAATGAAAAGAATATCCTGTCGTCCTAACCCTAATTACTACTTATATTGTTGTTGTTGCTGTTGTTATTATTGTTGTTGTTGTTATTATTATTATTATTATTATTATTATTATTATTATTATTATTAGTAGTAGTAGTAGTACGGCTATCGATAACAGTGTTTGACCTTGTAAAGTCTGATCATGGTTGGTGCATAGTGGATGTTATAAAAAACGCGTTGAAGAATTCGCCCACCAACTTACAGCGGTAGTTAAAGCAGGATAAGACTCGTGCTATGTATCTTTACGATAAATAGACCCCTACCACAAACAAAGGCCAAAACAAAAGGCAAACATAAAAACAAAACAATAAACATAAAAAAAAAAACATAGAAGGAAACAATAGAAGAATTATCTGCTCACACCAGACCACACGTAACCGGATAATGCACTATTGTTAACAGGTAGAAACAACCGACAGTCGTTTAATGCTTCGCCTCAGCGTTGCCAATAAAAATACAAATAGCAAATTCCAGCACTGAGAGACGTGTAATCATTTGCTATTTTTACGAAATACTCTTCAATTTCACGCCCCAACAGGAGAACGTTGATACTCGCAGTATATTTTGTTCCGTGTCCAAATTAAGCTATGCATCTAGACCAATATGAGAGACGTCGACGCGTGTGCATGTTTTGTGTATACACGCTATTTTTAGGCTATTAAACCCAGGAACGTTAACTGTAGCAGGAATGAGTACCTGCCTTTGCAGATTGTCATATTGTTTCGTCTAGAAAGAAATCCACGGGAGAGCATGGTTTAATTCTATTAATGATTAGTTTAATCGCGGTTGTAATAAGGGGTAATCGGTAAATTTCAGAAGATTATGCATTGAAGAGATTTCAAAAAGAAAGAAGTTAGGTAATTATATCTATTAGAGGAAAGAAGTTAGTGATTTATATGTATTGGAGGAAAGAAGTTAGTGAATTGTATCCATTGGAGGAAAGAAATTAGTGATATATATATATATATATATATATATATATATATATATATCTATCACCGACGCGTATTTAAAAAGCGATTAAGCGAAGCCCAATATTAATTTGTTTGTAAACAAGCTGATGGTTCGAGCACTGTGCGACGGGAGGGTGTGGATTTAATACACACTCTAGGGGAAATATTTACGGAACATATTCGTAGCCGAATGGTGAGAGCTTCCGACTGTCAATGTGACGGTTGTAGGTTCAATCCACGGCCGGCTGGTGAAAGGTGTTTGTCTAGCCGCACTGATGAGTTGTGATACAACGACACAGTACTGTATGTGGATTACAACTATATATATCAGAAAATATAACTTCGCTTTTCGAAGTATTTATTTAGGGAATTCTATTTTTTATTGTGTAGAATAAAAATCATTTCAATAAGTGTAAAAAAAAATAAAGCCCCCAAATATTCTTCCAAATATAGTTTTAACGAAATGCCCTGATGAGCTGGCCCTTGTCGACTATAAATTCTATTATGAATGCCAATTTTTTCCCTAATAATTGAAAAATTCTCTCGGTTGTAGCATTTGTTTAAGAATTCTCGTAAAAAAAAAACTATTGGCTTGTTATCCCATTCTTTAGCGACATAAGTGCACTAACCTGAATATGACAATAATAATCCATGCCTGGGTCAATAGTGGCTTTATAGAGATATTGGATACTGATAGGTGTGAAATTTTTTACAGCTCGGCAAATGGGAATCTCCATTGTTTGCAACATCCCTGGCAATGTCTTCTATGTACGTGTTCCAATTCATGTCATCGGTACATTTTAAGCCAAGTAGTTTGAATGATAAAATCTCAGGAAAGATGCCATTAGTCATGTTAACCAGTGGTTTAAAATGTTTCTCATAATCCTTGTAGAAAAAGAATTGTTTTTAGTAGCATTCAATGTTATCATTCATTTATGTCCCCATTCAACTAGAATTCATTTTCCCAAGGATTCAGCCATTGCCTTATATATGCATGTGTTTGTTCGTCCCATAGGCAAGAACTAAAGCGTGGATTCAGCAAATATATGTATACGAAGCAGCAGGATGAGTAATACATTTCTTTTTGCAAACCATTTAGGGGTTACACTAAAACCGTATCATACACTCTTCCCTACAAAATTTCATTAAAAATTAAATTTAATGGCATATTTATTGTATGCACTTGTCATAGGACAGGTGCATACAATAAATATACCATTAAATTTAATTTAGTTCTATTAGTTTTGTATATTTTCCTTGTGATGAATTTATTTCATGGTATTTATCGGAGAAGCTTCCTATTAAAACGAATGAGAAAACATTTATATTATTTGGATTCATCGGACTACTGTTCTCATCTTGAGTTTTATTCTCATAACGTTTCGGTTGATGTAACCTTCGATCTTCTTTAGCTGTATCTTGTCGAACTTGGGAATCTGCACGGAATTACAAACGAGGCCATTTATTTAATCTACGCGGATAGTATGCATTCGTTCCGTCAGCCATGACCTGGTAGAGGATTTAAGTAATTCACAATTCCATTCTAAAGTATCGCAGATACTGGGGACTGAACCTTCATCTTCCAAAAGATTGTCGTTCAGAACTGAATTTCATTTACTTTATTCGTTAAGCAACGAATGCGTGCACAAGGACCAGTGACGTAACGGATAAAGTACTAAGCGGGCAATACTAACAATACAATACACCCGAAGATAGAATGTTATATCAGCTGGAACGTTTTCAGAATAACACAAAAGGTTGAACAATAGTCCAAATAATACAAATTATTAATCATCATTTAAAAAAAAAATCAGAAACAAAATGGTAAAACAATTCCAACTGTTGACGACACGAAGAGAACGTTACTAAAGAGAGTAATGAACATATTGAATATAAAATAGCCATGGGAGGTTAAAAGTATCGAAACAGCCGAAGGACAAAAGAAAAAGAAATGCATCTGCAAAGAGATGGTTGTCGTATACTGTTATATGGTGATTCCAAAACTTTGAAATTAAATAAAATGCAGAGCAATACCTATTTGAAAGCAATTATCTTTGCTTTCTTTTAATTATCAAAATTACTACACTTGGCAGCATACTTAAAAAGCAGCATCACTTAAATGAACGCTAATATGAGCGAGTATTTAAAGTAGAAAAGATTATCGTCTATTGTGTTGGCTTGACCCGACCCTATTTTCTGGCATTTCTCAAGTTAAACGAGACGTTCCGCCATTTCTGGTACCTTTGTTTACTGAAACGAAGAAGACAGAAGATAATGAAGCGAAATGACAAGACAGAATCTTTTCGTTTTTTTTTTTTTTTTTTTAGGTTAAGGAGCACAGGAGATTTTTAAAGACGACATTCTTTATAATACATCTTTCACCCATCTAGTATTGCTTTTGATCAATGTCGCTTAACTTCAGTGACCTAGTGAGAATCGGTGTGTTAACGTAATTATATATATATATATATATATATATATATATATATATATATATAAGTATTTACATATTATATATATTATATATATAAGTATTTACTTCAACAGTGCGCAATATGTAGGTAGAGGTAGGTAGTAAGTTATAAAATATATATGGCGATTAAGCTACACAAAATATTCCGCATTTCATCCACGCTAGAATTCATCAGCCTGAATCCTATGCTTACACCGATGTAGACTGAAGAATCGGTCGAAAATTATGTACCTGATAAAACAAATTTTTTTTTTCATAATATTATTTTGTATTCCTGCACGTCACCAATTGAAAACGAATAAAGAAAAGTTATAAGATTTTATACTTTTCGTGTCTTTTTTATACATTTCCATTCACACACACACACACACACACATACATATATACATATATATATATATATATATATATATATATATATATATATATATATATATACAGCAGAAAAAGCTTATGAGGAGGAATTTACTCATCAAGGAAAAGCAAATTCCAAAACCAAATATAAATATCGTTATTTATATCTAAATCCCAACCAAATGAAAAAAGCTCAATACATTCACAAAGGGTAGTAGAGCTAAGGATAAATAATAATAAGAACAGCGTTGTAAAGTAGAATTTGACAAAAAAGTTTTTATTATTCAGCAGAATATTCCAAAGTCGGGTGCTCCTTAATCCGCGGAGTTTCAAAGAATGCTATTTCTTCTCATCAGAGAAAAATTTGTTAGCGAAATAATCAGAAAGTCACGTTAAAAGTTTTAATATATCCATGTATTTGCTGATTTTTTTTTATATATAAAAGACACCATAAATAAACATTTTTTTATTTATAGTGTCTTTTATATATATATATATATAAAAAAACCCACACAATACGTTTGCTGATGAGGAGATTTTGTTTAAAAAAAACTATATGTCAAAATTATTGTCCATGACTTAATGTCTATCGCAATAAAAACATCGTTTCCGAAACGATCGTACACATTATTGACTTTGTTGTGTTCCTTCTTATGAAACAAATTTTTGATTTTTAATTCTAATTTGAATTTTAAATTATCAATCACATTACTAAATACATACATACATACATATATATATATATATATATATATATATATATATATATATATATATATATATATATGTATATATAACAAAAATTGTTAACAAATAGCAGAGAGATTCTAGTTAGTTACATCCATTTGGTTTTTCGATTTTTCTTTTGATATTTTTGTCTGAAATACACGCGATTCATCGTTGAATATCATCCGTAGCGAAAAGCAAATGGATAAGAAAGCTGGAGAAAAAAAAGAAGAGAATCTCAAAAGCAACTGCGAGACGAGCGTTTGTAGAAAGACGGCGGGAGAACGTTTTCAGTCGATTTAGAAGATGACATTAACGGCATAAATTCCGTGCGTCAGAATTAGCGTCGCAGGATGATAACAGTATTACGCTAAACATTTTAAAATCTTATTACTGGTGTATTAGATACTATTATTAATTATAAGCTGTTCTTGAACAATGTTTGCTATAAAAAATACTACCTAAATAACCACTATACGGTAGAACCTTCGTGTATGGCATTAAAAATTAGTAACAAAATACATGTATATAATCAAATAACATTACAAATAACACTGTAAGTCGGGGAAAATACCGTAAAGAGGGGCCTGAAAAACCACCTGTTCCACATCGTAACCTGAAAAAACGTATCATGGGGAAACCGTATCACGAGTTCTTGTGTGTGTATATATATATATATATATATATATATATATATATATATATATATATATATATACACTCCTTGAAATTTCAGTTTTTTCGTCTCTTGATATTCATATAAAAATTTTTTTTTTCTGTTTATTCAAAAAGAAAATACAACTTAGTTATATATGGATCTTGGAATTGCATTCATCTGCAAAAGATCTAGCTAAATTTGCACATTCGTTTAAACATTTATTTTAATTAATTCCTTATTAGATTTTTCCGGTTTTCTCATGGGATGATCATCTTTAGTTAACTATTACGTGTAATTTTAGTCATGCAAATATTCCTCATGATTTATGCTTGCATAATATTTGCGTAAGAAGGTTATAGTAAACGATAATCCCTTTCTATGCATATTTATGTATGCGTAGAAATATATATATGTTATATATATATATATATATATATATATATATATATATATATGTTTAAAAAATCAAACTCCTCTGTCAGTTTTTGTATAAAGACATTAAACTTAATATATAGGGTGAAACCCATGCGAAACTTTATATTTGGGGTTTCGCCGGGGGAAATCGGTATAAAAGAGTGAACATTAGAAAAATGGAATTTGCTAGGTGAAGTTAGAACGATGGCATTACGAATATGCATGCGTAACGTAATAGCTATTGGTTCATGTTTTAATTTTTAGCCTTACAGCAAACATATCTTTATAGATCAGGCATTAACTTCAAAGGAAAAAGTAAATCGTAAAGTAAACCTTTTGGTTTCGATTCTCGGTGGTGGCGCACGAGTCATTTCGGTTATATAAACTTCGTTTTTATTAAGCTTAATTAATTGTGACGATTAAAAAAAAAAATATTCACCATACACATTAAAAGTATATATTTTGTAGAATCGAACGTGCACCCCCCCCCACACACACACACATATATATATATATATATATATATATATATATATATATATATATATATATATATACTAGCTGTACCCTGCCACGTGTTGCTGTGGCTCAAATTGGCGTAATGGAAAAAGTTCCAAAATGAGAAATGTTTCTTATAGGTTTAATTTACCATTTCGTATGGGTACACAGTTTTTGTTGTTCCATTTTCTTAGTTGATATAGAGATTTTCTGGTTTAGTGACTCTTGAATACGTAACATGAATTGTCCATGTGAAAAAAACAGTTAGTGTGTAACTGTAAGCCACACAATTGTAAAGATTGTTCCCTGTGTTTTGTTGATGGTTATTGCAAACGACAATAAAATTGGAAGTGCAATTTCCTAAAGTGTTATGATGTATCCGGTGGAATCATAGGAATGCATGGAATGAAGATATATTCTTCTGTAAGCAAAAGTCCTGTTATGATTGTTGTTTCTATGATATTGTTTGTTATTTTTTTTTTACTGCAAGTCATGTGCCTTTGCAAAGCTTGGATTGGTTTATATTTCACAACATAATAATTAGTACGCCAAATTTCAGTTGCAATATATGCGGTAACATCCCTGGAAAATATAGCTGTTGGATAATTAACCACTTTATCTGCTTTCGCAACAGTGTCGATGGATTAGTATTTGACTACCTCACTTGGAATTTTACATTGAATAATAGCGTGGACGTCTTTGTATTGACCTGCAAGAATAGCTCGTTCACTCAGTCAAGTGGAATTCTTATAATTTGAATATCTGCAAAAACCTTTTAAACTAACTCTTCTTTTGATGTAATAAAATTACAGAAGTTAAAAGTCAAAGAATTTTGTCCTTATCTCTGATCGGCTGGCACTTTTCCGTACCCAATTTCCCACAAGTGATGCAAAAGTGTATGCGCGGATCGAACAGTCTGCAATTGGATATGCATATTTTGAGTTAAGTTTAATGTCTTCACATGGCACAAAAAGTAGAGTATTTGAGGCAAGCACTTATTTCCTCTGCTGGTGTTGATTGAAGAATAACAGGTAACATTTGTCTGAAATCTCCTGCAAGCAATATTACTGCATTCCCAACTGGTCTGACATTGTCACGCAAATCTTGCAAGGATCGACTAAGAGCCTCACGTGATTTTTTGCGTACCATTATGCATTCACCCTAAACAATAAGTTTGCATTTCTGCAATATTTTTCCCCATATTGGATGTTTTGGAGATGTCGAACATGAGATTTTTGAAAAATTGAATGTTTCAAAGTAGAATAAATAATTCTTCTACTTGGCAGCAAGGTCGCAGGATTTCCTCATGCAGCAAGGGCTAAGGCTATATCATTTTGTTACCGAATGGCTGCCAAAATCAATTTAATTAGAAAGGTTTTACCAGTTACTTCTGGTACTGTTCAAGGTAGCAGTAATTTCCAAATAACTTCTATTCTCACAGTCAGTAAATTAGGTGACTAAAATAGGATTTATCCATGTTTTGACAATGCCTTATTCACTGCAAGTAATTTAAGAGACAAAAATAGGATGAGGGATTATAGATGGACAGATAGAGAGGAAGACATATACATTGAAAAGAGAAAGTGAGAGGAAAATAGAGAAAGAGAAGGAGATAGAGAGAGATAAAGGGATTGATAAATAGACAGAGAAAGGGGGAGAGTTAGAGAGGGGAGACAGAGGAAAGGAGAGAGACAGAGAGATAGAGATAGAGAGATAGAGAGAGAAAGGGGTTCAAAGAGAGATGGAGAGGTTGATATATAGAGAAATATAGATTGAGAGAGGGAAAGGGAGAAATGGATAGAGAGAGATAGTAAGAGAGAAAGAGAAAGGGGGGGGGGAGAAACAGAAAGTGAACTACACTTCATCGTTTTTTTCCTCGTTCAGTAGAGAAGCAATCTTTCGAGACTGAGGCAATTTTAATTTTTTGTTACTATCCAGAGTACCCTTTTTTTTCGGGAGCTAGATTTTCCACACATTAGAAACTAACCGGATTATCTGTACTTTCAGCTAACAGATTAATAAAAGAAAAATATATTTTAAAATTTGATAAATTCAAATTTTAAAATATCTGTGTGAAAATACTATTTTAAAAAATAGCACGCTAACATAAGTGCATGTGCCACTTTAGGTACTCCTTGAGCGTTGAGTTCCATAACGACCAGGATAATTATTTAATGGTCGCTCCCTTAGTCCCCTCCCTAGTCAAGGCTAATGCATGCGCACGTAACATTTTTTATTTACTGACGTTTGCTTAGTAACTAAACGATTTATTGATAATTTCGTAATTCTTCAACGCATGCCAGAAGATTTAAATTGGTTCATTATTGTTGTAATAAAAAAAAAGTTTCATTCAACACAAAACCAAAAACACATATTAATGATAAATGATTTATTATTCTATCCATTGAAATTTAATAATTTTTAAATAAAAAAAGTTTTTAAAAAGTTAATAAAAATAATAGTTGCTTATGTGCGCATGTAAAAATGCTTGTAAAAGTGAGAAATTATTTTAATCATTTAAAAACTTATTATTTTTTTTTAGATTAGGTCTACCTTATAATCAACCCCAACCTCCTCATCTTAAGAACAGCTTCTGGAATAAACACCATATTTGGAGGGTGTGTGTGAAAAATATTTGCAAAATTAAACTGATATTTGTTGTCAGCATACCCATCCAAAAATACTATTTAAAAAAAAGGAGGGGTTCAGTGCCCGTTGCAGAGAAGTAGATTTATTTTTCAATAAAAGTCGTCACTTAAAAAAGAAAATTGTGGAGGTGGACCTAAATGTAAATATTTACCCCCAAAATTATCCACTCATGCAAATTAAAAATGTCTGTAAAAGTGAGAAATTATCAATACATGGTTTAGTTATTTTTTTTAATATTCATGAAAAGAGTTAAGTACACCGTATGTTTGTAAAAGTGAGAAATTATTAATAAATGTTTAGTAACTTTTTTCTTTTAATATTCATAAATAGTAAAACTTTTTTTTCCAATATTCATGAAAAGAGTTAAGCCAACGTAAATAAATAAATGTTTGCAAAAGTGACAAATTCAGGTTTAGTTACAATTTTTATTCATGAAAAGAGTTAAGCCAACGTAAATAAATAATGTTTGTAAAAGTTCGAAAGGCAACGTAAGTAAATAAATGATAAATGTTACGTCACAATGGAACTCAACGCCCAAGGACCACTTTATTTTAAATATTTATTTTCCAAACGACTGTTTGAATAAACCAACAATGAATAAAATGGTGCTTCTACCCTTTATTGCCGAAATTGGAGACGCCTTTTCTTCATGCACTTGCTATCCAAATCTAGGGGAGACATCATTATACGGCCGAACGATTGCTCCCGGAAAGGGAAAAATGAATTTACCAAAATTAACATTTATTACTTACGGAAACGTTAAATTAAACTAAAATTATCACTTATTCCTTCCAGAAACTTGGTAAACCGATATTACTGTAGAAAATGAGTCTTGACAATTCAAAAAAATGTTTAAAATTATTTGTTCGAAAAAAACAAAAAAAATTAAATTTCCGGAAAGAACTGTGAAAAAAAAGTAAATAAAGAAAGTGAAAAAGAACATATATCCATAATTGTTTAATTGGAAATGTTTCGCTTTAATTAATGAGAACGGGACATTTTTTCATGGAACATTTTTTTTTTATTAAAAACAGAAAATTGAAATGACATATTCATAATAGTTTAAACTGGGCGAACGCCATTTAAAAACCAAAACAAAACCAAAACATTTATTAGTTTTTTGTTTATTTTTTCATTTGTGTGGGTGCATTTTTTTTTCGAACAAATAAACAATTTTATACATATTTTTTTAAATTAAAGCAACTTTGAAAGGCCAACAACAAATTAATGTAAATGATTGTTTTTTTTTAATGGAGAAGTGGGTTGTTTTTTTATTTTTTTTTTACTGGGAATCAAAATATAATTGGAAAAAGTTTGCTTTAAAAATATAATTTTAAGAAAACAATTTTGAAATGAAAGCAACATTGGACTTTTATATAATAGTTTTTTTTTCGAACAAAGAAATAATTTTAAACATTCGTTTGAATTGTCAAAATTTTCTTTGTCAAACAATAAAATTTCAAGCAATTTTTGTAATAAATAATAAATAACAACTTCGTTAATTTTACGACTCGCCCAGCATATTATAAACACCCTAACCTCCCCATGTTAAAACGGCTTTCGGAATGAACACCCTAAACCTCCCCATGTTAAGAACGGCTTTCGAGGTTTATGGAAGGGCGTGCTTAATTTGAAAGCCGTTTTTAACATGGGGAGGTTAGGGTGTTTATAATACGCTGAGGCATGTCGTAAAAATGAAACAATTTAGAAAAAGTTAAAACAAATTTTTTTATGCAAACAATGCCGTGAAAAAAACTAAACAATTAAAACGTAATGTTTCTTGAGTGAAAAGACCTAAGATAAACAAAAGAAAAAAGTGGTAAGATACATAAATTTAAAAAATAGGGTTTTTTGTGCTAATGCAAAGAGTGATCCGCGCTATTTTTTTAAATCGTATTTCCACGTTTAATTAAAGTTTTATGATGTTTTTTATTCAATTGTAAGGTTAAAGTACAGAATAGGTACAAAACATTCTTCCCTCCCCATATTAAGAATGGCTTTTTAAATAATAACGTTATTATTTCAGCACGGATCACTTTCTGCATGAGTACCATTTTTTTATCTTGTAATTTGAGAGTAGTTGAAGCGGAAGTTACCGGAAATAAAACCGGGCGGGCTCGCAGAAACGACTTACGAAAAATATTTTTGTTTTAATTAATATTTTTATAATTCGCAAAGTTAAATTATTTTAATAACATGCAAACATTCATTGACTTTACAGATAGATTTTCTGAAAATTTCAATTAAATTGGTAACGTAGAAATATGGTTTTATCGATTTAGAATGAACCAAGAATTACGTTTATATATATATATATATATATATATATATATATATATATATATATATATAAGTGATGAGACGATTCCAATATTTTTTCCCGATTTCAATACAATTACCGATTCCATGCTAAACTCCCGATTCCGATACAATTACCGATTCCGATTTCGATTCTTAATAAATCTCTAGATATTTAACTATAAAGTTGTTATTTTGTCACAATTACTTTAAAACCACATCTTAAATGTGCTTATATTTTCTCCAACGTAAAAACACAATTGCTAGGGGGTGGTTTATAGATTTTAGTCTTACTGAATATTTATTATTTCATTATTAGTACAAGCAGATTCTTAAACCAAAATCAGATAAAATAGATAATCAAAGGAATCGATTTTGGCATCGGAAAATAGGCTAAAATTTTCCCGAATCCGATACCGATACTCCAAAATGCTCCGATTTTTCCGATTCCGATTAATCGTCCCAACACACACACACACACACACACACACACACACACTCACACACACACACACACACATATATATATATATATATATATATATATATATATATATATATATATATATATACGTGCGTGCATGTACGGACAAAAATAACTATAAAATATAAATGGTATACCTGACAAACTTACTCATCTGCCAGAAACAGATAATGATTTTGAAGACAGATGAGGAGTACACTGTCTGCTCTTTGGGATTTACATTTAACACCGTGTTGTTTTAGACAAACGTTGGAGCAAGGCGCTTTACACGCTTGTTGGCTAACCTGTTTGCTTTCCTACGCAAAACAAAACAACGGATGGCGTCAATCCTTCGGTGAGATGAAAGCATAATGAATAAATAAAAACAACATGGGGAAATAATAAATTTCAGACTAGAAAAACGAAAAAAAAAAAAAAAAAGAAGCAAACGAAATTGTTATTACTAGGGTGTCACCACTTATCAAAGCCCGAAGGCCACTCGAGGATAAGGGTTAATTGAGTTTCAGGTAAACGGTAAAATATTATCGCTATAATCAGTAATCATGGCGGTTATTGAGCAGAATATGAATATTGAAGAGATCGGCTATACAAGGATTTCATTTATATTAGACCTCAAAACAGCCATCGTCAGCTGAGAAGCAACCCGCGGTACTATGTTCCACAGATGGGCAGTTATAGGAAAGAAACTTTACTCATGGAAATATCATTTAGTTAGAGAGAGAGAGAGAGAGAGAGAGAGAGAGAGAGAGAGAGGGATAATATTGACAGTCGTTTTAGCAAGACCATGTTTTTGTAAATAAAAAAGGAGACCATAGATCGAAGTTCAGTGCAAGACCTGCAGTAGTTTTCCTTTTTAAACGAATGCTATACAATTAGAAACATCAAATCTATCTATATCTATATATCTATTAAGTGAAATTGCCTGTGTGTGCCTGTGTGTGAGTGTACATTATTCTACCTAACTACTCTGTCAATTTTTAGTCTACAGACTCGAGATTTAACATAAGGTGTATTGATATTTGATAAAATCGTTTTAATCGGTTTCCGACCAGAAGTTTGGCTGTCAAGGGGTCAAAGTTCAACGATTTGACCTTTGAAAACCCTACCAAACTCCTTCGCCAATTTTGGGTTTAAACACTTGAAATTTTAGACGTAGATTACTTGGACATGGATCACACTTTTTAGTTTGATTTGAGCTTAAAGCAATAAATATTATGGGGTAAAAATTTGGGCCAAAGTTGTACAAAATTTGACATCTTCGATTTCTACGAAATTACTTAGCTAATTTTCGGTCTAAACATTTGAAATTTTACATAAAGTGTATTCAGACATAGCGCAAGCATTTTAATCGGTTGTTGGTTGAAGATTTAGCTGCCAAGGTGTCAAAGTTCAAAAGATTTTACCTTTGTGGTCTCTAGCAAACTATTCAGCCAATTTTGGGTTTAAATATTTGAAATTTTACATAGAGGGTATTCAGACATGCAGCTAGCTTTTAAATAAGGTTTTGGGCGAAAATTTGGCTGCCAAGATGTCTAAGTGTAAAGAATTAAACTTTGCAGACTCTACCAAACTCCTCCGTCAATTTTGGGTCTAAACACTTGAAATTTTAGATGTAGGTAACTTGGACTTGGGTCAAACATTTTCTTTTTATTTTCGACCAAAACAATAAATGTTAAGGTGTCAAAATTATGATCAAAGTTAAAAAAAAATTCTCTGTGGTCTCTGCCAGATTACTCAGTCAATTTTTGGTCTAAACATCGGAAATTTTACATAGATTTACGACATATTAATGCACGAAAACAGTAGGTTATATTGTTAATAATAATGGTAGCTTGAAAATAAACGATAGAGAACGTTTCATCTGTTGGAAAGAGGTTGCAGAGAGGAATAATTTTGTAACTCTGTTAAGTCATGATAAAATGCCACGAGCCCCTCCTGTTCAGATGTGGCAACATTACTCCATTTTATATCTTATTATTATGTGCTTAAATTATCATCTCTAAGTTTTCATAGCCACTACAGGGCAGTTTTAGGCTGTTTTTCTTATTAAAGATTTTGTGTAAAGAGTTTAATATGGGGAAATATTTTCAAATGAGATTCAGGAATTTATTGCTGTTTGGTTTTTAACACTTGGTTATAGGGTGGCGTATACCAAATTATATTTCTTTTTCGTCTATTTTAGTCTGATTTTGAATATTGGTTCCCTGTTGTTAGCGTTTGATTTGGATATATTATTTCATGTTTTATTATTATATGCTTTAATTATGGTCACTATGTTTTCATATCTATAATACAGTTTTAGGGTTAAACTGTTAAATGATGCCATTACAATATTTCACTAGAATGCATTACCAAAAGAATGGATTGCAAATTAAAGTTTACTTATAGCAGTCACAAATAAAATAAAAAAATGTATTTTTTCGATGAACAATCAGCTTGTGGAGCGGATTGATTCCTTCTCTCCATTAGGGAAATTCTTTAGGACTTATTTGGATCTTATACAGGTAGAGAATCGCGGAGCAGTAGAATGACGCAACCATTTTTCCAGCGACCTTGGAAACAGATTTGATGTAAGTCTTCCATTTTAGATCGAATCCATAAACTTGCCAAAGCAAGGAGTCATTCATATCAATTGGGGCCAAGTGAAGATCAAAGCGTTTAAAGTGAAAAGATAGAAGCTTAGTTTTGGATGTGTTAAAATTAACCAGTTACCGTTTTTCCCATTGCTCCACGTGCTCAATATCAGAGTAGAGAGAGAGACTTAGAAAGATCTTAGTCGTTGTTGGCTTTTGAAGTTCTGCCATATATGGTAGTGTCGACGGATGAACTTAGTATGTGATTTGGGAGATCACGGATGAAAATAAAAGAAGAGAATTGGGCCCAGGATGGATGCTTGAAGCACGCTAGCATTGATACTTTTAGTTTCGAACTTCTGCCCATCGACGATTACTTGTATAAACTTATCGGAGAAAAAATTCAATGATTCAGAATACATTTCCAGACATTTTGTAACTGGAAATTTTGTGAAGTAGACCTTTATGATATACTCTATCAAATGTCTTTGATATGTCAAGAACTATTGTTCTAGACAGAAAACCATATAAATATATTCGCTGATTCTATGCGAAATCGGTTAGAACATTAACTCTAGATATCGCAGTACGAAAACCATATTGCTTGTCACTGAGTAGATTGTTTTTGCTTAGGTGATTGCTAATTTCTCTGTATAACAAGGATTCATACAGCTTAATTATGACACACAGACGACTAATTGGTTTGTACTGAAATGCAGAAGACATATCCATAATATTTTAAAATACTGGCCAAACTAACGACGTTTTCCGAGATGTTTTGGCATCGATTTAACAGTTTTGTAAGAATGAGTGCTAGTTCCGGTTGCAGCTTTCTGTGTATTGTCAGGATCAGTTGCTTTGCTGGCGTCAAGGTTCTTGATAAGTGTAGCAATATCACGAACATATGGATGATGTTCAGATTTTTTCAATCTTGGGAGGAAATTCGGGAGGTAGGTGGTTTTGAATGCAGTGCAAATTTCTTAGCAAAGAGTTTGGATTTGTCAAAAGCTGATGACATCACCTCAAGCCAGTTAATTATGGTTTGGAGAGAGAACTCGCATTAGTTTATGATTTTGTTAGTTATTCGCTAAAACACAAAGGAATCAAGATTCTGTTTTCTAAATTTTATTTGATAGACTGAGCATATGACTCTCGCATTTTCTATAATCCTTTTACAGTGATTTCTTGCAGTTTTAAAGATGATTTTAGTCTCAGCATTCATCCAGTAATATCATATGCTTGAATTTTCATTAGACGCTATCAAAAGTTTTGGATCTATCAAGGGCTATCGCCCTAGCTTCTCCTACCTTATCCAGTATATAGTATATACGGTTATAGATGGCCTAATCTATACATCAATAATATTTTATGAAGTGATGGACAAGTGATTGATTGATTAATGACTCAAAGATTTTAGATAATTGGGCGGGTCAGTTCGTTCACCAGAATTCTTGTACACTGGCACCATAGACGCTACTTTCCAACTATTAAGCAAGCAAGGTTCATCAAGGCGTTTGTTGTATTGTTTAGGGAGTTCAGCGGCTAGCTCAGCGGGGCGTTTCTTAAATAGTACAACAAGGATGAGATCTAAATGTGTCTAAGATCTTTGTAATATCGCGGACATAAGAAGTGGTGATTTCTAAATAATCCTGTGGATCTTGTCAATATAAGGAAACTAAGGAAAGAGTATTTTGTTGTGTTGCCTCGGAGTTGAAGACAAATCGCCGGGCAAGAGACTTTATGATTTATGGATAGTGGCGGAATTATTAATTTACTACACTATTATAAATTCTCCAGAAATAGCGAATGTCTTTATTCTGGGACTGGTTATTTTGTTATGTCTTCTTTTGGCTGCGGCTATATCGCTCTTACAATAATTTCTAGCATCTATAAATTTTGTTCTATTTGTATTTGACATATGGCAGATGAATCGGCGGAATGTATGCGTTTTTGCTTAATGGCTGCTGCAAAGGTTGAAGTAAGAGTTGGGCTTGCTATAGAACTTCTGTGTGGGAACATGTGCATCAATGTCCTCTTCGCACCATGCGGTTGTTTTATTTGCACACTGTTCACAGAAAGAAAAAAATATATTACTCCATGCAATATTGCTATGGAATCCATGACATGAATAGCGCAATTTGTGCGGATATCTTTGGGTGTGATGGGGGTAAAAAGGTTAAGACTCATCAAACCCAACGACACCGCTTTGACGTGTTGTGATCGTGTTGATTGCAGGTGCATCTGGTCGGAGATCACGCACACAGATTCCATCCCCAATATAAAAAGGAGAAACGTACACGTTCTGCGGGGGTCGGTTGAGAGTTTAGTTGGAGCAGTTCGTCAAAGCGGTTAGGGAAATTCGAAGAAGGCTGGTCATCTAGGAAATGTTAAGAAGGGAAAGAAAAATAAAGAAATCAGAAATGGGTTGCATACGAAAAAATCTTTTCAGATACTCCATGCATAAAAACTGTTTCCATAAAGAAGAAACGTGTTGTGTTTATTTTTTTTTATTTTTTTATTTATCTATTTATTTTTTTGGAACATGCATTTTGGTTCCGGGTTAACTAGATGAGATAGAAGATAAAGAGAACATAAGGAGAAAATGGAACTTTCATTGTATGCAAATATGTTACACGCACACACACACGAAAGAATAGCAAAGAGGCAGACGGTCACGGCCATGCCACAATTATATTGACATCACAGACACGAGAATATATACACCTCCTCCTCCTCCTCCTCCTCCTCCTCATCATCATCATCATCATCATCATCATCATCATCACCACCACCACCACCACCACCACCACCTCACACACAGGTATATAACAGTATTTCTGATATGATATTGGATGGTCTCTCTGAGACTATTATTAGAAGAATTAACAAACAAATAATTGTTAGAGCGTTATACCGTAAATTTATAGGTGCGTTAGTAGGTATGCATGTCAAGTTTAATCTTTTCATCGCAAAACACGAATAGTTAAAGGTTGCAGCTAATAATTATCAGCTAATTTTCGACTCTGTGTTTGTAACAACAACTCGGAAGAAGATTAAAAAAAAAACACACCGCGTTAAATACCACCAGTTTACCCAAGTTTTTCCGGTACAAGGACCCAAGTTTGCCCAGCTGGGCAAACTTGGGTCCTTGTACCGGAAAAATATCCAGTAAATAAAATGTTGTTTAGCAAATCGTTATTTTTTTTTTGTATTTTTATTTGCATTTCCATACACCAAACATGGATATAAATATCACTAAATCATCCGCTGGATCATAAGATTCATTTCGATACCTTACTTGCCTGGGTGGATTGCCTATAGGCTGAGATAAACCGCGTCACACCCACAGACAGACAGTAAATCGAACTTACTAAGGGAGATAATAACTTCGGTGAATACCGAAAAAATATCCAGTAAATAAAACGTTGTTTAGTAAATCGTTATTTTTTTGCATGTTTGCATTTTTTTTTTTTTGCATTTCGATACACCAAACATGGATATAAATATCACTAACAAATCCGCTGGGGTATAAGCTTCATTTCGGTACCTTACTTGCCTGGGCGGGTTGCCTGTAGGCTGAGATAAATCGTGTCACACACAAACAGACAGACATTAGGAAAATTTATAATAAGATATACACGTGCAGTTAAATAAAATAGTTTGTGTTAGTGTACATGGTGTTCAGAGTCAGATAAAACGCAGTTAAGTGATACTTTGGATAATAACAATGTAATCACATTCGAAGTATAATAACTTCGTACATGCATTTGCGTAAATAGTTCAGATAACGATTTATAACGGCTTATTCACACACCATCTATCTGTGTGGATCCCCTGGAGAGTTTCGCCACTGCTGAGAACAAACTTCAATTAGGATCGATTGCTGTGTTGTGACATCATGTATGAGGCTTAGTGGGTGATTATGTGATAGTTAATTATAACTTTCATGATTTAAGTTATAAAATAGCTTGTTTTTACGCAGGCCCTTTCGTGATACTTACGATAAAAATATCCTTGATAGCCCTGACGAAGCACCAAGTATTCAGCTACCGGCAATATTTGAATTACACTACAAACTCACGTAGTGGTTCAATCTCGGCTACGGTCGCACTGGATGGATGGATACTGTAGATAGGTCATTAGATATGATACCCGAGCTCGCGAGGCAACACTCCCTTGTCTGATTGAACCACTTACGAAAACGATAAACAATAAAAAGTTTTATTTCGACCTGTGTTAGAGGCACGTGTGTCATAGTTTCGTTCAGATTACTGGTTATTCTCACGATAAGTGATGTCTACCGGATGGGTTAATGTTTCTATGTTAAGTCTAGCATCTAATTCTGGCTATTATGGGCCATTGAGTGAGCCATAAAATAACCGTACGTCATACAAGAACAACAATAATTATATTAGGGCCGAATCTGCATGCAAAAACACTTCTGTGACGTGCTAATTTTCATGCTCTAAAGAAGTAATCTCCAAACAAACATGACTAACGAGATGCTTTGAAGTTACTGAGTAGAAAGCAATCAAGTTAGAGATTTACAGATTAAGTTTCGGTTACATAAAACGTTTTAATGAGACTTGTTACAATGCATTTCTGCATTTTGATGTGGTTACCGTGTGAACTTCACTAATAGTTTACGTTATTGCGGTTTTCTATCGAAAAAAAAAACCCCAACTCAAACGTGATGCAGCTTTTAAACATTCGTGTATACCACCCGTAAAAAATTACAGGAATACACTGTTCTCATCCAAAGGTTGCAATAATCTATAATATAAAGCTGAATGTCTGTGTGTGTATGTGTGTGTGTCTGGTCACGAATAGGCTCCTATAGGGTTGATTATTTTAAAAAACTGATTACATATAATGATAGAGGATGTATCGAGACACAGGAATGGGTATGTTTGATCTGGCAGAACGGTGGTTCATTAAAATTGTCGGGTCTGCATTCGCGCCTGTCCACAAAGTATGGAAATAAAAAAATTAAAAATTAAAAAAAACGTTTACAAGTGTTTTTGGTATAGATGTACATAAGAATACTTTGATAAGTATGTTTTAACTTAAATAAGGATGGTATAATAAAATTGTGGGGTCTGCGTTCGTGCATGGCCTCCATAGAATGGAAATAGGCACACACTTTAATAAAGACTTTTCATATCTATCTGCGTAAGTAAACTTTGATAATTATGTTTCAGTTTGAAGAAATATGGTATAATAAAATTATGGGGTGTTCGTTTGCACCTGACCTCCATAGAATAGAAATATGTCACAAAGTTTAACAAGGTTTTTCAATATAGATCCACAGAATAATTATGGGGTTTATCTATTTTATTTTTACTTTCATCATATTTTGCTTTGGTTTTGATACCCCCAAATTCGAAGCTATCTCTTTACAACCCTTCCTTTTCATAACCTTTATACTTTCATAAATCAGAGTCCATTTTATGTAGGCTGTTTTTGAACCCAGTCAACGACGGGTACTTTTGCTAACTTTACTGCAGTAATTTGTTGTTGTTTTTTTTTTAGATATAGGCTACTATTAAAAATAAATTATTATACACTAGTTGGTTGTTTGTTTTTGTTTTACGGCATATCAACCCATTTCAGGTTATTTAATGCCGAATCCAGTGATTTTGAAGACATTTTTTTTAATAGAATGTTTTTTCAAGTCGATTTCTATTTACACATAGTTAGGACTCTAACAGGTACTACCACTCCGGGTCAGAGTGGACCTGGGAGCAATGGTAATTAAAGGGTGGTTCCATACTCCCCAAAACCCACAAGCTGGGGCCTCACCATCGGATATAGTTTAAGGTCATATCTAGTACCTATACACTAGTGTTCGCACTAATGTTCACATAAAATCATAAAATTACCTGCAACTCTATTTTCATATATAAATTATTATTACCATTTCTGATGGCCTAAAGGAAAATATACATATTGGTAACATTTTATTTAAAGTGGAATATTTCTTCGCGAATTAATTTCAGATAACTTAATTTGTCTGACTTGCTGATGAAAATGGTTTTGTCTCGATGCTCGATACCTCCGTTCAGTGACGAAAGACAAAGAATACCCCTGTATGGGCAGCTGGGCTTGTAATTGTGAGACCAAGGTTGCGCAATCCACAGCCACACCTCTCCTGAATCGACACTGCTTGAGTTCAGTGGCAAGGAGAAGTTCAGGACGACTGGAAACAATGTCGAGATAAGCGGAGAGCACATACAGTATCTGGACGTCCTAAATGGCCACCCATTAAGTACTGATCAGGTTCAACGTTGCTTAACTTTGGTTATCCAACGGGACTTGGTGTGTCTACGTGATTATACCGTCTGGTTTTGTCTGGGCGCTAGAAAAAGGCAACTTTTTTTCACTCAATGTCACTTTTGTGATGGGGGATGTATATTATGTTAATTTATATTGAAATATACAAATAAATACACATTGTTTTTATTATAGAGTAGAGGATTGCCGTAATATATCAATCTATTAAATGAATCTCAAACGTTTGTGTGTGTATGTTCGTATATCGCTAAAACTTTTGCCAACCACATCCTTACGACATGGACATGTCATTGTTAGAAAGGGCGATCTCTCGACAAATATTATCGAAAAATTGGAAAAATCTTCAATTGTTTCGTGTAGAAATGTCGTTTTGTTTGAAGGGGGTGTCAGGTAAAAAAAAAACTTGTTTTGGACGCTGTTTGTAAACCGCGCATGCGCGAATGGTCGTTTCGTTGTTTCGTTTTACAAAGCTAAATAAGCAACATGGCAGCGTCTTTGTCATTGTAGTCCGGTGGGTAAGCGGATTTTACGACCTGGCAACGCCCCCACCCACCGATGTCACAATTTTTTTTTTTTTATAAATTAAAATATATTTAAGCGGATTTTACGACCTCCGGTCACAATATTTTAAAGCGCATTTTACGACCGGGCAACGCCAAGCGCTTTCTCCGCTCGTACACGATAAAAGTTAAACAATAGAAACACATGAATATTACAATAAATATCTATATTTAAAAGTTTATAGAATAAAAATATACTTAAATAGAGAGAAATAATCGAACACTAAAATTATCAAAGTCCTATAGCAAACTATATTTTAATTTGATTGCCACTTTTTTACAAATGAATATTTGTATTATTATGTCAGTATTCTTGTATCAGCAATTTTTATTGCAAATGTCAGAAATAGTTGTTTTCATTAAAGATCTTCTAAAATTTCGTAAAATTCAGATACGAGTTTCTTAATGCCAATATGTATGAGACCTTACCTAACTTCGGTTTCAAGCTTTGCGGTTAATAGAGAGGATATAGATAAATATTATCATAATACGAAGGGTGTTCCAAAAGTAATGTCTCTTACTTTTTATTCCACCTAAATGGATCTGAGGAGGTTGCAAATTGCATTGTTATGATGACTGAACTTATGCATTCATTACCTAAAAAAATAATCTCTCTTTTGCAGATAGTGAAGTTGTGAAAAGCTAAAAAAAAAAAAAACACCTGTAATGGACGGCGTCGGATGTATAGATGCGTGATTGAAATCCTGGCAAAAGTCCATTGGGAATGAGGATAACTATGTAGAAAAATACATCCTGGAGCACAAAATGTCGCTCATTTTAATGGCACCATCCTTATCTTCGTAGATCGACAACATTTGAGTTAATAAAATAGGAAGCTTTACAATCGGAACAATCCTCGTAATATATATATAAAAGAATGCGACATAATAAAAGACGTTCACATCCGTGAAAATCTTGGAAAGTTTCATTTCAACGTGATCCCAGATAAACTACTAATATTGTAACGGGTATTCAAGTCCGATAAGTAAAATTATAGCTACTTACCATAATCTCCTTTGCATACTTACCATAATCTCCTTTGCATACTTACCATAATCTCCTTTGCATACTTACCATAATCTCCTTTGCATATTAAAACTAGTGATAAATAAAAGCAATATTTCTCATGTCAATGCACTCTGCATGAGTCTAGTTTCCACACTAAACTCATTGAATACACGTCCTTCACTTCGACGACTATAGTTTACATACACACAACTGAAACAAATGTATTACTATAACAATGTGCCGACGATCTTCGAAGGATTTAGTGTGACAAGAGGTACTAGCATATATTTAGAAAAGTTTAACAAAGAATCAAACCCGAGAATAGTATTTCTTTCTTGTCTATGGACCGGGTAAAATCCACGAGAACGAATATTACAGCCGTGACACGGAAAAAGTTCAATTAGAGTCAGATTTGTCACGAGTGACAGAAATATATACCGAAAAGAATTAGCTACGAGATAATTTTAGTGACAAAAAAAAACAACAAAAAAAAAAAAAACGAGACTGTAAGCGTGTAATGGCCATGGCGAAATGATTCGAAATGATTCGTGGCGCAGAGTAACCTTAAGTACATAAGAGAATGTTACTAATCACAATCTACGTCCGACTCATTCGTATACAACTGACAAATGAAAACAAAAAGTCTCATATTATCGCATGAAGTCATATTATCGCATGAATAAATCCATAAAGTCAGTTTCTGACTGTTCGACGGCGTTAAAAAATGTCTCTAATCTAATATATCCCGCATCCTCGGCCACGTTCAAAACTTTTGTCATATCACTGCAATATCGCATCCATGTGCCTGTTTAACAAGTAATTTAACGAGATGTGCTCTGATGAACTTATACCACCTCTACCCTCCTCAACGTACATACTCCTGACTAACTCGATACGCAGCAAAATCCCATCTTCACTGTTGACATCCCTAGATGTTGGAAAACCTAGTTTCTTCTCTCATACTGCTAGACTTTAGAATTCCTCCCCTGTTTCCTTGACTGTACTAACTTGTTGAACTTTAAATGTAATGTGAACAGACATATTTCTGTTCAACTCCCTACACTCATCTGTTAGACACGATCCAGAATACTCTCCTACAGCCCATACCACTGAACCGACCATGATCAAACCTCACATGCTGATGACCTCTGATCTCGGGATGGTGCCCCCTATTTTCAAGGTCAAATGTTATGGTCGGAACTTTGCAATATTCTCGGGTACCCGCGAAAGTTCCGCACAAATCACGACTTATTAATATCAGGAATAATAAAATTCTAGGATCGACGACTATGACACATGCATTAATATGTACGACCATCAAGGACTTTTGTACTTTTTCTGATTATGTTGATATGTCATAGGATTTAATTTTTGTGTTAAGCCCTTCATACCAAAATTTGTCAGAGGCTTTGGATATATCAAGAGCCACAGCTGTAGCTTCCTCTACCTTATCCATTGCATGCTATATCCTATCGGAAATGACAAGCTTGCCTAAATTCATAGTATTGGATAAAAAGAAGCTTAGCACTTACAAGATGGTGGACGGTCTAAGTGGAAATCTGCCTTGTTTGGCGTGAAAAATAGTCTAGAAAACAGAAATGAAAACTAAAACAAACATTTTTGCACGTTCTTCAATTTTTCTAAATGTTATAATAAAATAAAATTGATGCAACATTCACAAGATGTTTCGATTATTTTGTCCAACTCCTGTATGTGTACAGATAAAAAGAAAGACAAGATAAAGGAAACAGAAAAAAAAACATCCACGTCCTAATATGTATTAAGCGTATGAAATACATTCATCTTTACTGACGTTAAAAGAAATAATTGCCAATACTCGTAACACACCCAATGCATTAAGTAGATTTAATGAATCGCTGCAAAGCATCAGAAGTAACAACTCATGACACCAGCTTCATCTACTTATTAGAAAGATTGACACGAAAACTTGCAGCAGTATCTATTGCACAGTTGTTACATAAAGAATCTTTGAAGCTTTCTCGCTTCTTGTAAATGTATTCAGAACCAGCCAACTACCGTGTACTGATCAGAGGCTTCCAATGAATTATCATGCACGGAAAATATGCTAATTATTAATTTGCCGAAATGGGAAACTCGTTAATTATATATTTGGTTTTCTACTTTAACAAGGTGTAAACATTTCGAAATTTGTTTGTTTCTTGAAGTAACAAATTTAGATGACCATATCCTGTGAAAAAAATCTAATGTTGGGGAAAAATAACATTTGATAAGGAACAAATATCAATAACTTGCATAGAAATGCTAATTATGTAATAATCAAACAAATAAACAACGGTATTAAAGTAATGTCCCAAGTGATATTTGAACCCGCCACCCCCATCCGCAAAAAAAAAACAACTAAAAGTATACCAAAATATAAAAAAAAACCCCACATAATTTGGATAAATTTTACATTCTAAAATATTACATATGGAGCCTACGTCGGTTTAGTTCGCTAGTTTCAATTTTGACAAAGGTCACACTGAGTGCACGATAAAACAAATCTGTAAAACAGAATCATCACAGGGTTAAATGAAAGATGAATTACGTAAAATAGAAGCAGAGGGCAGTTGTCAAACTCCGTAGGCATGACAGAGTTGAACGATGGCAAACAAAAGAAAGATAGAGAGGAAAGAAAACAAATATTTTCATATCAGTCTCTCCGTGAAGGTCATATTAATGTAAAAACAATCTTATTAGAATATTAGCTCTATTCTTTGTCCATCTGCGTCAGTCATTTTCGTAAGTTAGAAAGTTAACTCATGACAAGAAGCGAAAAGCACGTAAAAGATCAGCACACATAAATCTCGGCCTAGTGTATAAAGACGTTCATTTATTACTAAGATGTAATAATAAAAATAAATATAAACATGTCTGATTCTGGGAAGAAAATCTGTTTGATCTGGAATGAACCTATAATAGCTAAAATGTCGTTAAATATAAAAAAACAGCAAACAAATATGTGAGCTTCTGACTAAGAAACATCGATTCTGTGGTTATTATCTTTTTAAAAACATTTGGCACTTTTTCATAAATAGAGTATTAATTCCTATCATGTTTAACGACAGCTAACACATATCTTTTACAAGCAGGCTTTTTTATTTCGTTGACGATTTACAAAAAAAAAAAAAAAAACTCAATCAAATAAAAAGACTAATAAAAATAAAAATAAAAAAAACATTTCTTTCTCCTAACTGAAATTTATCTGAAATGGATTTTAGTGATCATCTAATCACTAGGAAGTGCAACCCCGAATGAGTTTTACACTAATCGGACCTTAACCCTTGAGTCTTTGAATATGGAGTTATCTCAAATATATTCCATGAAATAGATCAGAATTGTTTGATTAATTTCCTGCTACATTTGATCCAGCGCGTTCAACTCGTTAGTATATTAGTCTCCATCAATTCGCCGTTAATATGCTTCATTTTAATACAATAGCTTCATATCATAATAGCTTCTTTCCGAGAGCTACAAGCACACGAATTTCTACTTTTCTTGACTCTATTCATCCTACCGATATCCTTGGTCGTTTAAAGATTAACGCATCTCCTGTTTTAGTGACACTGCTCCTTCGTTCTTTTCAGATCCTCACATTAAATCGCTTCACACATTGTTTGGAGCGATTTTCCATAAAAATAGCAATCCTCAGACTATTCTTAAAATTAATATGGCTACCACAATCAACACCAGAAGAATGTTATGAAAGAATTGTGTCAAAGTTATAGACAATCTATTTTTTATCCAGGTGTAATAATTATTGAAACGAAAATAAATCAAAAGCTGATGGACATTAATGGTTGAGACTTTGTCAAGAAATCAGAGCCTGCTGTATATTTGTACCAAAAATGGTTGATTGCAGGAAGAGTTGTACACATTATAAAAGTTTTTTTTTGGAGCAGCATTAGGTAACCTGCAATAAGGAAACTCGCTACTGTTAAAAATAATTTGTTTCTGCTTTCAATATACTGCTTTAATTGTCTCATCTTGAAGACAACGGCTATCAAAATCCTTGCTAATTCCACTATTGATAAAGCAAATTTCTAATATGGATATTTCAAACAAATACAAATTTTCATACAAAACATGTCGAAGAAAATAAATATTTCCTTACTCTTCATTCGTGTTTTTCAGTTTGGGTGGTGAAATATTTTTTCTTGATTTCTTTTGATTAGAACTCGTATTTTTGTTCCTCCACCAAGGAGATTGTTTTCTGTCGGTTTTTGTTTGTTCATCATTATTTTTTGTTTAATATAACCTAACACCCATGTCGCTTGACCAATCGTCACCAAACCTGGTCAAATAGTTGGCGATTGTTTAACTTAAAACCGATTTAATGTTGATCAAAGATACAGATTTTAATCCATGAAGAAGTAACATTATACTTTTAACGATTATTTCATTTCTGTTCATAGTTGAAAATCGCTACTTAGTCCGTATGATAGTCAATAAACTCCTGTATCTCATGTAATCTTGACATTTACTATTGGAATTTGATAACGAAAAGTTTGGTAAAGGTCGAAATACTTCCAACTTCCGTTTTTTTTAGAGTAGATATATATAGGTGATGCTCTTTAAGAATATTAACTACCATTAAAAATTCAAGCCTGACCAGATAAATAGTCTTTGATGTTTTCATGGAATAATTTCGTGAATGCTTTATACAATAGGGAGAAGTGAGGCTCAAGGAAGACTTTGACCATTTATTACGTTTTCAGATGAAGGTATGAAGTCTCGCAATATATGTATGATCTTGTTAATTTCTGTTTTTGTGTTTCAATAAATTCAGCGTAAATCTGGATTCTTTATCAAATCTCAGATTTTAAATGAAATCACGCTTAATTCATTCATAATCCTCTTTCTGATTATTTAGTGATAAACCGTCTGGTTGCCGTTCATAAAAAGAAATAATAATTAAAATTACAAGTAAACCGCTAAATGTTTGCATTTCGACTTGCAGTTTCAACTGACTTCAACCAGTTTTGTTCTACTTTAATATACGTGAATCATAGTCACAATAAATTCACGTGTGTTCTTTATCTTTCCAGTGCCAATCATTTATATTTCATTAACTCTTATCCTTGTGTGGCCATTGGCTTTGATAAGTGGTGATCCTTTCAGGAAATAAGACAATACAAGATTATATGAAAAAAATACTTGAAATATTCCATAATAGTTGTAATTTGGGCAGTCAACAAATGCTATAAGACTGTTTATCTGTTGTTTTGCTCAGCCTAATTCTATGGCTATTATTCCGCTTACTAAACCCACCTGCTCTGCCATTCTAAATATGGTCAAAATAAATCAAGCATTAGAAAGATAAAATGTTATTTTCTTTTCGTTAAAGATAATCTATTCAAAATACGTAAGGCCAGACAGTTTGAGATTTAAATAGAAAAAAAAACAGCAACAATGAAAAACAAAAGAAAACTATAAAACACAACAGCAGCAGCAGCAGCAGCATTTTCCGAAATTTATACAAAGGACTAACATTGAAACCGGAAATATTTTCGAGAAAACTAATTAAAAAAATGCATTTCCGTTGTTTATTTGTTTTGGCAAAATTACTTGTTTGAATGTAGAGTTTTGAATTACAGACTAAACGGTGAGCCAATGACGAATTCTGTGAAAACGTTTTTTTTTTTTACAACTACTTGCTATTCAACAAAAAATTGTTCTGCTGTTATCCGTTATAGACAAGCCATATAACAGCTTATAAAAAAATTAAATTTCTGACTAAACGATGGTTGAGAATGAATCACCGAGGGTCAAATGTCAAAACTTAAATATGAGAGATCATAAAATTAAGTATTTTTCAAGCATAAAAATAGGATTCGCCCGATATTTTATTTATATAAATTTATGTTTCTGAAGTTTTAAGATGAAGATTAAAAATTTGCATTATTTGGATTATTCGGACTACTGTTGTCTTTTTAAGCGATGTTATCACAACTTTTCGGTCGGTACAACCTCCGATCTTCTCTAGGTGTATCTTGTCGAACTCGGGAATCTTTCTATCGAACTCGGGAATCTGCATAGTATGGCAACGGTTAATGTATTAGGTAAAATCAGTCTTAAATGACATTCTAGTGGATGGTGAAAGTTCAATCTTTAGTGCAGACGATACTAAGAATTGCGAATGACTTAAAACTTTTACCCAGTTATTGCTGACAGAATGAGAGCATGCTAACTTAAATTCAGTGCAGATTCCTCAGTACGACAGAAATATTCCCAGGTTCTATAAGATTCTTCGGAAGAAGGTAAGAGTTTACATTGACATAGACGTACGAAAAAAATGTTAAATTTATGGCCTTGCAATCTACAAAAATAATATTCTTTTCAATCAGACGAATATTTGAAACCGAAAAGTTCTATCTTTTTAATTATCTCTGGTTTTATTTATTTATTATACCCGTTTTGTTTATGTTAGAATTATTTAAAAAAAATGTAGAAATGTAAGTAAAAAAAAAAATGAAATACGAAAAAGAAAGATTCGTAAAATGCCGACATAAAAAAAAAAATGACATCTACGGTTTTGCTTTTATTCATTTTGGAACGAACATATCAATACGCTGGAAATAAATATACTAAGAAAATATGTACACATGCGCAAAGGTTTTTAAGTAGGAAACCGGATGGACGGTTTCATCAACCAAGCACGCTGATATGAGTAATATATATATAATGGACTCTCCCGTCGTGTTCGACGCATGAGGGCCAAAAATTCGTTCTGTTTCACTCTGCCTTCAATGCTTGTGCCGCATGTGTGACACGAGGCCAGCTCTGCTCCCACAAACCAAGCCGCACGACTCACAGGATACAGGCTGGGAAGGTGCTGTTCCTACTCTTGCTCTACGAAGATTTGTTTAATGCGATAGCCGTGTGTCAATGTATGTGTTAATGCCCGCAAAACATTTTTCCTTCCACAATTTTCTATCCGCAGCATCTTCTTCAAAGGTTTTTGGGTTCAGGCCTGCGTGCTTAAGATTGTCTTTCAGCTTATCCCTGTACCTCAGAAATGAACGACCCACATTTCGATTACCCTCTTTCAGTTGACTGTATGCTAGTTGCTTAGGAAGACAGTTTTCATCCATGCGAACAAGGTGACCAACCCACCAAAGCTGAGACTTGACCAGGAAAGCCTCAATGCTTAAAATGTCGCACCGAGCAAACAATCCCGAGTTAGGGGCCTTGTCTTTCCATGTGAATTCACCTTCCGAGATATGTAAAGGATTTAACATACTTTAGAGCATGTCTATTCTCTAAGATTTTCTGAGGCGATTCCACATATTCTGGTCTCGGAATATTCACACCACCTTGCTGCAAGGGGGTGGGCTTTGGTTGGTAGATAACTTCTGTCTTTTTAATACTAATCGTCAAGCCAAATGCTTTTGCGACATTGGAAAACTTGTCAACTAATTTTTGTGCTTCTTCAAATGAAATGGCAACGAGTGCAGCATCGTCTGCATAAAGAAAATCACGAACCATTTTACTTCTTGTTAGTGTTTTAGCTTTGAATCTTTAGTGATTAAAAAGACCCCCGGTAGTTCTAAATTCAAAATGGACACCTTGCGTGTAATCTTTAAAAGCATGCTCGAGCATGATTGAAAAGATGATGGCAAAGAGCACAGGTGCCATAACACAACCCTGTTTCGTACCGGTTTTTACCTTGAATGCCTCAGAGAACTTTCCGTCTGCTCTTACACGTGCCTCCATGTTCTCGTGAAAGGATATTAATACATTTAACATTTTTCAGGGATTCCAACTTTATTCAATACCTTCCAAAGTGCGACTCTGTTGACAGAGTCAAACGCCTTGGTTAGGTCGATAAAAACGACAAACAGATCCTGACTTTTCTCACGTGCCTTCTCTGCAACTTGGCGTAAACAGTAGATCATGTCGATGGTTCCCCTTCTAGATCTAAAACCACACTGCGTCTCAGGATAAATTTTGTCTACTAGATGAATGATTATCCTGTTTAAAATGACCCTGGCTAGTACTTTTCCAGCAACAGTAAGCAATTATATTCCACGGTAGTTATCATAATCAATGCGCTTTCCTTTATTCTTGAAGAGATGGATTATTGACGAGTTCCTGAAATCCTGAGGTACAGAACCGCTTTCACAGATCCTGATGAATAACTCCAAAACTTTTTCAAAAGTGTGTTCCCCCCAAACTTGAATATTTCAGCCGGTATACCATCATCACCTGCACACTTTGGAACGAACATATCAAGACGCTGGAAATAAATATACTAAGAAAATATGTACACATGCGCAAAGGTGTTTAAGTAGGAAACCGGATGGACGGTTTCATCAACCAAGCACGCTGATATGAGTAATATATATATATATATATATATATATATATATATATATATATATATATATATATATGGGACCATGTCAGACACGAGAGATTAACTTTAATTACCTTACATTTTTAGAATAACATTATCTCTTCATTTTAATTCTTGCAAAAGGACATAAAAATTGACAAGTTTTTAAAACAAATATATATATATTGTTAAATATAATTATCCATTGACACGTGTTTCGGCGTCTACGACTCATTAGAGTGGCTGAATCTAGCGACTCTGGTGAGTCGTACATGACAAAACACGTGTCAGTGGATGATCATATTTTAACAATATATATGCCGCTCCTCATTTGGGGGGTACCAAATTGGTCAAAGGGAAAATTATTCCCTACTCGCATTGAGGTAAAAATCCACTTTCGTATAAATAATTGAATTGATTCAAAAAGTATCGCAAAACAAAAACAAATAACATCTCTCCCCCCCCCCCCTCTCTCTCTCTCTCTCTCTCTCTCTCTCTCTCTATATATATATATATATATATATATATATATATATATATATATATATATATATATATTAGCAAAAGTACCCGTCGTTGACTGGGTTCATAAACAGCCTACAGAAAATGGACTCTGATTTATGAAAGTATGGTAGGTTATGAAAAGGAAGGGTTGTAAATTTGGCTTGAATTGGGGGTATCAAAACCAAAGCAAAATATAATGAAAATAAAAATAAAGTAGATAAACCCCATAATTTATTATACCATACCTGTTTACACTGAAACACTTATCACAATATTCTGTGGATCTATATTAAAAAAACCTTGTTAAACTTTGTGACATATTTCCATTCTATGGAGATCAAGTGCGAACGAACACCCCATAATTTTATTATCCATATTTCTCCAAACTGAAACATAATTATTATTCTTTATAGTCTTTATTTAAGTTTTTGCCTATTTCCATTCTACTCGCGAACGCAGACCCCACAATTTTATAATACCATCCCTATTTAAGTTAAAACATACTTATCAAATTGTTCTTATGCACATCTATATCAAAAACATTTGTAAACGTTTTTTTTTTAATATTTAAATTTTTTATTTCCATACTTTGTGACCAGGCGCGAATGCAGACCCGACAATTTTAATGAACCACCGTTCTGCCAGATCAAACATACCCATTCCTGTGTCTCGATACATCTTCTATCATTATATGTAATCAGTTTTTAAAAATAGTCAGCCATATAGAAGCCTATTCGTGCCCAGGCACACACACACACACACACACACACACACACACACACACACACACACGCACACACACATTCAGCTTTATATTATATATATATATATATATATATATATTGGCAGTTTATCATTTTGTTTTTGCATTTTTTCTGGTACTTTTAAAATATACAGCTAATAAAATTATTGTAACCCTTTTGCTTAAATTATATTTATATTTGGTTGACGTAGCCATTATACACATTTCTCTTTTTACTTATTCTTTGTCTGTTATCTTGATTTTCAATATACTCTTCTGATATCTTCACTTTGGTGTTAATCTTGTATTCAAAATGTATTTTTAATTGTCTGATATAACCCTTATATGCATTTCTCTAGGTAAGCCTGTACATAAAAAGGTTTGAAACGTGTTAGTCATGGTTGTAAGATTCCTCTCCAAATCTAAACCTAAAATATAATACACGAAACAGCCATCATTTCCCTCTAAGTATTAATCTAACATATTGTGTATCTACTTGTGTGTGCGTGCGTGCGTGTGTGCGTGCGTGCGTGCGTGTGTGCGTGCGTGCGTGCGTGTGTGTGTGTGCGTGCGCGTGCGTGTACGCGCGCGTGTGTGTGTGATAAGTTCAACATTCCTTATTCTGCAATCATGTTCTGTGCCCTGCTTTAGCACAGTAACATTTTACGGAATCCCTTCTTCCTGCATGCCTGATATCTTCTTCTTCTTCTGCTTTTTCTTCTTCTTCTTCTTCTTTTTCTTCTACTTTTTCTTCTTCTTCTTCTTCTTCTTCTTCTTCTACTTTTTCTTCTTCTTTTTCTAAATATAGACTTTCGTTCCGACTAAATGTCGACAGCAACTCCAAACCGATGGCGGGCAAATGTATCGACTTACACCACCGCTGAATAAGGAGAGAAATTCATTTATTCCGGCTGCTTTACGAAGAAGAATTACTTGCCTCGGCATTACGTCCAAGGTCGATGTTCATTAAGCTCATCGACTAATCTCGTGTCTAACGCTGACAACAAATTACATGATGTCAGAAAGTATAAACTTTATTCATGATGATGACCATATAGCATTAGTGCTTTTCTTATGCTGCGTTATATGGGCCAAAGAACGGTGAATTTAATGGATGTTAATACTTAAAATACACCATTTTTATAAATCCCTAGGTGGTATCTATTTATATTTCTTTATGGTTATGAACTGACGACTAGAGATAAAGAATAATTGTCTAGACAACCACCAATTGTGTTAATCGACTATTACGCACTTCGCCATCCTAGTCAGCAGAATTAAAAAAAAAAAAATTATTTCGAGAAATTAATATGGATTATCTCAGAGTTTTTATTCCACCAGCAAAGTTTCTTTCCTGCGGGGCAACATACCACTGAAACTGCTCCTCGGCTGACTACAACATTGTCATTTGAAAATCCAACGTGGACAAATCTTAAATAATCGGATTCTGCCAAACTGCCACCATCATTACAAATCATCACGCTGTCATCTCATCTGATATTCACTTACTCTTATCCTCGAGTGGCTTTTCGGTCTTGATAAGTTGTTACTCTTAGTAGAAAAGTTAATATAGATCCCCCCCCCCCGAGTTTCTACTATTTGCATTACTTCGACTACGGTTCTCATCTTGAATGTTATTCTAACAACGTTTTGGCTGATCTAATATCCGGCATTTTCAGATACGTCTTTTCGAAGCCGAGGATGTTTTTTTAATTTTTTTTATTCAATATTTGGACCTTGCAAATCTTCTAGTTGTAGTTTTTTATTCAATTATTTGGACCTTCTCATCTTCTAGTTGTAACCTGACGAAGGCCAAAGGAATAATTGGTCGAAGCGTCGTGAAAAAAACAACTAAAAGATGAGGATAATATTCCAAATAATTAAATAAAAAATTATACAAATTACTTATTTCAAAATAATTCCAAATAATTTCAATAATATAACACTAGGTACGAAACCTATAATTGGAAGAACAAAACAAAAAAGAATATAAAAATGGGGATTTATAAGACCAGAAAATCTTCTAGGCGCGAAATCGATACTTTTTGTGACCAAGAGCGGAGGTCCGCTTGAAATATAAAAACTAACATACTCCTCATAACCTTTAAATCACTATATATATATATATATATATATATATATATTGATATGCACAGTTGAACATTTTGCTAACCACGTTTAATTTCCTCTGATGATATGGCCAGTATTGAAAATCCATGGATTAAGGATATTAACATAACTCTCCTTTATATATTCGTCGTGTCAAACAATAAATTCTTAACTCGAATATATGTGTTTATATTTTGATTTTCAGAGTTTAACTTTAACTACTAAACTTATGCGCTATAATATGATGATTTGATTAATGCTAATTTCGTATTTATTATTATACTAGCGAGGGGTACCCGGCGTTGCCCGGGTGTTTGTAGGTATGTGTGAAAAAAAACAGGTGCCCGTGAAAAAAAACAAAGCCTTGACGACGCGCAGTTGGAAAATAGTAAAGTGTGAAAAAAAACAGGTGCTTGTTTTTGATTGACGTACGTGACGGCGATAGGTATTCAGCAGTCAGCATTTTGTGCGGGACAGTTTTTAATGAGGTCAATAAATCGGTTTGTTTGTTTTCAAAAACCCGCTCCCCCGTCTGATATGACGAAGTCGACAAACGTTCACTGGCTCTGTGCCTGTTATTAGAGTCGAGTTTCGCTTTATGTTTATACCGAAAACCGAATGTAACGCGTGCCGATGCGGGAAATGTGGAATAATTAACGTTTGAAAGTCAATAAAATTAAATAGACAGGCGAGATCCGTCGTTAACTGTGAGATATTACAATTTATAGATGATATAAAAAGTTTTAAGAAGTTGTGAACCGAGCGAGCGCTTCTCTGAAAGAAGCCTTTTGTGGACATCGAGGAAAAGCGTACATACATACATACATACATACATACATACATACATTTTCGCTTTTATATATATAGATTATATTCGACCCAATATATAGTAACGTTTAAAAAGTAAAAAAAAAAAAAATGACTCGTGCGTCACCACCGAGAATCGAAGCACAAAATGTTTAGCTTACAATTTACTTTTTCTTTTGACGTTAATGCTTGAGCTATGAAGATATGTTTGCTGCAAGGCTAAAAATTAAAACATGAACCAGTAGCTATCTCGTTACGCATGCATATTCGTAATGCCGTCGTTCGACCGTAACCTGGCAAATTTGATTTTTATAATTTTCACACTTTACACCGATTTTCCCCGGCTAAAATATAAAATTTCCTATGGGTTCTATTCCTTATATA